>NW_006922061.1:915179-941337 GCF_000298275.1 Orycteropus afer afer | reverse complement strand
ATGCACAGAACCCAGGCTCTGTCAGGGCCCAGACTTGGATGGAATTCCTGCTGGAAAAGAAGGTGAATGGAGGTGAGGAAGGCCATACCTCTGTTCACCAAGAGGGTGTGGGGTGTAAGAGTAACAAGAGGAATATTGCATCTTTCTGGTGGTCAGCCTCTACTGCGGCTGCCTGTGCTGTCCTCAGCAAGAAGAACCTATTTTTAGGTCACTGTCTGGGTCAGAAAGCCACTTGCATATTCAAAAAGGCCACGCTGCTTGCAAAGATTCAAAATGGCTGTGCCCTCAGGATAGACTGCAGTCCACAGATCTGTTTGTCTCCTTCTTTGCTGTTTTCCTTTCTAGTTGTCAGGCACCAATGCAGTCCTTGCCCATGCAGTCCTTGGTGAGCATAGCTGATTCTTAGGTTGCTACTGGGACAGACTTGCAAATACTCAAAATGGCTGCATCCTCAGGACAGCTGGGAGTCCACAGCTTCTTTTGTCTCCTTACTCATTGTTTTCATTCAGGTTCTTCTACCAGTTGAAATTGAATCTACTTCTTTATCCTACTGTTCAAAGCTCAGGGTTCCAGAATCATATTCTGTATCAATTTCAACTGGTTTCTCATTGCTTTGTTGCAGAGGGTCTGTGTAGCTTGTCTGCCTATTCCACCATCTTGCTGGAACTCATCTGTGGCTGAGTTTCTTAAAAGGAATTACTTTTAGGAAATCCTTCTATTCATTAACCCATTGATACACTATATCCTTCATTATACAAAATTAAAACTCAGCCAGCCTGTCACTGTGGTCAGTATAGCAAAGATACAAAGATAGCAAAGATGCATACAGCATATTTGCATATCTAAAGCCGAGTAAAGCAGACAGACACAATTAGAAGATAAGAGATAAACGTTTCTAAACAACAATTGCAAACATGTTTTAAAAATGAAAGGAAAACGATGGAAATGTTGGAACAATGTGGAATGATTTCATTCAAAGCTGAACTTGTTGCTAGGTGCCATGGAATCAGTTCTGACTATTAGCGACCCTATGTACAATAGAATAAAATACTGTCCAGTCATGCACCATCCTCACAATTGTCACTATGTTTGAGGCCATTGTTGCCACCACTGTCTCAATTCATCTTGTTGATGGTCTTCCTATTTTTGGCTGAACTTCTACTTCACGAAGTGTGATGTCCTTTTCCAGGGTCTGGTCTCTCCTGATACCATGTCCAAAGTATTTGAGATGAAAGTTTGTCATCCTCACTTCTAAGGAGCATACACTAACTGTACGTATTCCAAGACATATTTATTCATTCTTCTGCTAGTCCATGACATATTCAATATTCTCCAGCACCATAATTCAAAGGCTCAATTCTTCTTCAGTCTTCCTGATTCATTGTCTAGCTTTCACATGCATATGAGGCAATTGAAAATACTATGGCTTGGGTTTGTTGTTGTTATGTGCTGTGGACTCAGACCAACTCATAGCGACCCCTCCTTGGGTTTCTGAGGCGGTATCACAACGGAAGTAGATTGCCCAACCTTCCTTCTGAGGAGTGGCTAGTGGATGGCTTGGGTTATTCCTCAAAAACAAAAACAAAAAAAAAAAACTCACTGACATCAAGTCGATTCGACTCATAGCTACCCCTCCTTGGGTTTCTAAGGTGGTATCTCTATGGAAGTAGATTACCCAATCTTCCTTCCGAGGAATGGCTGGTGGGATTTGTACTGCCAGCCTTTTGGTTAGCAGTCAAATCCCTTAGGCACTAGTCTTATCTTTCAACACTTTAAAGGGATCTTTTGCAGAGATTTTTTGCCCAATGCAATACGTCATTTGATTTCTTGACTGAAACTTACGTGGGCATTGATTGTAGATTCAATGAAAATGAAATTTTTAATATTTTCATTAGTATTTTTTTTATAATCTCCATTTATCATGATGTTGCTTATTGGCTCAGTTGTGAGGATTTTTTTCTTTATGTTGAGTTTAATTCATACTGAAGTCTGTAGTCTTTGATCCACAGAAGTAGGTGCCTCAAGTTATATTCGTTTTCAGTAAGCAAGGTTGTGTCATGTACATATTACAGGTTGGTAATGAGTTGATGAGTCATCCTCCAATCCTGATATCATGTTCTTCTTCATATAGTCCACCTCTTAGATTACTCAGCATACAGATTGAAAAAGTATAGTGAAAGGATACAACCCTCACATATACCTTTTCTGATTTTAAACCACGCACTATCCCCTTGTTCTCTTAGAACAACTGCCTCTTCCTCTATGAAAAGTTTCCTCATGAGCACAATTAGGTATTCTAGAATTCCCATTCTTCATGATGTTACCCATAATGTGTTATGATCCACATAGTTAAGTTTGGATAGTTAAGGAAACACAGGTAAACATTGTCCTGGTGTTCTTTGCTTTCAGCCAAAGTCCATCTGGCATCAGCAATGATATTCCTTGTTCTGGCTTGAATTTCTGGCAAAAGAAAAAAATTATCTGTCAGTCCATATATTGTTACAGCTGTTTTTAATTATCTTCAGTAAAATAGGACTTTGTGATATTGGATGATATTGTTCAATAATATCCACATTCTGTCAGATCCCCTTTCTTTGGAGTGGGCACAAACAATGGATCTCGTCTTATCATTTGCCAGGTAGCCATTTTCCAATTTTCTTGGCATACATGAATGAGTGCTTCCAGTATTACATCCGTTTGTTGAAACATCTCATTGGTATTCAGCAGTTCCTGGAATCTTGTGTTTCTCCAGTGTCTTCAGGGTTGCTTGGATATCTTCCATATGTACCATTGGTTCTTGATCATATGCTATCTTCCAAAATGTTTGAAAATTGATCACTTCTTTATGGTACAGTGACTCTGGGTATTCCTTACATCTTTTGATGCTTCCTACTTAATTCAATATTTTACCCTTACAATCCTTCAATATTGCAATTTAAGGCTTGACCTGTTTGCTTCAGTTCTTTCCTTGAAAAATACTGAGTAAGTTCTTCTCTTTTAGTTTTCTAACTTCAGGTCTTTGCACATTTCATCATAATACTTTATTTTGCCTTCTTAACATTCCCTTTAAATCTTCTGATTAGCTCTTCTACATTATCATTTCTTCTGTTCACTTTAGCTACTCTATGTTCAAGAGCAACTTTCAAAGTCTCTTCTGACATTTGTTTTGGTCTTTTCTTTCTTTTCTGTCTTTTTAATATTGTCTTAGGCTGGGTTATCTTGAGAACCAAAACCAGTAAAGCTTATGTACATGTAGAGAGAAATTTATCTTAGGAAAATGGTTCACACAGTTCTAGAGGCTAGCAAGTCCTAAGTTCCTGGATCATATGTCAAGGTGTAGGCTTTTCCTGACTCAGGCAGCTGCAGGGACTGACAAGCTCAAGATTGCCAAGCAATATAATAGGCTGCTGACTTTGTTGGATGATGAATCAAAGATCATGGGCAAAATGGTGGATTGATGGCTTACAGGACAGTTGTGGGCAGCATGACAAGATCCAGATCCATAGAAGGTTCCCAAATTTCCCCAGGACATCCATTTACATATTGTAAGTAGGCCACACCACTAAGGAAACTCCGTTTGAATTGATTGGCTGCTCCAAGTGTATACATCAGTTCTCATCATGGGAATAATCACATCACAACTGCTTAAATCACTCAGAATCATGGTTCAGCCAAGTTAACACACAGCCTTAACTGTCACAGTCCACCCTTTGTCAACCTTGCAGTTATACCTACCACATATAATCTCTAAATAAGGGCAATTATAAAGTCATACTTGTGCCTAATATGACACAACTAATACATGTATGACCAAAAACACATTAGTCCTGTTTACATTTTATAGTTTATAACTGAAGAAAACAAAAATATTTGATACACACATACAATAAAGAAATATAACAATCACTGTCCTTGTTTCTGCAACTGGTCACATGGTCATAGCTGGTATTCAGAACTAATGTCTTCTACCACCACCACCACCACCCATTCCATATTTCTCTTGCCCTCAACAAGCACCTCAGCTGGCTGTGGTTCTTTGGCTGGTGGGGTGACCCAAACCTTTATTCCTGAAAGGTCTGGGCCATTAGTAGTTGTGGTGGTTATGTTTTTGTGTCAACTTGGCTGGGCCTGGTTGAGTGGCTGGGCAGCTGGTGGTACTTATTCCTCATGATGAGACTGGTAATGAACTCCATGGTGGGATCTACCACAAGCTGCTGAGTAGCTGCCTTTGAGATGTGGTCTGCTTCCTATATATAAGGAGAAGCCTTGGGAATGGCCTCTAGCCTATGGCACACTTGGACCCTGCCTGTAGTTGTGTCATTGCTCAGCAGGCTGCTATGCTCTACCGACCTTGGGACTTACAATGGACTTAAGTTAATGGCCTGGCATGTGGTTTGGTAACATCGGGACTGTGCCTTTTTATTTGTCAACCTTGGGCTTCTCAGCCTCAGCAGCCAGCAGCTGTCTGAGTGAAGAAATATCTCTAGCTCCAGTGGGTTGGGAGCAAGAGGCCAAGCTAGACCCCAAGGTTGAGGGGCTTTCACCCAGCCCCTAAAGCCTGGCATTTTGAACTTGGACTTAAAGCCTCCAAACTGTAAGACTAAACTCATTTGTTAAGGCCATCCCATATGTGTCATATTCCTGTCAGAGTGGTACTAGGTAAGCAGAACAGTAGTCATATCAGTATTGGGTTGCTATAGCTTTCCATTGACTTTAATCACAGGGCATGGTAGTACTAAGAGAGATCCTAAAAAATCTCCTCTATCCAAGACATATTCTTCTTTACCTCCATTATGTAATATCAATCCAATTTCCCCTTGGTAATCAGGATCTGTCACACTAAACAATACAATAACTCCTTTTTTTGCCTATGATCCAGAGGCATGAGGAAGCCAAAATGGCAGGATGGCATTCTTAACTTCCAGTTCAATGCAATCAATATTATGTCACCAGGTGAGAATGCTCCTCCCTTTGAGATTAAGACCTCCAGACCTGAAGAGCATAGGATCTCAGGGACAGGAAGCAAAAACATCTTGAGTGGGTTACTAGAGGTAATGGCAAGTGGTACCACTCCCATTTTCACCTCTAGTTTCTTGGACCCATGAATCCTGGCTACTGGAGAAATAACACCATATATGGGATGCTGATTTAGAGCATATACAGCTCCTGGAGAAAATTTCCCAGCCCTGCAAGATATTGTCACATAGCTGGTGCAATAATTGTGTTTTCAGTTGGCCATTCCATCATTCTATCAAGCCAGCTGCTTCAGGATGATGGGGAACATGTTAAGACCAGTGAATTCCAGGAGCATAGGCCCACTGCCACACTTCATTTACTGTGAAATGAGTCCCTTAATCTGAGGCAATGCTGTGTGGGATACCATGACAGTGGATAAGGTATCCTGTAAGTCCTCAGATCATAGTGTTGGCAGAAGCATTGTGTCCAGGGAAGGAAAATCCATATCTATTCCAGTAAGAGCAAAACACTGTCCTTTCCATGATGGAAATGTCCAATGTAATCAACTTTCTACCCAGTTGCTGACTGATCACACTGAGGAATGGTTCCATATTGGGGACCCTGTTGGTCTCTGCTGCTGGCAGATTGGTCACTCAGCAGTTGTGGTAGCCAAGTCAGTCTTGGTAAGTAGAAATCCATGTGGCTGAGCCCATTCATAACCTCCATCCCTGCCACTATGACTACTTTGTTCATGAGCCCATTGGGCAATGAGATGAGTATCTAGGGAAAAAGAATAACTGGTTTCCACAGAATGTGTCATCCTTCATTGTTAAAGTCTTCCTCTGCTGAGGTCACTTTTTGGTGAGCATTCATATGAGACACAAATATCTTTACTCCTTCAGCCCATTCAGAGAAATCTATCCACAAACCTCTTCCTCATACCTCCTTGTCACCAATTCTCCAATCATGCTCATTCTAAGGCCCAGACCACCCAGCCAAACCACTGACCACAGCCCATGAATCAGTATACAATCATACATCTGGCCATGTCTCCCTCCACACACAAAGTGAACAGCCAGATGCTTGGTTCAAAGTTCTGCCTATTGGAAAGGAAGGATTTCCCTTCACCACTGTCCTTCAGAGAAGTCCCAGAAAGGGACTGCAGTGCTGCTGCTGTCCACTGTTGAGTGGTGACCGCATATCATGCAGAACCATCTGTAAACCAGGCACAAGTTTTCTCTTTCTCAGTCAAATGATCATAAGGAACTCCAGGTGCAGACTGGGAGAAGGAAGGTAATGTGACTGGAGTAGAAACCATAACCATTTGGGCCACTTCTTTATGCAATTTATTTGTGCCTTCAGGTCCTGCTTGAGCCTGATCTCTTATTTAATGATGGAGTGCTGCTGTGCATGTCCAATTTTATGACTCCTTGGGGCAGGCAACAACCAGTTCATGATGGGTAGCTCAGGCCTCATGGTGACTTGGTAGCCCATAATTAGGTATTCAGTCTCTACTAAGGCCCAGTAGAAAGCCAAAAGCTGTTTCTCAAAAGGAGAGTAGTTATCTGTATGGGATGGCAGGGCTTTGCTCCAAAATCCTAAGGGTCTCTGCTGCAACTCATCAATAGGAGCCTACCAAAGTTTCCAAACAGCATCTCTATCTGCCACAGATACTTCAAGCACCATTGGATCAGCTGGATCATATGGCCCAAGTGGCAGAGCAGATTGCACACAGCCTGACCCAGTTGCAGAGCCATCTGTTGTTCTGAACCCCATTTAAAACTAGCAGCTTTTCCAGTCACTTGATAAATAGGTTGAAACAAAATGCCCAGATTAGGGATATGTTGCCTCCAAAATCCAAAGAGGCCCATCAGACATTGTGCCTCCTTTTAGTTGTGGGGCGAGCCAGATGGAGTAACTTATCCTTCTCTTTAGTGGGACTATCTCAACATGCCCCTCACCACTGGACCCCTAGAAATTTCACTGAGGTGGGAGGTGCCTGAATTTTTGTTGAGTTAATTTCCCATCCTCTAGCACACAGATTTTTCATAAATAAGTCTAGAGTCATTGACACTTCTTCTTTACTAAGTCCAATCAGCATGTCCTCAATGTAATGGACCAGTGTGATGTCTGGTGGAGGAGAAAGGTGATCAAGATCCCTACGGACCAAATTATGACATAAAGCTGGAGAGTTGACATACTCATGAGATGACACTGTGAAAGTATATTGTTGGCCTTGCCAGCTGAAGGCAAACTACTTCTGATGATCTTTTCAAAACTTGAGAAAAAGATATTGGCCAGATCGATAGCTCTATATCAGGTACCTGGAGATGTATTAAGTTGCTCAAGCAATGAAACCACTTCAGGAACAGCAGCTACAACTGGAGTCACCACCTGGTTTATGATAATCCACTGTCATTCTCCAAGATCCATCTATTTTTTCCAAAGGCCAAATAGGTAAGTAAAATGGAGATGTGGTGAGAATCACCACCTCTGCATCCTTCAAGTCCTTGATGGTGGCAGTAATGTCTGCAATCCCTCCAGGGATGTGGTATTGTTTTTACTTACTCCATATGTCAGGGGCACAATGTGGGAGTTCTACCAATTGCTGAATACATCTATTCCAATTATGCATTCTGGAACTGGGGAAATAAATACAGGATGGGTTCGGAGATCCACTGGACCCACAGTGAGCCAGACTCCATCATGACCCCATCAATAAGTTGGCCTCTATATACCTCCACTCTGACTAATGGGCCACAATGACATTTTGGCCTCCTGGAGTTAGTGTCAATTCAGAGCCAGTATCAAATAATCCCCAAAAGGTTTGATTATTTCCTTTTCCCCAGTGAACAGTCACTCTTGTAAAAGGCCTCAGGTCCCTTTGGAGAAGGCTGGGAGAAAGGTCAACAGTATAAATTTTTGGCAGTGTAGTGGAGTCCTTCCTTAAGGGGACCCAGCCTCCCCTTCATTCAAGAGGTTTTGGATCCATAAACTGGCTCAACTCTGGGAATTGATTGAGGGGCCATGACTCTGTATTCTGGTGATTCAATCTAGACTGCTGTTCATGTGACCTAGAATTCTTCTGTTTATATAGATCAAGTACATATTTACTCTGTTTCCCATGTATTTCACTCCTAGGAACAACATAGTGTGTAAAGCATTTGACTGCTAACCAGAAGGTTGGTGGTTCAAACCCACCAGACACTCCACAGAAGGAAGACTGGGCAATCTACTTCCATAAAGATTTACGGTCTCAGAAACCCAAAGGGGGTTGCTATGAGTCAGAATCAACTAGATGGCAGTGAGTTTGATTTGGAGTTTTTTGAGGAGCAACACACCTGAGTAGCCAATTCCATAATTCCATATGAGTCAGAGTATTCGGATTGCTAAGTAGCCAATTCCATAATTCCACATGCGTCAGAGTATTCTGAATATTACTGCTTTGGCTCTGCTATCCATTATGGTGACCATGCCCACCTTGTCTTTATTGATTAACTGCTGCCATTTGTTCCCTACAACCACAAGTGGTGGTTGGGGGAGGATCAATCAAGCCCACTATAGTTAAGTGTCTTAATTCAATTAGGGAAGCTTCTCCTGTCAAATGTCACTTACATAAAATAGCAATTACAACAGTGTTCAACTGTGCTATCCATTATGGTAACCATGTCTACCTTGTCTTTATTGATTAACTGCTGCCACTTGGCCCCTACAACCATGGGATCCAATCAACCCCATTATAGTTAAATATCTTAATTCAAGTAGAGCAGTTCCCCCTGTCAAATCTCGCTTACATAAAATAGCAATTACAGCAGTCTTCAAGGATACTGGGGATCACCTCACAAATTTGTTTCTGGTAAAAGTGGCTAAAGTTTTGTCTCTGGGTTCTCCATTTCTGAGTCTATTGGTCTAATCTGATAAATCCATTCTAACATGCCAATTTCCCTATGCCTTTGGATACCTTCTACGTTATACAAAGTCAGGTCTGGTACTTCAACTTGACTTAAGCTTTGTTGTTGTTGTTATGTGCTGTCGAATCGGACCCGACTCATAGCGACCCCTCCTTGGGTTTCCAAAGCAGTATCACTATGGAAGTAGATTGCCCCATCTTCCTTCTGAGGAGTGGCTGGTGGGTTTGACTGGTTAGCAATCAAGAGCTCCCTGACTTAAGCTAGGCCAACACATAAACCATGCTTTAGTAAGCCAACCAAATAAACAATTAGATCCTCTCTTGACCTCTCAAGCTGAAACATTGAATGAGAATATGTGCTCAATGGGTCTAAATCAATAAACTCAGACCAATCCAATGTTACTTTCCTTGCACTATTATCCCATACCTTTAATAGCCATTCAACACATATTCTACCAGGTTTCTGTCTGTACATGTTAGCAAAATCAAGTAGGTCTTCACGGGTGTAGTATACCACTTCCTCAGTCATACTTTGTACTTCGCCTTTGGGGCTTTCTTGGACTTAGTCTAGTTACAGGTCTAGAAGAGCAATGGATGGTATTTGCAGAAAAGTATCAAATATGCGATCACCCACAGACTTACTTCATCAATCCATGGAAGCAAGAATGGCCAGACTTTGCCTCACTTACTTTGGTTATGTTGTCAAAAGGAACCATTCCCTGGAGAAGGATATCATGCTTGGTAAAGTGGAGAGTCAATGAGAAGGGGAAGGCCCTCAACAAGATGAATAGACAGAGTGGCTGCAACAATGGGCCAAGGTCTAGCAAGGATTGTGCAGCTGGCACAGGACCAGGCAGTGTTTCGTTCTGCTGTGCATAGGATTGCTATAAGTCAGAGATGACTCAACAGCACCTAACAACAACAACAACAGTGTCCCCATCTTCCTGACTACCTGTCCATATGTCCCCATTCCAGGTTTCAGGATCCCTTTCTTCCCAATCAACGCTCTCACTTGAATTTCAGACACCATTCTGGGTTGGTAATTCAATTAGCATTGTAATTCAGCCACCCTTATAGTAAGACTCTGGGTTTGGTTTTCGACAATATCAGCCCTGTTACTAGAAGACATAAGGCTTTCCTTCAGGGCACAAGTGGAAACATTGAAGTCTTTTATGCAATGCTTGAGCTGTAACTCAGCAGCTCATTTCACTCTCACAACCATTTTGTCTAGTGTAAAAAGGACTAACCAGCCAGCTTCTTTATATTCCTCATGCTGACAAAATTGCAGAAAAGTACCAAACATGTGATCATCCAGGCCTCACTTCTCAAAAATACTTGATCTATCAGTGGTAGTATTTTGTATATTAATGTTGTCACTTCACACCATGGATTAGCAGGGCCCTCATTATTAATGGAGGCAGAGTCATTGGTGTCTTTATGATGAATCAAACTGGAGAACCAAAACACAATAGGTGAGAACCAATTTAGGAAACCCATCTTTAAGATTTGTCTCTCTAGACCCCAATCTCAGCATCAGCTGTATTAGGCTGGGTTATCTAGAGAAACAAACCAGTAAAGATTAGAGAGAGAGAGAAAAGTTTATTTTAGGAAAATGGCTCAAACAGTTATAGAGGCTAGTAAGTCCCAAGTTCCTGGATCAAACATCATGCCAGCTAGGACACCATATGTTTATCTGATTTGAAATAGCCAATACCAGTCCATTTCAGCTCTAAATCTTAGAACTATTTATGATTATGTCAGGAATTAAATGCAAGTCTTCCACCACTGACTTCAAACTGAGAGTCATTGTAAGTGCAGAAGAAACAAGCAACAGAGGGGTAGCAAGAGAATTTGAGATTGAAGAGTCATCTATTCATGAACAAGGAAAGGAGAAAAAGCAACTAGAGGAAATCAATCCATGAAAACATACACATTGTGGACACAAAGGGTTGAGTTAGAGAATGTTGGAGAATGGGTTTGGTTTGGTTTGAACTGGGTAAGGTGCTTTGGTGGCACTGTGTTTAAAGTATTGGGCTATTAACCAAAAGGTCACCTGTTTGAACCCACCAGACACTCTGTAGGAGAAAGATGAGGCCATCTTCTTATATAAAGATTTACAAACTTGGAAACACTTCAGGGGAAGTTCTACTCTGTGCTATAGAGTTTCTATGAGTCAGAATCGACTGAATGGTAGTGAGTTTTGTTTCGTGGTTTGGGAGCAAAAGATGGTCAATTTCCATGAATTTGTCACCAAAGAAATCTCTGAACTTGGTATCTGTGCAAAGGACATAATTAATATGCACGAGGTTCTGATGTCTTTTGATAGTCTGGTCACTAGGACTATAAGCTGCTTCAGGTATGAAAACTGTAGCCATTGCAAACATGAACATGAGAGAGCTTGCTTCACTGTAGTCCTTGGTTGCACTGCTAGTGGGTGTGAAATTATAGCCAATGGTGATTTTTAAGGGAGTACTATGTTCTGCAATAAACCTGCCTACCAGTGTGGTTGTTCATTGTGAAAAGAAATGATGGATGGATGGTGATGTTATGAAAGTATTGGAAGATGAATATTATAGAGCCACACAGGAGGTGGCATTCTTTTTGAAGGAGTCTTTTCTAATATCCAATGTCATTGCCTCTCACAAAGAAAAAAATGCTCAAAATTATATTAACTCTACTGGTGTCCACATAGTGGTCATATCTGGTGGCCTTACCTGCAAGCTGAAGCCACTAGATACAGTGGTCAACTACCCATTCAAGACTTTCATGAGAAGAGATTGGAATGAATGGATTCAATCTGAGATTCATGTCATTGGGATGACTGAAGTGAGCGATGTGTACAGAAGTCTGCAAGTGAGGGTTTCTGCTTGTGGGAAAATGACCCCCACAAATAATCTGTAATGGCTTCAGAAAAGCTGGGATTGTTTGCCAGCAGAATATTGATGATGGAGATGAAGACCCTGAAGGCTGTGATAATGATGCCATTAGTTCAGAATTCATGGGAAAGTATCTGCAGGGAACTCTGAGATATTTCAACATTGATAGTGAACTTTGAAGATTTCCAGAACACAAATAATGGTAGTGATTATAATGAATGAATAAACTAAAATGACCATTTTATGAAGAAAATACAATTTCTTCTGGAATTATTAGCTTTTTTTTTTTATTTTAGACATTGATTATTAAAAATTGTTTCAGTTTAAGTTATAAGAAAGTGTATTAGGCTGGGTTCTTTAGAGAAGTAAAACCAGTAAAGCTTATGTATAGGGAGAGAGAAAAAAAATGTATCTTAAGAAAATGGCTCACATACTTACAGAAGCTGGCAAGTCCCAAGTTCTTGGATCAAATGTCAAACTGGAGGCTTTTCCCAACTCATTCAGCTGCAGGGGCTGATGAGCTCAAGGTTGGTAGGTGGTATACTGGCTGACTTTATTGACTTCAATAAATGACCAATCCAAGATCACTAGGCTGAATGGTGGATTGTTTGCTCACGGACAGTTGTAGGCAGCACAACAGGATCTAGATCCACAGAAGAGTGTCTCATTTTTCCAGGATGTCCATAAATATGTTGGAAGCAGGCCACACCCCTAGATAAACTCCCTTTCAATGGATTGACTGTTCAAAACATATACATCCAATCTCATCATGGGAATAACCCACATCACAATTGCTTAAACCACTCAGAATTGTGGTCCAGTCAAGTTGACACACAACTCCAACTACCACAGAAAACAATAAAAGATAAATGACATCTTGTCCTTATACTTTTAGGCCTAGGATCATTTCTTACTTACTAATTTCTACCTCTTTACATATTCATACTTTTTTGTTTCAACACGGCATCCCCATTTCCATCACAAATCTATTCAATTTAGCATTGTTTATAAAATTGGTTTAGGAAAATGCCTATTTTAAATGAAGTGCATGAGATCAGTTTTATCCAAGTAACATTGACAGAAAACATTGGACAGAAAAAGAAAAAACTGAAATTGAAGTCAACAACATGTAAAAAAAAATTGGTATAGGACACTTAACGATAATAACATGTAGGGGTTACACTGTTTGCACCAAGGTACAATGCACACATTATTTACACAAAAATATGATATATGTAATTATAAATAATCATGGGGAAAATAATCACATTGCACAGACCAGGAATAAAAGACTGATTATAAAATCTGTGGGCTAAGATCAGATATCTAAAGAAAAGAGATGGAGTGAAATGAAATTGAAAAGGGAAAGGCAATATACTAAAAGCAAATGACTGATACAATAACACTAAGGAAAAGGAAGACACAGAGAGGTGCCTAAGAGATACAGACAACAAAGATAAATCCTTTTACTTACACAGTACTGCATTATCAGTAATAACAAACATTAATCTATGGGTGGATACATTGGTAAAGAGGTTAAATGATCAAGTGGGTCTACGCAAAAGGGAATATAACCATAATTGTGAAGCTGGCACAGGACTGAGCAGTGTTTTGTTCTATTGTACATGGGGTCACTATGAGTCAGAGCCGATTTGATGGCACCTAACAACAAAAATAACATACATAAGTTTGGCAGACAAAATCTCTACATATGTATTTGTATAATAATGTCCACATAAATAGAACTAACAGGCGGCAAAGTTATGATGGCTTCTTGGCCATGGCCAACCATGGGAGTGAGTTGTTGGGCATGTGGGCTCAGAACCATAGTTATAGGGGACATCAAGCTCAATTGGCATAACACACTACGTCTGGTGGCATAGTGCCTAAGACATTTGACTGCTAACCAAAAGGCTGGTGGTTCAAACCCACCATCCACTCTGCAGAAGGAAGATTGAGTAATATACTTCCATAGAGATATCACTTCAGAAACCCAAGGAAGGGTGTCTAAGAGTCAAATCGACTCAATGGCAGTGAGTGAGTTTTTACTTTGGTGAGTAGCAACTGGGGTCTTGGAGGCTTGTGAGTGGCCATGTGGATAGAACAATTGGTCTCTCCTCATCCAGAGTAAAGAAGAATGAACAAAACCAAACACACATGCAAATAGTACAAAAGACTAGTGGACCATGTGAACCTCAGCCTACATGACCATGAGACCATAAGAACTAGATGGTGCCTGGCAACCCCTGTCAAAGAGTTGGAAAGAGATCAGTGCAGGAGATCCTGGATAAAGTGGGAGAAGAAGTGTGGAACAAAACTCAAAATCATGAAGGAAGACACCAGGCTGACTGGTCTGATAGAAACTGGTAAAACCCCCAAGCCCACGGCTGCTAGTTCCCCTTCAGGCCTGGAATTGAACTCATTCCTGTGGCTTCCAGCTAAACAATAGGCAGGTATATAGGGTGAACAAGTATACCAGGTAGGTATGCTCCTTAGAACAATCAGCCATGGGAGATCAGAAGGGCAGTATTTGCATAGGGAGATAGCTCAGAGGGCAGGAATGCATAGGAAAGAAGGACACAGGGACAAGGTGGACAAAGGGAAAAGGTAAACACAGGGAGGAAGTGAGAAGAGAGCTGTTACATTATGGGGACTACAATTAATATCATGAAACAAAATGTGTATGAACTTCTGTATGGAAAATGGATTTGCTCTGTAAACTTTCACCCAAATCACAACTTAAAAAAAGAAAAAAGTGATTTACAAGAAGCCAAGTGCATTTTTAAGAGGATGAATATGTTACTTTGGAGAAAATAAAATTAATTAAAATCTGTTTTTTCAACTTTACAATTATATTTAATTTTACAGGGTTTTTTTAATTTTATGAATAATGTCATTTCTGTACAGATATCTGCACTCTGACTGCCTTTCATATAATTATATAACATATATCATAAAGTAAAACCCTGTTTTGGGTTTATTATTATATTGATAAAAAATGTCATTTCTATTGTCAATGTTATCAAATTCTATGAATGGCATTGTATACATATAACTCATATGACTATGACTAGTCACTGACATCATAAATCAATTACGAGAACTGCAAGTGACAAAGTGAGTGGGTGTTGGTTGGCAACAGTTAGCAACATGACAAATAACTGGCAATGTCAGGAAGGGAAAGATATTTCTCACTTGTTTCATGAGAAGAAACTTTAAGGAATGTTCAAATGCCAAAAGAATGAATATAGTAAGTACAAGGTATAATTCAGTTCCTGAAATAAATCTATTCTTTAGTGAATGAATTTAGTATAGGAGACAGCTGTAAGCAAAATGCTTGTTGATAAGGATATACATACCCTCAAGATATTTCATTCTCAGCTCCTCTGAGGAAAAGCATAGTTAGTAGAAGTGTCTCTGCAGAGATAAGAGATAGAAAAACTCTGATGGGGTTTGATCACAATCATGTGCTATAGATTTCTGGAAATGCTAAAATTCTGACTGGAGCTATGTCTTTCTGACCACAACAGCCAAAAAGACAAAGCAAAGAATAGTACTCATTTTTTACCATCACATCCCTATGCATCACAGCAACAAGAAGAGGAGTTATACCAATTGTGTCAAACATAAGTTTAGAAAAGCAGGATGGTTCTCTGTGCTCCAGATAACTACCTCTGGATTAGCCTACCATTCTCTCTGACATTCTCCCTCCTAAATGCATGAAATGCAGATCTTTAACACAACTGATTTTAAGACAAGCTTCAAATCTCTAATATTCAGAGATATAGAGGTTTCTTACTGATCTAGTTCCTTGAAATTTGGATGTTCTCATGGGCCACAGATGGACAATCACTATCAGCATCATTTGTTCTTTTCTGTTGTCAATTTTATCATGATTCCTTCATCACTGTCTTGCATTTTAAAGACATACACTAAAAGACAGTATCCCTGCTGAATTCAGACAAGGTTAACATGAAACTTATGACAATTCACTAAGTTGAAATTTACTTATCCCTTTTTGTGAATATATTAATATAGCAAATTATATTAACATAGAAAATTATATTAATAAGCAAATTAAATGTAAATTTTTAAAAAATATATCAGCAATACTAACTTTAGAAAGTACACTTTATGGTAAGGGAACACTATTCCCTTCAAATATTGTAAACTATTTTGAAATAATGCACTAAAGAAATCTCACTTGAATTAATATACAGAACACTTGTATAAGTTTTGCCCTATTTAGTGTCCTAAAATACTAAAACTGAATTTGTTTGAGAAAGTATCAGAATTTTCCTTAATATTAGTATCCTTATGCATCTGTTAGTCTTTAACTCTACAAAGCTTTGATAAATATTGCTGTTGTTGTCTTTGTTGTTAGGTGCTGAATGGCATATTGCCCAGTCCTGCACCATCCTCACAATCATTGCCATGCTTATTCCCATAGTCACAGCCACTGTGTCAATCTATCTTGTTGAAGGTCATCCACTTTTTTTTTGCTGATCCTTTACTTTACCAAACATGATGTCCTTCTCCAGGGACTGGTTGGTCCCTTCTGACAACATGACCGAAGTACTAGACACAAAGACTGGCCTTTCTTGCTTCTAAGGAGCATTCTGGCTGTATTTCCTCCAAGACAGATTTGTTCTTTCTTTTAGCAGTCCATAGTACATAAAATATTCTTTGCCAACACACTATTCAAATCCACCAGTTCTACCATGGTCTTCTTTATTCTTTGTTCAGCTGTTACATGTGTAGGAGGCCTCTGAAAATACCATGGCTTAGGTCAGGTGCACCTTAGTCTTCAAAAAGACATCTTTGCTCCTCAACACTCCAAAGAGGTCTTTTGCAGCAGATTTACCAAATTCAATTTATCATTTGATTTCTTGACTGCTACTTCCATGGGCACTGATTGTAGATCCAAGAAAAATTAAATCTTTGACAACTTCAATCTTCTCTCCATTTATCATGATGTTGTTTATTGGTTCAGTTGTGAAGATTTTTGTTTTCGTTATAATGATGTGTAAATCCATATTGAAGGCTGTAGTCTTTGATCTTCACCGGGAGCACTTCAGGTCTTCTTTACTTTCAGCAAGATGGTTGTATCATCTGCATATCACAGTTTGTTGATGAGTCTTCTTCCAATCCTGATGCTACATTCTTCTTCATATAGTCCAGCTTCTTGGATTATTTCCTCATCATACAGACTGAAAGGATACAACCCTGACACATATCTTTCCTGATTTTAAACCATGCAGTATCCCTTGTCTTGTTCAAATGAGTGCTTCTTGATCTACGTACAGGTTCTCATGAGCACAATTAAGTGTTCTGGAATTCCCATTCTTTGCAATGTTATCCATAATTTGCTATGAACTATGCAGTGGAATGCCTTCAAATAGTCAATAAAGCATAGGTAAACATATCTCTAGTGTTCTTTGCTTTCAGCCAAGATAAACAGAAGGTGATATTTCCAGCATACCTATGTTCATTGCAAGGAGCTCTGGTAGCACAGCAGCTAAGGTATATGACTGCTAACCAGAATGTTGGTGGTTCAAACCCACCAACCACTCCACAGAAGTAAGACTGGGCAATCTACTTTGGTAAAGATTTATCATCTCGGAAACCTAATAGGGGTCGCTATGAGTCACAATTGACTCAATGGAAGGGGGTTTGGTTTTTGGTTATGTTCATTGCAGCATTATTCACAATAGCAGGAAAATGGAAACATCTTTAATGCTCTTCATTGGGTGAATGAATAAGCAAAATGCAGCATATAAATACAGTGAAATACTACACAATCATAAAGAACAATGATGAGTCTGATGAACATTATATCATGGATAAATCTAGAGGACATAATGCTAAATGAAATAGGTCAATCACATAAGGACAAATATTGTATGATCTCACTGTTATAAGACAAGAATAGATACACATACAGAGACCAACGTTCCTTGGTGGTATCAGAAATGGGGGAGGGAAGATTTACTTTCTGGATTGTATACATTTGTTATTTTTTTTGTAATGGGAAAGTAGCACAGAATGTGTGTGCAATGAGCATGGCTTTACCAAAGTAAGCAATACCACTAAGAAATGCACAAGAGAAAAGGACATTTGTGTTAAAGAATGTGACATGTATAATTTGTTAACAATACCAACAATAAACAAAAAATGAATGTATGGTCACACTTGAGGAGCCAGCACAGTACCATGCTTGCGTAAATAACATACAAAGAAAACAAAAATCATGGGCAAGTCACTCCAACTTACAATCACCAATTAAATATAAACACAAAAACGTCACAATGCCTCAGAGACAACAAAGCATTACAGACCACACAAAGAGGCAAGATAAAGCAGGAGAAATAAGGGACCAGGATACAGACCCAAAACACATCCCTGAGAAAGATGAAGCATTGGAACTCCCTGACAAGGAATTCAAAAGAATTATATTTAGGTATTTTCAAAGGCTTGAGAGACAGATCAAGAAAAACACAGACAAAACCCTAGAACAATTTCAAAAGACAATACAAGAACAAAATGATGATATAAATGAAAAATTAGAAATGATACAAAATCTACACATAGAAATCCAGAAGATTAATACTAAACTGTCAGAAATAGATAATACATTTAAAGGTCAAAGGAGTAGAATTAATGCAATGGAAGACAGAATTAATGACATTGAAGACAAATACCTGAATACTTCTTTGGAAAGGGATCGATCAAAAAAAAAAAAAAAAAGATCAAGACAAAATGAAGAAAGCCTAAGGTTCATGTGGGATACCATCAAAAGAAATAAGCAACATGTAATTGGAATTCCAGAACAGGAAGAGAAAAATAAAACCACTGAGAAAATTGTCCAAGATTTGTTGGAGGAGAACTTCCCTGATATGATGAAAGATGAGAATATATCCATTCAGGAAGTATAATGAACCCCAAACAGGATAGATCCCAAAAGAAAATCACCAAGACATATTATCATCAAACTCACCAAAACCAAAGATAAAGATAGTATCCTAAAAGCAACACAGGAAAAACAAAAAGTTACCTACAAGGGGCAACCAATAAGACTAAGCTCGGATTTCTTGGCAGAAACCATGCAGGTGAGAAGACAGTGGGATGGTATATATAAAACACTGAAAGAAAAAACTTTCCAACCAAGGATTATGTACCCAGCAAAATTGCCCCTTAAATATGATGGTGAAACTAGGATATTTCCAGATAAGCAAAAATTAAGGGAATTTGTTAAAACCAGACCAACCTTAAAAGAGATGCTAAAAGGAGCCGTTTGGACAGAGAAGCAACAACAGCCAACAACAACTGACTATTAACACACATGATAATATAACCCAGAAACCAATCCAGCTATGGAAGTACCCAAAGTAAATAAGCCTACAAGATTGTAAACAGGGAACCAGAGAAATCAATTGACAAATGAGGACAACTACAAACCAAAAA
Organism: Orycteropus afer afer; assembly: GCF_000298275.1. Taxonomy (NCBI): domain Eukaryota; kingdom Metazoa; phylum Chordata; class Mammalia; order Tubulidentata; family Orycteropodidae; genus Orycteropus; species Orycteropus afer. The sequence goes on along the minus strand of NW_006922061.1, from coordinate 922,131 downwards.
GAGGGAAAAAAAACACTGTACCAAAAAGAGGGGAAAAACTGTGTCACAGAACTAGATGGTAGGGAAATCAAGACAACTACAAGGTAGAACAGACTGTTCTAAACTTGGGAAGAAAACTATAAATCACAGGGTAACCTCAAAGAAAAATGACAAATCTTCACATCAAAATAAGAAAGAGGACCAGCACAAATATTTAGCAATAGCAACAAAGGAATAACACAATTCATAAACAAAATGAGCTCAGAATAGAAAATTATATGCAACAAGGAAATCTACACCACAAAAAAAGCACATAACAAAAATGACAGCAACAAATTCATATTTGCCGATAATTACAGATCTGTCAAGGGACTTATCTCTAAGATTTATAGAAAACTCCAATGTCTCAACACCAAAGGAATTAAAAATCCAATTGAAAAATGGGCAGAAGACATGAATAGACACTTCACCAGGGAGGACATGCAGGTGGCCAGCTAATACACGAAGAGATAATCACAATCATTGGCCATCAGAGAGATGCAATCAAAACAATGAGATACTGTCTCACCCCACCACTGATGGCAAGGTTCAACAAGACAAAAAATAACAAATGCTGGTGAGGATGTGGAGAGATTGGGACTCTCATACACTGCTGGTGGGATTGTGAAGTGCTACAACCACTGTGGAAAGCAATATGGCATGTGTTAGACTGGGTTCTCTAGAGAAACAAAACCAGTAAACTTATATATATGTATATATAGAGAAATTTATCTTAGGAAAATGGCCCACACACTTATAGAAGCTGGCAAGTCCAAAGTTCCTAGATCAAACGTCAAGCTGGAGGCTTTTCCACATCAAGCTGGAGGCTTTTCCCAACTCTTGCAGTCACAGGGGCTGAGGAGCTCAAGGCTGGCAGGCAGTATACTGGCTGTTGACTCCAACGAATGACGAATCCAAGATCTGCAGGCCGAATGGTGGATTGTTCACTCACGGACAGTTGTAGGCAGCACAACAGAATTCCAATCCACAGAAGAATGTCTCCTTTCCCAGAATGTCCATAGGTATACTGGAAGCAGGCCACACCCCTAGAGAAACTCCCTTTCAACAGATTGCCTGCTCAAAACATAATCATCTGATCCCATCATGGCAATAACCACATCACAACAGATTAACCCACACAGAATTGTGGTCCAGCCAAGTTGACACACAACTCCAATTATCACATGGTGAATCCTTAGAAAGCTGGAATTGGAGATACCATTTGACCCAGCAATTCCATTACTTGATATATATCCTAGAGAGGTAAGAGCCAGGATAGGAACAGATATATACACAGTCATGTTCATTGCAGCACAACAGCAAAAAGATGGAAACAACCTATGTGTCCATCAGCGGAAGAATGGCTGACCAAACTATTGTATGCACACATAATGAAATGCTATGCAGCACTAAAGAATAATGTAGAGTCTGCAAAACACCACATAATATGGATGAACTTGGAGGACATTATGCTGAGTGACATAAGTCAATCACAGAAGGACAAATATAGTATTAGGTCATTGTTGTGAAGGGTCAAGGAAAGGTTTATATATGGAGGAAAATTTTCTTTTTTGGTTGCCAGGAATGGGAAGGGAGGGGAGGGAACATTGCAGGAAAAAAAAAAAAAAAGCATTGACCCATGACACTTTAGTTTTGTGTATTTCACTGTACATAAATTATATTTCAATAAAATGCTTTTTAAAAAAAAAAGAAAGATTTTTATTGGCCATTGTTTTTAGAATTGAATGGCCCATTCTTCTTCCCAGTCTGTCTTAGTCTGGAAGCTCTGCTGAAACCTATACAACCTGTGTGACTCTACAGTATTTGAAATATTGGTTGCATAGATTCCAGCCTCATAGCAACATGCAAACCACCACAGTATAACAAACTGGCAGACAAGTGATGGCACATCTAAGGAAGAACAAATAATGGGAAAAAAAAAAAAAAGGAAGAATATAATACAACAGCATAAAACATAAATAAAGAATGAAGGAAAACCATACAAAAAAAGCTAAAAGAAATAAGAAAAACAATGCATAAAAAAATGAAGATCTAAGAAAAGAGATATTACAACTGAAAGGGACAATAACTAAAACAAAATATGCAACAGAAAGACTTGTCATCACATTTAATCAGGCAGAAAAAAAAGTCAGCATATTAGAGGATAAAAGTTAACACTACAGATGCTGAAAAACAGCAAGAACAGAGGTTCAAGAAGATTGAACACAGTTTAATGGATTTATGGAACAATAAAAAGAGACCTAATATACACATCATGGAAATTCTAGAAGGAGATAAGGGCAAGAAAGAGCTAGAAAAAATACTTGAAGAAATAATGACTGAAAATTTCCCCAATCTAGTAAAAACATTAATCAACATATCTAAGAAGCTCAAAGCACCTCCAATCAGGATAAACCAAAAGATATCTATACTAAGAGACCTCATAGTAAGACTCAAATGTAAAGATAAAGAGAAAATTCTGAAAGCAATCAGAGAAAAGCAAATACTCACATACAGAAGATCCCTAATGATAAGTCCTGATTTCTCCTCAGAAACATTGGAGGTCTGAAGGCAATAGAACGACATATTTAAAATGCTGATAAAAATAAAACCAAACTCACTGCTGTCAAGTCGATTCAACTCTTAGTGATCCCTCCTTGAGTTTCCGAGGCAGTATCTCTACAGAAGCAGATAGCCCAATCTTCATTTTGAGGAGTGGCTGGTGGGTTTGAACTGCCAGCCATCTGGTTAGCAGTCAAATGCCTTAGGCACTACACCACCAAAACTCCCAAAAGAAATGAAAGAAAAGCAAATACTCACATACAAAAGGTCTCTGATAATAATAAGTGCTGATTTCTCCTCAGAAACATTGGAGGCCAGAAGGCAACAGAATGACATTTTTAAAGTACTAATAGAAAAAACATTTTTGACCAATAATACTATACCCAGAAAAACTATCTTCAAGCATGAGGGTGAAATTAAAACATTCCCATTAAAAAAAAAGAAAAATCTGTAATAAAGGGAAACACATGGTTAAGTATAAAGGTTACTGAAAGGTATTTGTGTTTGATAATACTGAATGTTTTGACCTCCAAGGTTTTTCACTAACAAATATGTAAAAACAAGGATACATTTATGTTACAAGGCACAGGAATATAAAGAGGTAATTAGTGACAGCAATAAGAAAAGTGGTCAGAAGAATAACATAGATATGTAATTTCTTGTATGCTGCTGAAGTAAAGTTGGCACCAACTTAACCTAGAATGTTATAAATAAAAGCTGTTAAATATAATATTCATGATAAACACTAAGAAAATATAGTTTAAGAAATATACAAAAGAGAAGGGTAAGGGAACCAAAAAGGCTCACTACCATAAGCCAACAAAACACAAAAGCAAGTAGTATTAAAGGGCAAAGATAAAGAAACTTTAAGACATACAAAAAACAAAAAGTCATTTCTTGTTAGTAATTACTGTGAATTTAAATGGACTAAATGCTCCAATCAAAAGTCAGAGAATGGCAAAATAGATTTTTAAAAAAAGATCCAACTATATGCTGTTTATAGAGACACACCCTAAACCCAAGAAAATAAACAGGATGAAAGTGAAAACCAGGAAGAAAATATTCCATATAAATAACAACTAAAAGAGAGCTGGAGTGGCAATCTTAATATCAGACAAAGTAGACTTTGAGACTAAATATGTTAGAAGATATAAAGATGGATATGATATTGTCACAAAACACAAACCAAGTTCACTGTCAAAAAGTTGATTACAACTCATAATGACCCCCATTGGGTTTTCAAGGCTCTAAATCTTTATAGAAGCAGACTGCCTTATCTCTCTTCCAAGGAGAAACTGGTGGAATTGAACCTCTGACCTTTTGTTTAGCAGCCAAATGCCTTGAACATTATATCACCAGAACTCCTTTATGGTGACAAAAAGGATCCATTACTCAAGAATATATAATAATCATAAATTTATATGTACCCAACAGCAAAGGATCTAAATATATAAAGCAAAGCACTGTTAGAAGTGAAGGGAGAAAGAATTCAATAATAGTTGGAGACATCAATATACCACTTTCAAAACTGAGCAAAATATCTAGAAATATCAACAAGGAAACAGAGGCCCTGAATGACACTGTAAATGAACTAGACTTAACAGACATATATAGGAACTCCACCCCAACATAGCACAATATAATTCTACTCCAGTGCATTCAGTATATTCTCCAGAGTAGACCACATTTTAGGCCACAAAGTAACTCTTGAGAAATTTTAAAAGATTGAAATTAGACAGATTATTTTCTCTGACTAAAAAGGAGTTAAATTGGAAATCAATAGCAGGTAAAAAAACAAAAACAAAAACAGCTGGAAAATACACAAATATATGAAAATTAAACACACTATTAAACTGCCAATAGGTCAGAAAGAAATTACAGATTTCCTAGAGTCAATTAAAAATAATTAAAAATGAGACATTTCAAACATCAGCATACTAAATTGTATGAGTACTCAGATGGAAACTTATAGCAATAAATACCCACATGGAAAAAAAAATGGACTTCTTTTAACAGCCTAACTTGACAACTCCAGGAACTAGAAAAAGAGGAGCAAACTAAGCCTAAACTTATTAGAAGAAAGGAAATAACAAATATCAGAGCTGAAATAAATAAAATTGAAGAGAAAAATAATAGAGAAAACCAATAAAACTAGAAGTTGGTTCTTTAAAAAGATCAGCAAAATTGAAGAACTTTTAGCTAGACTGATAGAGAAAATATACAAATAGCCAAAATAAGAAATGAAAGAGGAGACATTACAACTGACCTGATAGAAATAAAGAAAATTATGACAGAATATTATTAACAACTGCATGGCAATAAACTGGATACCCTAGATGAAATGGACAAACTCTTAGAAGCACACAACCTACTCAAACTGACTCAAGAAGAAATAGAAAAGTTCCAACAGACTCATAACAAATGAAGAGACCAAAATCAGTGATCAAAAATCCCCCTCCCAAAAAACAATCCTGGACCAGATGGTTTTACTGGAGAATTCTACCAAACAATTGACACCAATACTGTTTAAATGCTTCCAAAAGATAGAGAAGGAAGAAATATTACCTAATTCATTCTATGAAGCAGAGATAATCCTGACACCCAAACCAGAAAAAGACTTTACAAGAAAAGAAAACTAAAGACCAATATCTCACATGAATATAGTTGCAAAAATCCTCAATTAAATACTAGCAAACAGAATTCAATAGCATATTAAAAGAGTCATACACCATGACCAACTGGGGTTTATTTCAGGAATGTAGGGATGGTTCAACATAAGAAAGTCAATCAATGTAATATACAACCTCGATAGAAGATAATCATCTGTGGGTAGGGGGGCTGAGAAAAACATTTGGTAAAATCTAACAACCTTTCTTGATGAAAACCCTAATGAAGATTGGACTAGAAAGGAAATTCCTCAATCTGATTCAGGGTATATATAAAAAAAGCCAATAGTCAGAGACTTCCAGTAAGATGGCAGAGTAGGCAGACAAGCTCCACAGACCCTCTTCAACAAAGAAAATGAAAACCAATTAACACAGACACAGAAGATAATCCTGGACCCTTCTGGGGAAGAATATAGAAGTGGACTAAACCCCAACTAGCAGAAGAACTTGCATGAAAATATCAAAAAAGGAGACATATGGAGCTGCGGTCTGGCAGCGATCCTGAGCAGCCTGACAGTACAGCACAGACAGCTTGGAGATTCCCAAGTGGTGGCAGGACCTAAGAATTTACCTAAAAATCAGCCCTGCTAGCCAGGGACTGCACAGAGGACTGCTCTGGTGGCTGGGGAATAAAACGCGAAGCACCAGCGAAGAGAAAGGTAGGCTGAGCTGTGGACTTTTGCCTGTCCAGAGGGTGCTGCCATTTTGAATGCTTATAAGCAGCTTGACCATTTTGCATATTTAAAGAGACAGTGCTCTCCAAGATTCCAGGGGCTTAAGAACAGGTTCTGTTTGCCAGTAACCACAAGAACACTGCAGACCTGGACAATTGAAAAGGTGTGAGATTCCCCTTGTTACTCTTATACCCCACACCCCTTGGTGAATGGAGCAGTGGCCATCCCCCACTCCCACCTACCTTTTAGGCCTGCAGGAATTCCATCCCAGTCTGTGTGCTCGGGCAGAGCCTGGGTGCCCTTCCCTACCCTCCACAGATTTTGTTCTTTTTTTCTTTTTCTTCTTCTTATTTTTTTTCTCTTTCTTTTTTCTGGTTTTTAGTTTGCTTGTTTTTGTCTGTTTTAAAACTACTATTATAAATAATACATTTGTCCTTTTTACTATTATTCTTTATTCTTCCTCTCCCAGGTCTTAGTTTTCATTTTTTATTCTTTTCCCTCTTCATTTTCAATTTTCTTCAAAAGAAAATTTTTTTTTTCTTTTTTCTCATGGTTAACCCTGTTCCTTGTTTTTCTACTTGCATTTTTATCATTTTTTTCTTCATTATTCTACTTCTCTACTTATTTCTCTTATTGCCCTATACCCAGATATTGCAAGTTTTCTTGTTTTTTTCTTCTTCTTTTTCCCTTTTTTCTTTTTTTGGTTACTGTTCCTGTGTGATTACATGGTTTATTTTTTGTCCATGTGCTTTTAGTTTTTCAATGGTTATTCAGTTGTAATTTTTGTCTAATTGAGTATGAGACAGCAACACTCCCCATAAGACACAACTACACCCACACTTCCTGCAACGTCACTTACTAAGCAAGAGCTACCATATCAATGGGCCAATGATAAAAGAGCACCAAGAAAAGCCTGAATCACCATTGGCTGCTCTTCACAAACAGTTAACAGAGATCTTAATACAACAATGCCACAATGTCTTGGAGACAACAGACCATCACAGTCCACACAAAGAAGCAAGATAAAGTGGT
>NW_006922061.1:872994-882966 GCF_000298275.1 Orycteropus afer afer | reverse complement strand
AAATGCTCCTTGGAAGTGAGAATGGCCAGACTTTGTCTCACCTATTTTGGTCATGTTGTCAGAAGGGACCATTCCCTGGAGAAGGATGTCATGTTTGGTAGGGTGGAGGGTTGACGAAAGAGGGGGAGGCCTTCAACGAGATGGATTGATACGGTGGCTGCAATGATGGGCTAAGTATAGCAGGGATAATAGAGCTGGTGCGAGATTGGGCAGTATTTCGTTCTGTTGTGCGTGGGGTCGCTATGAGTCAGAAATGACATGATGGCACCTAACAACAACAACAACAATTCCAAAGAACGGTGATCCCACAGAATGTGAAAATTATCAAACAATATAATTAATATCACACACAAGTAAAACTTTGCTTGTTCAAAAATGGTAATTCAAAAATGGTTGCAGCAGTACATTGACAGGGAACTTCCAGAAATGCAAGCTGGATTCAGAAGAGGATGTGGAAGGAGGGATATAGTGTTGATGTCAAATGGATCTTGGCTGAAAGCAAAGAATATCAGAAAGATGTTTACTTGTGTTTTACTGACTACGCAAAGACATTTGACTATGTGGATCATAACAAGTTACAGATAACATTGAGAATAATGAGAATTCTAGAACACTTAATTGTGTGGATGAGGAACCTGTACATAGACCTGGAGGTTCATTTGTTTGTTCTGTTCATTTGAACAGAACAGGGGAATACTGCATGGTTTAAAATCAGGAAGGGAGTGCATCAGGGTTGTATCTTTCTACTATACTAATTCAATCTTTATGCTAAGCAAATAATTCGAGAAGCTAGACTGTATGAAGAAGAAAACAGCATCAGGGTTGGAGGAAGACTCATTAACAACCTGTGATATGCAGATGACACAACCTTGCTTGCTGAAAGCGAAGATGGCTTGAAACACTTACTGATAAAAATTAAAGAGATGGATTGATATCATGGCTGCAATGATGGGCTCAGGTATAGCAAGGATTGTGAGGCTACACATAACCAGGCAGTGTTTTTGTTGTACACAGGGCCACTATGTAGGTGCTGACTTGATGGCAACTAACAACAACAACAGTCATTCCAGGGAAAAGAGAATCAATATAAACCAATGAATTGGACAGAGATCCATGTAGAAAATACCTTAGAGTGTACTCACTAGGCTGCATACAACAGACCATGCTAAATCCTTCAAACTCCTACATACAAGGATAGGCAGTGTTTCTAGAATATTGTCACCACTTCATCAGTGGTGTCTTTGTTCACCACTCACAGCCCATACCAAACATGAAAAGTGATTCACAGCTCAATGGTCTTGGAAAAAAAAAAAAACTTTACATTCATTATACTGGTGAGTGAATTGCCTAATACTGTAGACGCCTGCTTTGCCCTGTTGCTCTTTCTTATCTAATCCTAGCTGACCACTCTGGAGTGTGAATTTAGAATCAGCAAAACTGATAGTCCAGAGAGAGAAAACTTAAACCCACAGATACATATATAATATCATCCTACATTAAACTGTTTAAAAAAAAAAATTCAACTTCAACAAATATGGTTTAGTATTAAAGCATCAGTCTTCAAAGAAATGACATTCATTTTGACCTGATTGCACACAAAAAGGGGCAAAAACAAACACTTCTTTGCAGTACATTTCCATATACCATACAAAATAGTTTCACACAAGTACAACTTGCATGAAAACGCAATGATAAACTAAGCTGTAAGAGACCATACTTTGATGGAATTATTGACAAACAGGTAATTTAAGGAGGAGTCAGTAGAGATATGAGAAGAAAGGAATGAAGTGCTTTATTGAAGTTCTTGTGGTAGCTGTGAAAAAGGCCATTAGTTTCTTTTGGTTCCTCCAGATGCTCAAGTCACCCTCCTTGGACTTCATCATCTGGGAGCAATCTTGACACCTAACTATGGTGGCAGCTCTCAGCCTTCTGGGGAGCAGTGTGGCCTAGATGAGGTGATGCAGTAGCTCCTTGGGTTCCTCCCTGATGCAGGTAGATGACCTGCCAAACCCAGGGTCTGCACCATCACCACAAGATGCATCAACCCCATCCCTCACCACTTGCATTAGTTGCCCTTGGAGAGAAGTAACCTCCTCATACCACTGGCAACTGCCAGATGATCATCTTGAGCAAAGCAACGCTGGGCTTTTGCAGGAGCCATGCCACCCCTCCTCCTGGGTGGCCCACAAGCAACTGTAAGGGCCTGTACCTCGCCTTGCATTGACTGGCTTTCTGAAGAGTTACAACCACCTCTTCAATTGGAAAGCTTGCCTGGAGTTGCCTCATTTGCATAAATTCCACAGGACTTGAACAAAAAGAGGCTGCTTCCTAGGGCAATATTTGAATAGCAGGCTTATAAATATCCCTCCACCAGGGCACTAACAACCATTTTGCCACTGTCCAAGGGAGGAGTTGTGTGGTCATCAAACCAGAGCCAACCCTGAAGAGGACCACTATTTCCAAGAAGGATTCCAAGAAAACCATAATCAAAAGTTAGAAGAAGGAAGGGAGGAAACACAGGAAACCTTGCCAAGAAAGTTACTCCATGTACCTGTACAAGGTGCTGAAGCAGGAGTAGCTGACACCAGCACCTCATCCAAGGCCCCCCCCAAAAAACCAAACCCACTGCCCTCCAATCAGATCCAGCTCATAGTGACCCCTCCTTGGATTTCCAAGGTATCACTATGGAAGTACATTGCTCAATCTTCCTTCTGAGAAGTGGCTGGTGGGTTTGAACCACCAGGCTTCTGGTTAGCAGTCAAATGCCTTAGGTACTATGCCACCAGAGCTCCCCCAAGACCCCCATCTCCACTAAAATTTCAAATCAAATTTGCTACATATTATAAAATAAACTTAGTCACTTTGAAGACTTAGGTGTCCTTGACCCAGGGCATGATATTTCAATAGCCTCATATGCATGTGAAAGCTGGACAATAAATAAGGAAGACTGAAGAAGAATTGATGCATTTGGATTGTGATGTTGGAGAAGAATAGTGAAAATATCATGGATTGCCAGAAGAATGAACAAACTTGTGTTGGGAGAAGTAACAGCCAGAATGCTCCTTAGAGGCAAGCACGGCCAGACTTCCTCTCACCTACTTTGGTAATGTTGTCAGAAGGCACCAGTCCCTGGAGAAGAGTACCAAGCTTGGTAACATAGGGCACCAGTGAAAAAGGGAATGGATTGACCAGCAGCTTCAACAATGGGTTAAAAACATAGCAAAGATTGTGAGGGTGACACAGGACTGGGCAGTGTTTTGTTCTGTTGTACATAGGTTCACTATGACTTGGAGCCAGCTCAAAGCCACCTAATAACAACACAAACCAGAAAATTTTTGGGGGAAAAAAGCTTTCTTTAGGAATAAACTACAATCACAAGAACATGACTTTATAAGACAGTAAAGGATTAAATGTTGAAAGAGGCATGCCTGTCCCTGGAGAGAGTGTCAGACTCTGAGCCAGAGTTAGAAGGTAATTGCCCTTCACCAGTAACTGAGTCAAAGAGTCTAACCCAAATCCCAAACCACATTTTGGTTCTGGGAAAGTGGACTGTTCCAAAGGATGCAGTTTATTCTTCGTGGTTGGAGAAGGTCTTTATTTGTCACATCTTGTGGTAGTCAAGGAACTCTGGTGGCATACTGCCAAAGACATTTGACTGTTAACCAGAAGGCTGGTGGTTTCCTCAGAAGGAAGATTGGGTGATCTACTTCTATAGTGATACTGCCTCAGAAACCCAAGGAGGGGTCACTATGAATAGGATCTGACTTGACAGTAGTGAGTTTGTTTATTTATTTTGGTGGTAGTTAAGGTTGTGTGTCAGCTTTGCTGAGCCTGGTTGAATGACTGAACAGCTGGTGATAGTTATTCCCCATGAAGAGATTGGCAATCAGCTCCATGGTGGTAACAAGCAGCTGAGTAACTGCTTTAGGGATGTGGTCTGCTTCCAGTATATAAGAAGTAGCTTTGGGAATCGTCTCTAGCCGTTTGGCAAGCTTGAACCCTGTATGTAGCCAAGTCATTGTTAAACAGCCTGTCGTGCTCTGGCAATCCTGGGACTTCATCTGGACTTGAATTAGTGGCCTGCCATGCTGTTTGGTAATATTGACACTGTGCCTTTTCACTTGTCAACCTTGGGCTTGTCAGCCTCAGCAGCCAGCAGCTGTCTGAGTGAAGAAAAGTCTCCAGCTTCAGTGGGCCAGAAGCAGGAGGCAGAGCTGAAGCGAAAGGTTGAGGGGCTTTCACCCAGCCCCTAGAGCCTGGCACTTTGAACTTGGACTTCAATGCAAGTCTCCAAAATTATAAGGGAATAAACTCCTGTTTGGTCAAGGCATTCCATTTGTGGTATATCACTATCAGAGCAGCACTAGTATCCAGAGCACATCTGAATGTACCAAAAAAGAAAAAAAAAAGGAAGTAGAAATGGATTTAATGCCAAATCTGGACTTTCTCTTGATATGTATCAACTATAGTGGGAAATTTGTTTATGAGACCCAGAACTAGAGCAGAGAACCCAAAAAAACCCACTGACATTAAGTCGACTCCAACTCATAATGACGCTATAGAACAGAGTAGAATTGCCCCATAGGGTTTCCAAGGCTATAATCTTTACAGAAGCAGACTGCTTCCTCTTTTTTCTGCAGAGCAGTGATAGGCTCCAATGACCAACCTTTTGGTTACCAGCTAAATGTTTATTTACAAAAATATAAGTTGGGGATATTTTTTAGAGCAAGAAGATCTTGGACCCCAGCCAGGCCTTCATGCTTTAGTTGTTAGTAAATCTGTCATCCAGAGAAGATTGTTTTTATTTTATGTATGATTTTTTACTGAAGGAGAGAAAAAGATGGTAAAAATGATCTTTCCTCATTTACTAGACTCATGTTTAAAAAATATACATTTTTCAGATTAAATATCAGAATCTTCTAATTTGAGATAATTTTACATGAGTGGTAAAGGGTAAAGATCAGGAACTGTGCACCCTGATGTTTGGATTTTTCAAACAGGTATGCATAATGCCCATAAGGAGTTGTGTAAGCTCAATACTGGAGGAGCATTTAGCTCATCATATCTAGTCATGGCAAAGGCAGGAAGAGACTGGAGAATAACAGATCCAAGCACCACCACCAGGGATGCGTGACAACACTAGAGTATCATCAAGCTCCATCCAGGGCACCTCAGCCCTCACCTATCAGGAGCCATGAAAGAATGGGAGTAGTGGACGGCACAAGGTATTACTGGAAGTGATCCCACTAGGTCATCCATACAGAGCATGCTAAGGCTAAATCATCAAGTTTAATGGAATGTTCGGGGGTTTTGTTGTTATTGTTGTTTTGGCTTGTGCAAGGAACATCATTAAGAACCACGATACTAGTTTTATTTCAAAATTTACACCCCCTCCATCCATGTAGATCCTGTATAATCTCAATTGAATTAATGTCTTAACTAAACTCAGTTGTAAGCTCCTTTTTAAGGAGCTCTGACAGTACGGTGGTTGAGGCATTCAGCTGCTAACAAAAAGATCAGCAGTTTGAACCCACCAGCCACACCCTGGGAAAAAGAAAAGGCAGTCTGCGTCCATAAAGATTTACAGCCTTGGGGACCCTATGGGGCAGTTGTACTCTGTCCTATAGGGTTGCTGTGAATCAGAACCAACTTGATGGCAAAGGGTTTTTAAGCTCCCTTTTGAGCACAGAGGTGATTCTGTTGTGTGGCTGTACTGGAAGCACTGATGTACTTGGTGATGGCCTTAGTGCCCTCAGATACAGCATGCTTGGCCAACTTCTCTGCCAGCAGCAGACGCACGGCTGTCTGCACCTTCCAGTAGGTAACATGGTTATAGTGCACCTGGTGGGAGGCCTTGTTGACAATGAACTTGTCTTAGTTTTCCTTGTGTTGCTATAATGGAAATACCACAAGTGGATGGCTTTAACAAATAAAACTTTATTCTCTTACAGATTAGGAGGCTAGAAGTCTGAATTCAGAGTGCCTGCTCTAGGAGAAAACTAGGCTATAAGTTCAAGTTCAGAATTCCAACTCTAGGGGAAGACTTTTCTCTCTCTGGATTCTGGATGGAGACCCCTCAACTTTGGGCTTCAGCTCTGCCTTCTAGGTCCAATGGAGCAAGCTGGATGCTTCTCCTAACTCACGCAGCTGCTGGCTACTGAGGCTGATGAATCCAAGATTGGCAGGCAAAATAGCAGATTGTTGGCTCACAGATGGCAAAGGCAACAGTCTCAAGACTGGCAGGCAACATGGCAGTCCACTTGTTTAAGTCCAGAAACTGGAGATGATCATGGGCCAAATGCATGATCCAAACTAAGGAAAAAGCTAGAGACCTCTCTCAAAGCTTCATCATATATACTAGAAGCAGATTCCACCCCAAACGCAATTCCCTTTCAACTGATTAACTGCTGACAACAGATTCTGCCATGCAAGTGATTATAATACATTGGATCTCATCATGGGAAATAACTACATCCAGCTGCCAAGCCACTCAAAATCATAGCCCAGCCAAATTGACGTACAACCTTAACTACCACATACTTGAAAACACTGAAAAGGAGTACATGATGCCCATGGCCTTGGAGGATATGCCGTGTCTGGGTGTACCTGCTTCAGCATCTAGTACATATATATGGAATATCTCTTTCTAGGCAAAGTTTCCTGTTTCCTCCCTTCCTTCTTCTGACTATTGGTGGTGCCTCTCTTGGACCCCTTCTTGGAAATGGTGCTCCCTTTCAGGGTTAGCTCTGGCATGGTGACCACACAGCTGCTCCCTTGGACAATGGCAGAATGATAGTTGGTGCCTTGGTAGAGGGGTGTTTGAAGGCCTGGTGTTCAAATGATGTCGTGGGAAGCAAAGTCTGAATGGATAATTCCTATGTAATGTATTCAAATAAGGCAATTCCAGGCAAGCTTTCTGATTGGAGAGGTGGTTATGGCCATTCTCAGAGCAAGTCATAGCAAGGCTAGGTACCAGTACTAATGGCTGCTTCTGGGTTACCTTGGAGGAAGGGTGGTGGTGTTCCTGCAAAGATCTGGTCTTGCTTTGCTCAGGATGACTGTCTGGTAGTTTCCTGGTAGGAGGAGACTGTCTTCTCTCCAAGGGAAACTAATCTGAGTGGTGGGGGCCCAGCAGGTGAACCTGTGGTGATACTGCTCACTCTGATAGCAAGTGACAAGATCTTGGGCTTTGCAGCCCAGCCACCCACAACAGTGAGTAACCCAAGGATCTCCTGTACCACCTCATCTAGGCCATGCTGCTGCCCAGAAGGAAGAGAGCCATCAGCATGGTCAGATGTCAGGATCACCCCTAGGTGATGCAATTCAAGGAAGGTGACTTGAGCATATGGAATAAGCACAAGAAACTAAAGACCTTTTTCAGAGCCACTAGACCTTTCTCAGAAGGAGCTGTAAGGAACTACCAAAAACAGGAATTTTTTAAATAAGCCTCTTTGGTTTAGTTCTTCATGGCTTACCCACCTTTCAACCATATTTCTTTCTTTTTTTATTTTTAATTGTGATTTGAGTGAAAGTTTACAGAGCAAATTCACTTTCCATGCAGCAGCTCACATACATTTTGTCTCATGACATTGACTACTATTTCCCACCATGCAACAGCTCCCCTCCCACTTCCTGCCCATAGTTACCTCTTCCCTGTGTCCTTCCCTCCATGCACTCCTGCTCCCTGAGCTGTCTACTTTGTGCATACACAGCCCTTCTATTCTCCCATGATTGTTCTCTCCAAGGAGTGTATCTACCTAGTATAAATGTTCAGCTCATATGACTGTCTTTTGTTAGGCTGGAAGCCACAGGAGTGGGTTTAATTCCAGACCTGAAGGGCAGCATGAGGCCATAATCTCAGTGGTTCCATTAGGCTCTATCAGACCAGCAAACTTGGTCCTTTTTTAAAAAAATGATTTTGAGTTTTGTTCCACATTGTTTTCCCACTCTATCCAGGATCTCCTACAGAAATCCCCCTCCCAGTGGTTGACAGTGGTAGCTGGGCAACATCTAGTTCTTCTGGTATCATAGTCATATAGGCTGAGGATTGAATGGTCTGCCATTTGCTTAGACTAATTGTTTCCATGCATCTTTGGTTTTCTTCATTCATCTTTGCTCTGGAGGAGGAGAGGCCCATCTTTGCATCTAGATGGCCATTTGCAAGCTTTTAAGATTCCGGTCACTACTTGCCAAAGTAGGAGGTGGAACAATGTTTTGTATAGTATGTTATGCCAATTGAGCTTGATGGCCCCTGCGACTATGGTCCTGAGCCCACAGGTTCAACTACTTGCTCCCTCTGGGTAGCTGGCTGTGGCCAAAAAGTGACTACAACCTTGTCCCTTGTCAGCTCTACTATATACCTGGGAATTCTTACAGAGAATACCAATACACTTGTAGAAACATTGTTTGCCAACCCTATACATGGCCTTGGGCACACTCCCCGCTGTATAGACATACCTGATAGTTCAGCCTGTCTGCCCATCTATCCACCCGTATATCCATGCTTCCTTCACTGACAATGCAGTACTGTATGTGCAAAAAGGTTCATCTTTGTTGTCTGTACTTCCCATGTACCTCTCTATGTCTTCCTCATCCTCATTGCCACCATGTTGATCACTCACACTTGGTACATTGCCCTTCTCTTCCCCCAAATCAATAATTGTCTCTACCTCTCTAACAGTGTTCTTTCCCCTACCCTCCCACCCCTGGTAACCAACAAAGAAAATTTCCTTCCATATATAAACCATTCCTTGACTTTCTACAATAACAGAGTAACACAATATTTGTTCTTCTGTAATTGATTTATGTCACTCAGCATAACGTCCTCCAAGTTCATCCATGTTATGCAGTGTTTTGCAGATTCAACATTATTCTTTAGCATTGCATAGTATTCCATTGTGTGTATGCACCATAGTTTGGTTATCCATTCTTCTGTTCATGGACACCTAGGTTGTTTCCATCTTTTGGCTATTGTAAATAGTGCTGCAATGAACATGGGTGTGCATATACCTGTTCTTGTCCTGGCTCTCACTGCTTTAGGATATATACCTATTAAGAAAATGTCTTCCTATCAGGGTCAGCAGCATCATCCCCAGGTTTACCTGCTGTCTGATACATTACTGCCCAACTCTATGAATAGTCCAGAAACATTGCCCAATACAGAGAAGGAAGATGAGTCACTTAGCTTAGAGAGCTCTCAAATTAGGACTGGGCAAGAGCTGCATTATCAGAGTAAAACCAGCCTTACTCATATGGATAAGGTAAAGCTTTCAAGACCTCCATTTGCTGATGTGGCACCACTCAAATTGAGGAGAAACAGCAGCAAACATGCATTAATAATCAGAATATGGAATGCACAAAGTATGAATCTAGGAAAATTGGAAGTTGTCAAAAATGAAATGGAACGCATAAAGATTGATATCCTAGGCATTAGTGAGCTGAAATGGACTGGTTTTGGCCATTTTGAATGAGAAAACCACATGATCTACTATTCCAGAAATGACAGTTTAAACAGGAATGGTGTGGCATTCATCATCACAAAGGATGTTTCCAGATCTTTCCTGAAGTATAATGTTGTCAGTGATAAGATAATATCCATACACCTACAAGTAAGACCCATTAATATGACTATTATTCAAACTTATGCACCAACGACCAAAGCCAAAGATGAGGAAGCAGAAGATTTTTATCAACTTCTGCAGTCTGAAATTGACCGAACATGCAATCAATATGTGTTAATTATCACTGGAGACTGGAATGCAAAAGTAAGAAACAAAGAAGAATCACGGGTAGTTGGAAAATTTGGCCTTGGTGACAGAAATAATACTAGAAATCATGTGGTAGACTTTTGCAAGACCAACGACTTATTCATTGCAAATACTTTTTTTCAACAACACAAACGGTGGCTGTACATGTGGAATTCAACAGATGGAACACAAAGGAATCAGACTGACTACATCTTTGGCAAGAGGC
>NW_006922061.1:868261-869673 GCF_000298275.1 Orycteropus afer afer | reverse complement strand
TGAAACAGTGGCTGCGACAATGGGCTCAAGTATAGCGAGGATCATGGAGCTGGTGCAGGATCAGGCGGTGTTTCATTCTGCTGTGCATGGGGTTGGTATGAGTTGTAAACAACTTGACAGCACCTAACAACAACAACAAGGAAATGGCTGGGTCAAATCGTATTTCTAATTCCAACTTTTTAAGAAGTCACCATACTGCTCTCCACAGTGGTTGTATCATTTGACAGTGCCATCGGCTGTGTATGAGAGTCTCAATCTCTCTACGTCCTCACCAGCGTCAGTTATTTTCTGTCTTGTTGAACTTTGCTACTAGTACTGGGGCAAGATGGTATCTCGTTGTTTCGATTTGCATCTCTCTAATGGCTAATAGTGGCTAAGGCACTTGACTGCTAACCAGAAGGTCAGTTGTTCAAATTCCCCAGCCATTCCTCGGAAGGAAGATGGGGCAATCTACTACCATAGTGATACTGCCTCGGAAACCCAAGGAGGGGTCGCTATGAGTCAGGTCCGACTCGAGGGCACATAACAACAACAACAACAATGGCTAATGATTGTGAGCATTTCTTCATATGTTTGTTGGCTGCCTGAATAGCCTCTTTGGTGAAGTGCCTATTCATGCTTCTGCCTATTTTTAATTGGATTATTTGTTTTAATGTTCTTGAGTTATTGGAGTTTTCTATAAATTCTAGAGATAAGTCCCTTGTCAGATATGTCATTGCTGAATATTTTTTCCCAATCTGTAGGTTCTCTTTTGACTCTTTTGGAGAACTCTGTGGAAGCACATAAAAATGTCATTTTTAGAATGTCCCATTGATCTAGTTTATGTTCTACTGTTTGTGCATTTTGGGTTTTGCTTGATAATCTATTTATGCCATAAGTTAAGGACCCTAAATTTGTCCCTAGTTTTTCTTTGAGGAACTTTATAGTTTTAGGTTCACATCGAAGTCTTTGATCAATCTGGAGTTAGTTTTTGTGTATGGTGTGAAGTAGAGATTTTGTTTCATTTTTCTGCAAATGGATATCCAGTTTTGCCAGCACCATTTATTAAACAGACTTTCTCTTCCCCACTTAACGGATTTCAGCCTTTTGTCAAAGATCAGCTCACCATAGGTCAATGGATCTATTTCTCGGCTCTCGATTCTATTCCATTGGTCTATGTGTCTGACATTATACCAGTGCCAGGCAGCTTTGACTGTGTAGTAGGTTTTGAGATCTGGCAGTGTGAGACCTCTTTGTTCTTCCTCTTCAATAGTGCTTAACTTATCTGAGGTCTCTTTCCTTTCCATATAAAGTTAGTGATTGGTTTTTCCATATCCCTAAAGAATGTTGAGGGAGCTCTGGTAGCATAGTGGCTAAGACACTTGCCTGCTAACCAGACGGCTGGCGGTTCAAACCCACCAGCCACTCCTCGG
>NW_006922061.1:866069-868161 GCF_000298275.1 Orycteropus afer afer | reverse complement strand
AACAACAACAAGGAATGTTGATGGGATCTGGATTGGGATTGCATTGAATGTATAGATTGCTTTGTGTAGAACTGACATTTTCACAACTTTCAATCTTCCTATCCACGAGCATGGTATGTTCTTCCATTTATGTAGATCTCTTATGGTTTCTTGAAGTAGTTTTTTATAGTTTTCTTTGTACAGGTCTGTGTCTCTGGTAAGATTTATTCCCAAGTATTTTATTTTTTGGTAGCTATTGTAAATTATAATGATATCCTTATTTCTTTTTCAGCAATCTCTTTGCTGGTATAGAGGAATCCAACTGATTTTTGGATGTTGATCTTGTATCCTGCCATGATGCTAACTTTCTCAATTAGTTCCAGTAGATTTTTGACTGAGTCTCTTGGTTTTCTAGGTACAGGATCATATCATTAGCAAATCGGGATAGTTTGACTTCTTCCTTACCAATTAGGATGTCTTTGATTTCTCTTTCTTGCATTATTGCCCTGGCTAGGACTTCCAATATAGTGTTAAATAGAAGTGGTGATAGAGGGCATCTTTGCCTGGTTCCTGTTTGCAAGGGGAATGGGTTCAGTCTCTCTCCATTGAGAGTCATGTTGGCTGTTGGTTTTCTATGTATGCCCTTTATTATGTTGAAGAATGTCCCTTCTATTCCTATTTTGCTGAGAGTTTTGATCAGAAATGGCTGTTGGATTTTATCGAATGCCTTTTCTGCATCAATTGATATAATCATGTGTTCCTTTTCCTTTGTTTTATGTGGTGGATGACATTGATTATTTTTCTGATGTTGAACCATCCCTGCATACCTGATATGAACCCGACTTGGTCAACAATGAATTATTTTCTTCATTAGTTGTTGGAGTCTGTTGGCTAGGATTCTGTTGAAGATTTTTTCATCCATATTCATGAAGGATCTTGTAGGGTGTGTAGGTTTTTTCTTTGTTTGTTTGTTTGTTGTTATTTTTTGGCCATTTTGAGTGATATCTTTGCCTGGTTTTGGTATCAAGGTTATGATTGCTTCATAAAATGAATTAGGGAGGACTCCATCCTTTTGTATGTTTTGTAATAGTTTGAGTAGGAGTGGTGTCAGTTCTTCTCTGAATGTTCTGTAGAATTCTCCAGTGAAACCATCTGGGCCAGGACTTTTTTTCTTGGTAATTTTTTTATGACCTGTTCAATTTCTTCTTTTGTTATGGATCCATTCAACTCTTCCGCATCAGTCTGTGTTAGTTTAGGTAAGTGGTGTGTTTCTAGAAATCTATCTACTTCTTCCAGATTTTCCAATTTGTTTGAGTACAGTTCTTCATAGTATCCTGATATTATCCTTTTGATTTTAGTTGGTTCTGTTGTGATGTCACCCATTTTGTTTCTTATTTGTGTTACTTGTATTTTCGCCCCCTTTTCTTTTGTTAAATTTGCCAGTGGTTTGTCAATTTTATTAATCTTTTCAAAAACCAACTTCTAGTCTTGTTAATAATTTCTATTATCTTTCTCTTTTCTGTTTCATTGATTTCTGCTTGAATCTTTATTATTTCCTTTCTTCTCGTGACTGTAGGCTATTTTTTGCTGATCTTGTTCTAATTATTGGAGATGTTGGTTTAAAGTGTTGATTTTGGCTCTTCTTTTTTGATGTGTACATTTATGGCTGTAAATTGGCCTCTGATCACTGCTTTTACTGTGTCCCAAAGATGTTGGTATATTATGTTTTCATTTTCATTTGATTACAGGAATTTTTCAATTTCATTTTTTATTTCTTCTATCACCCAGTTGTTTTTGAGGAGGGTGTTATTTAGTTTCCATATGTTTGCTCTTTTCCCATTGATCATCTTATTGTTGATTTCTAATTTGATAGCATTGTGAACTGAGAAGATGCTTTGCAGTATTTCATTGTTTTTAAATTTATCAAGGCTTGCTTTATGGCCTAACATATGGTCTGTCCTGGAGAATGTTCCATGTGCACTGGAAAAGAATGTCTATGGTGCTGTTGTTGGGTGAAGTGCTCTGTAGATATCTATAAGATCAAGTTGGTGGATTGTATTGTTTAGCTCTTCTGCCTCTTTGTTGAGCTTCTTTCCAGTTGTTCTATCTTTCA
>NW_006922061.1:864479-865721 GCF_000298275.1 Orycteropus afer afer | reverse complement strand
TTACCAAGCATGACATCCTTCTCCAGGGAATGGTCCCTTCTGACAACATGACCCCATTAGGTGAGACAAAGTCTGGCCATTCTCACTTCCAAGGAGCATTTTAGCTACACTTCCTCCAGGACAGATCAGTTAGTTCTTTTAGAAGTCCATGGTACTTTTAGCATTCTTCACCAGCACCAAAACTCAAAAGCATCCACTCTTCTTCGGTCTTCCTTATTCATTGTCCAGCTCTCACATGCATATGAGACAATTAAAAATAGCATGGTTTGTGTCAGGTGCACCTTAGCCCTCAAGGAGATATCTTTGCTTCTCAGCCTTGAAAGAGGTCCTTTGCAACCAACTTGTCTGGTGCTATATGTCATCTAATATCCTGACTGCTGCTTCCATTGAGGTCGATTGTAGAGCTAACCAATGTGAATTTTTTTTACAACCTCAATCAGGGAGAAGGAGGCAGCAGCAGGGATCCAGGTGAGGAGAGAGAACCCAGGTCATGCCCCACAACTGGTAAGGCAGAAAAGTGGGGGAAAGGAGAGAAAAAGGCCAGGGGGGCCAGGACAGAATGAGGAGGCAGTGGCAGGAATCCAGGTGAGGGGAGGGAACCCAAGCCATACCCCACAAGTGGCAAGATGGGAAAGCAGGGGAAAGGAGATAAAAAGGTCAGGGAGGCTGGGACAGAGTGAGGAGGCAGGAGCAGGGGTCCAGGTAACGGGAGCTTGGAGAAGTTTTGAACAGCTTGGGAGACAAATTTGTCTGTCGGTTTGCCCTACTATGGTGGTATATTGCTGTGAGGCTTGAGGCTATGACACTGGTGTTTCAAACCCAGCAGGGTGCACATGGTGCACAGATTTCAGCATGGCTTGCAGACTGAGACAGACTAGGAAGAAGGAAGAGGCCATCCACTTTTCAAAGAATTGGCCAGGGAAAACCTTATGTATAGCAGAAAAACTGTCTGTTATATTATGTGCAACTTTATGAATAGCCCAGAAACATTGTCCAATACGGACCAAGAGGATGAGCCACTTAGGTTAGAGGGCTCTCAAAATACGACGGGAAAGAGCTGCATGATCAGAGTATAACCAGCCTTACTGACATGGATAAGGTAAAGCTTTCAAGACCTCCATTTGCTGATTGGCATGACTCAAATTGAGGAGAAACAGCTGCAAACATCCACTAATAATTGGAACATGGAATGTATGAAGTATGAATCTAGGAAAATTGGAAGTTGTGAAAAATGAAATAGAA
>NW_006922061.1:835066-864234 GCF_000298275.1 Orycteropus afer afer | reverse complement strand
TGTTAATTATCACTGGTGACTGGAATGCAAAAGTTGGAAACAAAGAAGAATCACCAGTAGTTGGAAAATTTGACCTTGGTGACAGAAATAATGCTAGAAATTGCATGGTAGAATTTTGCAAGACCAACAACTTATTGACTGCAAATACCTTTTCACAGCAACACAAACGGTGGCTAAACACATGGACTTCACCAGATCAACCACACAGGAATCAGATTGACTACATTTGTGGCAAGAGGCAATGGAAAAGCTCAATGTCTTCAGCTAAAACCAGGCCAGGAGCTGATTGTGGAACAGAACATCATCTGCTCATATGCAAGTTCAACCTATTTGTACCCATTCCAAAGAAATGTGATCCCACAGAATGTGGAAATTATCTAACAGTATCATTAATATTACACACAAGTAAGAGCTTACTGAAGACAATTCAAAAACAGTTGCAGCAGTATATTGATTGTCCTTCAGTCATTATATATAATGTCCTTCCTTTTCTCTTATATTTGTTTTTATCTTAAAGTCAATTTTATCAGAAATTATTATTTCCACTCCTACTCTTTTTTGGTTGCCATTTTCTTGATATACTTTTTCCAACCTTTGATTTTTAGTCTATTTTTGTCTTTGTCTCTAATGTGTGTATCTTGTAGACAGCATATTGATGGGTTATATTTTTTTGTCCAGTCTTCAACTCTCTGTCTCTTGAGTGGTGCATTTAATCTTTTGACATTCAGTGTAATTATTGACAAGTATGAATTGGTTGTTCTCATTTCTTTGTCTTTGGTTTTGATGAGTTTGATGAGGATATGTCTTGATGATTTTCTTTTGGGGTCTATCCTGTTTGGGGTTCACTGGACTTCCTGAATGAATATATTCTCATCTTTCATCATATCAGGAAAGTTCTCTTCCAACAAGTCTTGGACAATTTTCTCAGTGGTTTTATTTTTCTCTTCCTATTCTGGAATTCCAACTACAAATAGATTATTCCTTTTGATGGTATCCCACATGAACCTTAGGCTTTCTTCGTTTTGTTTTGATCTTTTTTCTGATTGATCCCTTTCCAAAGAAGTATTCAGGTATTTGTCTTCAATCTCATTAATTCTGTCTTCCATTGATTTGATTCTACTCCTTTGCGCTTTCAATGTGTCATCTATTTCTGAAAATTTAGTATTAATCTTCTGGACTTGTATCTGTAGACTTTGAATCATTTCTAATTTTTCATTTATTTTGTCATTTTGTTCTTGCATTTCTTCCAAAATTGTTCTAGGGTTTTGCTGTGTTTTCCTTCATTTGTCAGTTTTTTCCCTGATCTGTCCTCAATCCTTTGAAGATACCAAAATATAATTATTTTGAATTCCTTATCAGGGAGTTCCAATGGTGCTTCTTTCTCTGAGATATGTTCTGGGTCTGTATCCTGCTCCTTTGTTTCTACCATTTTATCTTGCTTCTTTGTGTGGACTGTGATGGTCTGTTTTCTCCATGACATTTGACATTGTTGTATTTAGATCTCTGTTAACTGTTTGTGAAGAGCCATTACATGTGATTCAGGCTGTTCTTGGTGGTCTTTTATCATTGGCCAATTGGTGGAGAAGGAAGTGGTGGCTCTCACTCAGTAAGTGAAGCACAGGAGTTGCAGGTGTGGTTGTGTCATATGGGGACTGTTGCTGTCTCTCACTCAGTTAGACAAAAACAACAATCAAATAACCATCAAAAAAGTAAAATCAAGTGGATCAAAAATAAAAAGTAAGTGGACAAAAAACACACCACATAAACACACAGAAACAAGTACCAAAAAAAGAAAACACAACATCTTCACAATAAGAGAAGAGACGTAGAGTAGGAGAATAATGAAGAAAAAATGTGAAAAATGCAAAAACAAAAACTAGGAATGGAGTTAACCATGATAAAGAAAAACTGGGAACCAGGACTAGGGAAGAGAAAAAAAGCTGTAAACTAGAACCTGGGAAGGGAAGAAGAAAGACTAATAATAAAAAGGACAAAATAATAATAATATGATTTTAAAACAGACAAAAACAAACAAACTAAAAAAGTGAGGGGTGGGATCTGGACAGGGCAGGGTGGGGCACCCAGGCTCCATTGGAGCACACAGACTGGGATGGAATTCCTGCCAGCCAAAAAGGTGGGTGGGAGTGAAGGATAGCCATACCTCCATTCACCAGGAGGGTGTGAAGTCTAAGAGTAACAAGGGGAATATCACACCTTTCAGTTGTTTGCATTCAGAATGTCCTTGTGGTTCCCAGAAAGTGAAGCCTATTTTTAAGTTCCTGGGATCTGGGAGAATGCTATAGCTTTAAATATCCAAAATGGCCAAATAGCTTGTAAACATTCAAAATGGCTGCACCCTCTGGTCAGGCAAAAGTCCACAGCTCAGCCTGCCTATCTCTTTGCTGCTTCCCCTTTTATTCACCAGCCACCAGTGCAGTCCTCCATGCAGACCCTGGCTAGCATGGCCAGTTTTTAGGTTAATTCTTAGGTCCTAACACCACTCAGCAATATCCAACCTGTCTGTGCCATCAGGATCTGTGACAGACCACAGCTCTGTATGTCTCCTTTTTTGATGTTTTCATGCAAGTTCTTCCACTAGTTGGAGTTTAGTCACTTCCATATCCTTCCCTTCAAAGCTCAGGGCTCCAGGATTAACTTCTGTATCTGTATTAATTGGTTCCCCTTTTCTTTGTTGAAAATAGTCTGTGCAGTCTGTCTGCCTATTCCACCATCTTACTGGAACTCCTCTCCTCCATATTTCTTTTGGTATAATCTCACTGCCATTGAGCCAATTTGACTCATAGTGACCTCTCCTTGGGTTTCCAAGGTGTTATTGCTGTGGAAGTAGATTGCCCAATCTTCCTGCCAAGGAGTGGCTGGTGGTGGGTTTGAACAGCTAGGCTTTTGCTTAGCAGTCAAATACCTTTGGCACTATGCATGAAATTGCACTGTCATTATTAATGTTAATTTTACTATAGCATCACTTTCTAAAGTATTTCAAATGTTTCTATGTATTCAGCTGTCAAGCTAAAAGCGTTAGGGTTTATCTTTTTAAAAAGAAAGAAAGAAAGAAGAGAAAAGAAAGAAACGTTTTTAAAGGGCTTTAATCTTTCCCAGCAATTTTGAGGCGAATAAAGGGTGTACAGACAGAGTAATGGATCCCTGGTAGCACAATGGTTAAGTGCTCATCAGCAGTCTGAACCCACCAGCCCCAGGAGGGAAGAAAGATATGGAAGTCTGCTTCTGTAAATATTTAAAAGATTTACAGTCTTGGAAAGCCTATGAGGCCATTATACTTTGTCCTGTAGGGTTGCCATGAGTTGGAATCAATTCACACCAACAGGTTTGTTCTTCGCTCTTTTGTTTTTTCCAGTTTATATGGAATGTATAGGTGAAAATTTTAAAAAATGAATTTGCCATTGAAAATCAAAGAATACCTAATAACTCTGGACAAATGAGTAAGTGGTTAAATGATCATTTTATACCATGTTTTTTTTTTCCCTTATTAAAGTTCAAATAAGATGTATGCTTTCTTGTTTCTATTATAGACTAAATCTGGAATTCTGTGTTACTTTAATAATACACCACCAACACCATCCCCACGAAAATATACATGAAATGTTTCTTAAAATTGTGCTGACCCATACATGTGTTTCTATTTTATTCAGCTATTGTCTTCTACCTTTTTCATCATTTAAAGTCCCAACTCTCACTAACACCAAGTTTAAAAACCCAAGCTCTGTTGTAGTGGATTCCAACTCATAGTGACAGCATAGAGTTGAACTCTCCAGAGGGTTTCCAAGGCTATATATCATTATAGAAGTAGGCTGTCACATCTTTCTCTCCGAAGGAGCTACTCGGTTAGCCAGTAGGAAAACTGAACTTTTCACCGTAGTAATTCGTCCAAAAGTCAGGAAAATTGCCCAAGCTGAGCTAATAAGTGTTTCCTGGGATTCTGAACTCATGAACAAGCACATTTTTTTCTTTTTTAATCTCTAACTGTAAAGATGACAGTCTAAAACTGCCACATACTGGACTTCTGCTTTCTGGAGAAGATCCAGAAAAGGGCAATGACTTGCAAGAAAGTAGCATAAAGGAGAACATTTGGGGTAGAGGATAGGTGGAGTGTTGCTGTGGGCCTCATATTCCAGTCCCTGCAGTCTCTGAAGCTGTGCTTATTCCAGCCACTCTTCTCTGTTCTGTGAGCTACATCAGTACCTTTAACACTAAATCCATCCATCCCTTTGTCCCCCTTAACACTACAAGCTATGTTGTTTGTCACTTGCAATCAAATGTGTCTAATATACACAAGCCACGAGCTTTAACTCTGCACAACAAATACTTCAACCTAAGCAATAAAACAAAAAATGCTGAAAGTACCATGGACTGCTAAAAGAACTAAGAGATCTGTCCTGGAGGAAGTGCCCCTGAAATGCTCCTTAGAAGCAAGAATGGCCAGACTTCATCTCACCTATTTTGGTCATATTGTCAGAAGGGACGATTCCCTGGAGAAGGGTGTCATGCTTGGTAGGGTGGAGGGTCGATGAAAGAGGGGGAGGCCTTCAATGAGATGGATTGACATGGTGGCTGCAATGATGGGATCAAGTATAGCAGGGATCATGGAGCTGGCACAGGATCGGGCAGTGTTTTATTCTGCTGTGCATGGGGTCGCTATGAGTTGAAAACGACTCTGATGGCACCTAACAACAACAACAAGCAATAAAATGTTTGCCTGTTAACCTAGATCTACAGGGCAAAAGTAAATATCCTTGTTCTAATCTTGGAGGGACATCGGAAAAGCTTGAAATCCAGCTAAAGTATTTGATCTTCCTTTCTTTTATATAATGCAATTAAAATCAGGTCTGGGGCCTAAGATTGGATGGGAAGCCATAGAAAAGAGAGTTTCAGCTTCTTCACAGGTGAACTTTTGATCCTTCCTATTGCTGCTGCTGCTAAGACATTTGGATTCAATGAGAAGGAGCAGTATTTAGTGGGTTGTGTACAGAGTGTGAGAGTGCAGTTATTGTGCTCAGCTGCTAGCCAAAAAGGTTGGCTATTTAAGCCTGAACAGAAGTGCCTCAGAAGAAAAGGCTGTCAATTTACTTCTGAAAAATCAGCCATTGAAAACTTTATGGAGCACATTTGTACTCTGACATGCATGGGTTGCCTGTGTCCTAATCAACTCTATGGCAAGGGGTTTGGTATGAACTGTCATTCCTAATGCTATCCTTTTGATTCTCCCACTGCTAATTCCCCTATGAATGATTCTCCCACAGTATCAGGCCTTTTTCATTATATGTGGATTTCAGGCAGGAACCTGTGTTCCCTCTGCAATACCCATAGCCTAGATGGAAGATAAGAACTGAGGTCACTTCTCCAGCACCTCCAATGTAGGATGCCTGTATCCCAGTGCCTTCTGTGTCCTACTTTACCAAAATTCCCTAGGAATAATAGATACTGAAGAATGTCACAACATTATTCCAACCTAAAAACTTGGAATACACAGATTACAATCTAGATTCACATTGCTATTGCCATGGACAGATCTTAAGTGCAATTTTGGATAATCAAGAAGTAGTTAGCAAATACAGAAGAGCAAAACTTTCTTGGGTTAAGTTTTCCCAGGTGTTAAAATTTGTTCTGGACCTTGAGTACAATATCAGTGACTGTAAAAAACAAGAAAACTTACAATTCCATTAATACAGTGGAGTAGGTAACCGGGAGACTTCTGGGCTATAAAATACCTACAGATATTGGAGACAATATAACAAACATAATATTCACAGCCAAGTTGACAAAAAATAACTAAGGTTTTTTGATTTGGAATGAACTTGATGGCACACAACAAAATTATGTTGTTAGGTTCCATCAAGTCAGGTCTGACTCATAGCAACCCTATGTATGACAGAATGAAATACTGCCCAATCCTGCACTATCCTCATGATCCTCACAATGCTTGAGCCCATTGTTTCAACCACTGTGTCAAACCATCTCATTGAGGGTCTTCCCATTTTTCTCTAACCCTCTACTTTTCCAAGTATGATATCCTTCTCCAGGGAATGGTCCCTTCTGACAACATGACCAAAGTGAGAGGAAGTCTGGCCATTCTCATCTCCAAGGAACATTCCAGATGCACTTCTTCCACTAAAAAAAAAAAAAAAAAACACTGCCATCAAGTCAATTCCAACTCATAGTCACCCCATTGAATTTCCCAGGAGGTAAATCTTTATGGAAGTAGATTGCCCCATCTTCCTTCCATAGAGTGGCTGGTAGGATTGAATTTCCAACCCTCTGGTTAGCAGTCCAGTTCCTTAGGCACTGCACCACCAGAGCTCCTTTGCACTTCTTCCATAGCATTCACTAATTCTGAAGGAGAGTAACAACTCTTAAGAAAAAGCATATTGAAGATGGAAGAATAGACAGACAAGCTACACAGACCCTCCTCAACAAAGAAAACAGAAACCAATTGACACAGGTACAGAAGATAATCTTGAAGCCCTGAGCCTTGGAAAGAAGGATAAAGAAGTAGATTAAATTCCAATTAGTAGAAGAACTTACAAAAATAGTGAATAAGGAGACAAACTGCAGACTGTCAGCTATCCTGATGGCATGGCCAGTTTGAATATTTAAAAGTAGCATTAGGATCTGGGCAGTAACCTAAGAATCACCAAGGGTTGCATGCATAACTGCATTGGTGGCTGACAACTAGAAGGAAAAACAACAAATGAGGAGACAAACTGAGTTGTGGACTTTTGGCTGTCCTGATGGTGCAGCCTTTTTGGATATTTGAAAGTGGAGGGGTGTTCTGATACCAGTGACCTAAGAATAGGCTCCACTTGCTGAGGATAGCACAGGCAACCACACTGGAGGTGACTTCTGGAAAAGTGTGATGTTCCCTGCTACTCTTATAACCTACATCCATCCCCTACTTCCACCCACTCTGTAGACTGGCAGGAATTCCATTCCAATTTATGTGCCCTGATGGAGCCTGGGTGCCCTGCCCCACCACCCCAGTTTTGTTTTGGTTTGTTTTAAAATTATCCTTTTATTCTTCCTTGTTATTTTCCATCTTTCTTTTTCTTTTTCTTTTTCTTTTCCTGGGTTCTATGCTTCCCCCCTCCCCTTTTCTAGTTCCCATATTTTTCTTTCTTCTGGTTTTTCCTGCCCTTTTTTTTTTTTCTCTTTGCAGTGTTCTCATCTTTTCATTATCATTCTTTTACTCTTGCTCTTTTCCCTGATTTTCCCCTCCCCAGATATTGTGTTTTTTTATTTATATTTCTTTGTGTTTTAAAAATATTTCTTTAAATATTTCTTCTCATTTATTGCCTTTTATTTCTTTTTGGTCTAACTGAGTGGGAGACAGCCACCGTGCCCATATGACATGATCATACCCACACCTCCTGCAGCCCCACTACTAAGTAAGGGCTATCACTTGCTTCTGCACCAACTGACCAGTGATAGATCACAGCCAATCCCAGTCTAACTCACCCTTAACTGCTCCTCACAAGCAGCTAACAGAGATCTGTGCATGCACTCTCACTCTCTATCACACCCACCAAGAGGCAGGTGGTGGTTGGTTGCCTAAGTGCCACCAACTAGCAAATACAGGAGCACGGTACCCTCTTACTCAGATATATCAAAACAAAACAAAGTGTGAAAAAATCTTGGGTGAATCACACCAGCATTCAATCACCACTTAGATATAAATACAACATCACAGTGTCTCAGAGACAAAAAACCATCACAGTCACACAAACAAGCAAGATAAAGTAGTAGAAACAAGGACCAGGATACAGACCTAGAAAACATCCCTGAAAAAGAGACAACATTAGAACTCCCTGAAAAGTATTTCAAAAAAATTATATTTAGGTGCCTTCAACAGATTGAGACAGATCAAGGAAAACATTGACAAAATTAAGAAAAACACAGACAAAACTCTAGAACATTTTAGGAAAACAATATAAGAACAAAATGACAAAATAAACAGAAATAACACAAAATCTACAAATAGATGTGCAGGAGATTACTACTAAAATTTCAGAAGTAGATAACACATTCAGTGGGCAAAGGAATAGAATCAAATCAATGGAAGACAGAATGAGTGAGATTGAAGACAAATACCTCAATACTGCTTTGGTAAGGGATCAATCAGAAAAAAAAATCAAAACAAAGTGAAGAAAGCCTAAGATTCATGTGGGATACTGTCAAGAGGAATAACCTACATGTAATCTGAATCCAGAACAGGAAGAAACCAATAAAACCATAGAGAAAATTGTCAAAGATTTATTGGAAAAAAAGTTCCCTAATATAATGGGAGACAAGAATATATCTGTTCAGGAAATTCAAAGAATCCCAAACAGGACAAAGCTCAAAACAAAATCACCAAGAGATATCATAATCAAACTCACCAAAACCAAAGACAAAGAATCCTGAAAGCAGCATGGGGAACAAATGAAAAGTTATCTACAAAGGGCAACCAATAAGACTAAACTTGGATTTCTCAGCAGAAACCATGCAGGTGAGAAGATAATGGGATGATATATATAAATCCCTGAAAGAAAAAAACTTCCAGCCAAGAATTATATACCCAGCAAAATTGTCCCTCAAATATGATGGCGAAGTTAGATTTCCAGATAGGCAGAAATTAAGAGAATTTTGTTAAAACCCGACCAACCTAACAAGAGATGCTAAAGGAAGTCCTTCAGACAACAAACCACAACAGCAAACAACAACTAATGATTAACACACATGATGACATAAGCCAGAAACCAATACAGTTATGTAAGTATCCAAAGTAAAATAAGCTAACAAAATGGTAAACAGGGAGCCAGAAATGTGAATTCATAAATGAGGACAATTACAAACAAAAAAGAGGGGGAAAAAATAGCACAGTTACAGAATTTCTAAATGGTGAGGAAGTCAAGACAATTGCAAGATAGAACAGACTGTTCTAAACTTGGGAAGAAAATTATAAATCACAAGGTAACTTCAAACAAATATAATAAACTTTTGCATCAAAATTAAAAAGAGGACCAGCACAAATATTTAGCATACACTAAAACAACAACAATGAAGGAAATTATAACATAATTCATAAACAAATTGAGTTCAGCACAGAAAATTACATGGAACAAATGAATCAGTAACACCACAAAAAAACACATAACAAAATGACAGCAACAAATTCATACTTGTCAATAACTAAACTGAATGTCAATGGATTTAATGCACCACTCAAGAGATGGAAAGCTGCAGACCAAATATGAAAACATAACCCATCGATATGTTGTTTATAAGAGACACACCTTAGAGACAAAGATAAAAACACACTAAATATCAGAGGCTGGAAAAAGATATATCAAGCAAATGGCAACCAAAAAAGAGCTGGAGTTGTCCTAAAATTGACGTTAGGACAAAAAAAAACACCGTAAGAGATAAGAAAGGGCATTATATAATGATTAAAGGATCAGTCAAACAAGAGACATAACCATAATAAATATCTGTGCACCCAATGAAAGAGCCCCAAAATACATTAATCAGACTTTAACATAATTGAAAAGACAAATAGATGACTTCACAGTCATAGTGGAAGATTTTAATATCACTTTCAATGAAAGATAGAAAAACTGGAAAGAAACTCAACAAAGATGCAGAAGAACTAAGCAACACAATCCACCAACTTGAACTTACAGGCATCTGTAGAGCATTTAACCCAACAACAGCACAATATACATTCTTTTCTAGTGCACCTGGAACATTCTCCAGGATAGGGCATATGTTAGGCCACAAAGCAAGCCTCAATAAATTTAAAAATATTGAAATACTGTAAAACATCTTCTCAGATCACAATGCTATCAAATTAGAAATCAGCAATAGGAAGATCAATGGAAAAAGAGCAAGCACGGGGAAACTAAATAACACCCTCCTTAAAAACTACTGGGTAGTAGAATTTAAAAAAAAAAAAAATTTAAATTCCTTGAATCAAACAAAAATGAAAACATACCAAAATCTTTGGGACACAGCAAAAGCAGTGATCAGATGCCAATTTATAGCAATAAATGCACACATCAGAAAAGAAGAAAGAGCCAAAATCAACACTAAGATTGTGTAACAGAGTTTATTTCAAAGCCTCTAAACATTTAAATCCACCACTTGTCTGCAGACTGTATTCTTTAATCTTCATCAGTAACTGCTTCAAGTCATCTTCACTTTCAGCAAGCAAGGTTGTGTCGTCTGCATATAGCAGGTTGTTAGTGAGTCTTCCTCCAGTCCTGATGCCCGTTCTTCATATAGTCCAGCTTCTCCGATTATTTGCTCAGCATACAGATTGAGTAAGTATGGTGAAAGGATACAACCCTGACGCGCTCCCTTCCTGATTTTAAACCATGCTATTCATAAGGTTTTCACTAGCAAATTCTTTGAGAAATAGATAGCAGAATTCGATTCTCTCTTAACCTGTTTTAGTCTAGAAGCTCTGCTGAAATCTGTCCACCATGGGTGACCCTGCTTGTATTTGAAATACCAGTGGCATAGCCTCCAAACTTATAGCGACACGCAAGCCACCACAGTAAGACAAACTGACAGACGAGTGGTGGATTTAAATGTTTAAAGGCTCTGAAATAAACTGCACACAATCTTAGGGGAAGCGAGAGACATGTGGTTTGTGTAGGGAGACAGAGAAAAGGAGGAGAAATGGGAGAGTAATTAGTCTTTCAAGTCTTCTTCCCTAGATTTAGTCAAGTTGTAGAACTGAGGGCTGCCAGGAAAAACTTTCGTAGAGCTGTTTTCAGAGGGGCTTTGGATCAACAGTACAAACGAGCCTGCTCAGAGCCCAGGGAGCAGAGCTGACAACGGGACTCAGTACAGATAAACCAAAACCAAAACAAACTCACTGCCGTCGAGTAGAATCAGACTTCTCGCGACCCCTCTTTCGGTTTCCGAGGCGTATCTCTACTGAGGTAGATTGCCCAGTTCAGAAAAATGCAAGCCAGCTTGTTACTGTTCTAGGACGCCTCCCTAAAAGAAATTATGAAGAGGTCCTGATAGAGTGTCATACCACACTCCTGAAGGGGGCGCCAAAGAGCCATCAAAATCCTATATAGATAAAGTTAGTAAGACTTCTAGCAAAGTTTTAAAAATGTTTCCTTTTAAAATATATTTTTTTATTTATTTATTTTTTTAACTTCTGCCAATCTACAGCAGTGTGGACACAGCTCTATTTCTTTTTTAATTGTGGTGAAACTCACATAAGAAAAACTAACCATTTTAAAATAAACATTTTACTGGGGGCTAGTACAGCCACTCGTCGGAAGGAAGATGGGGCAATCTACTTCCGTAGTGATAACTGCCTCGGAAACCCAAAAAGGGGTCGCTATGAGTCGCGTCCAACACGACGGCACATAACAACAACAACAATACGTTCACGGGAGTTTCGGTGGTATAGTGCCTAAGGCATGTGACCACTAACCAGAAGGCTGGCGGTTCAAACCCACCAGCCACTCTTCGGAAGGAAGGTTGGGCAATCTACTTCCATAGTGATACTGCCTCTGAAAACCCAAGGAGCGGTCGCTGTGAGTCAAAATTGACTGGAGGGCAGTGAGTTTGTGTTTTTTTGTTTTGTTTAAACCATCATTTCTATTTAGTTCCAAAATATTTTCATCACTCCGAAAGGAAATCCCGTACCCTTTAACAGTCATTCTCCATTCTCCATATTCCCCTCCCCCAGCCCCTGGCAACCATTAGTCTGCATTCTGACTATGGATTTACCTATTCTGGATATTTGCTATAAATGAAATTATACAATATGTGACCTTCAGTGTCTGCCTTCCCCATATTCTCCTTGCCTTTGAATTTCAATGGAATTTATCCCTATTCTCAAGGAGCTCTTGTGGTGTAGGGGATAAGTCATTAGCTGCTAACCAGAAGGTCAGTGGTTCAACTCACCAGCCACTCTGTGGAAGGGAGATGGGGTCATCTACTTCCGTAAAGATTTACATCCTCAGAAACCCAATGGGGGTCGCTATGAGTTGGAATCCACTTAATGGCAATGAGTTTGGTGTTTTGTTTTGTTTTGTTTTTCTTTAATATTCCTGTTTTCAGAAGGAGCCCTGGTTGCAAAGTGGTTAAGCACTTGGCTGCTAACTGAAAGGTTGGCAGGCAAATCCACCCAGCCTCTATGTGGAAGAAAAGAATGGACAATCTGCTCCCGTAAAGATTACAGTCTATGAAACCCTAAAGGGAAGTTCTACTCTATCATGTGGGGTCTCTATGACTTGAAAAATTGACACCATGGCACCTAATAATAGCAATATTCTTATCTCAGAGTCTCTGGGTGGTGCAAGTTTGAGTTCAGCTCGACGGCAAACAACAACAACAGTAACTGAAAGACTGGTGGTTTGAATTCATCTCATGGCACCATGGAAGAAAGATCTGAGATCTATTTCCCTAAGATCAGAGCCATTGAAAACCCTATGGAGTGCATTCTACTCTGATACACATGAGGTCACCAAGAGTTGGACTTGACCCAATGGCAACAGACTTTTTTGGGTTTATCCCTATCTCAGTTTAAACCTCCAGACTGAAGAGAATCAAAGGTGGACATGTCTCCCATGTGTCTTTCCTAGCTCTTGCTATTCTAGATAAAACATCCTGGATCACGCATTAACTGAAAAAATCACATTGTTAGATAACCCACCTATTGACTTGGAGGCCTGCACTTTTTTCAGGATGGCTTCTAGTTCATAGTTAATTTTGATCCACTTCTCTGAACACTCATAGCATGTTATTCTTACAGAAGTATCACATCATGCTTTTTATTGCAGACCACTCTGCTAATTGTATCTAGGTATTTTCTATTCAATCATAAAAGCCTAAGACTTTACTGACTAAAATGTATATCTCAGTTGAGTTTCAGGTGATGTAATTATCTGGTTAAAGCAATTCACAATAATATAAACAAATACCAGGCATAATCCCTATATATTTACAGTTGAAAGGAAGAATAGTTGCTTACCAAAAAGAAACTCTACCTGAGGAAGACTATGGGAGAGAATTTGGGTTTTGAGTTTGATATTATTAACCCCTGCACAAGAATTCCCCGATTCTACCATTACATGCTTCTCAAAACCAAATACTAGAATGAGAAGGGGACCTTCTTTCCTCCCATTTCTCACAGAGGAATATATTTTGAACCCATCTACATCTAATAAGCTAATAAGAGGTCTCACACCCCCTTCTTGCTAAGGAGCCTGCCCTGCCTGTGCATTACTGCTACCTGGTTGGGCACAGTGACTTTCCCTCCACACTGGAGCATTAACCCTACCACCACCAGCAACTCACCATCACCATCTCCCAACATTTGC
Source organism: Orycteropus afer afer (assembly GCF_000298275.1). NCBI lineage: Eukaryota > Metazoa > Chordata > Mammalia > Tubulidentata > Orycteropodidae > Orycteropus > Orycteropus afer. The sequence goes on along the minus strand of NW_006922061.1, from coordinate 850,873 downwards.
TCCACCTGTACCTTTTGCTACTTATACCTTTCATGTGTATTATATCTTATTCCTCCATAACCACCAGCACAGAGAGGGCAAATTGTAGTCCTTAATACATATCTACACCACTCGTCTGTCAGTTCGTCTACTGTGGTGGCTTGCATGTTGCTGTGAAACTGGAAGCTATGCCAGTATTTCAGATACCTGCAGGGTCACCCATGGTAGACAGGGATCAGCAGAGCTTCCAGACTAAGACAGACTTGAAAGAAAGAAGGGACCATCTACTTCTCAAAGAATTGGCCAGTGAAAATCTTATGAAAAGCAGTGAAACCCTGTCTAATCTATTACTGGAAAACTTGGTGAATAGACCTGAAAGATTGTCTGATATAGTGCTAGAAGATAAGCCCCTCAGGTTGGAAGGCATTCAAAATAGAACTGGGGAAGAGCTGCTTCCTCAAAGTAAAGTCAACCTTAATGATGTGGATGGAGTAAAGCTTTCAGGGACTCCATTTGCTGATGTGGCATGACTCAAAATGGGAAGAAATAGCTCCAAAAATCCATCAATAATCAGAACATGGAATGTACAAAGTATGAATCGAGGAAAATTGGAAGTTATCAAACATGAAATGAAACACATAAAGATTGATATCCTAGCCATTAGTGAGCTGAAATAGACTGGTTATGGCCATTTTGAATGAGATGACCATATGATCTACTATGCCAGGGATGGCAAATTGAAGACGACTGGCATGGCATTCATCATCACAAAGAATATTTCAAGATCTATCCTGAAATACAATGCTGTTAGTGATAGGATAATATCTATATGCCTACAAGGAAAACCAGTCAATACTACTATTATTCGAATTTATGCATCAACTACCAAAGCCAAAGACAAGGAAATTGAAGATTTTACCAATTTCTGTAGTCTGAAATTGACCAAACATGCAAAGATGTGTTGATTATCACTGGTGATTGGAATGCAGAAGTTGGAAACAAAGAAGAACCATCAGTAATCAGAAAATATGGCCTTGGTGATAGAAATTATGTTGAAGATTAAATGATAGAATTTTGCAAGACCAATGACGTATTCATTGCAAATACCTTTTTTCAACAACATAAATGGTGGCTATACACATGAACTTCACCAGATGGAATACACAGAAATCAGATCGACTACATCTGTGGAAAGAGGCTATGGAGAACCTCAACATCTTCAGTCAAAATAAGTCCAGAAGCTGACTGTGGAACAGACCATCAATTGCTCATATGCAAGTTCAAGTTGAAGCTGAAGCAATTAAAACAAATCCATGAGAGCAAGAATATGACTTGATTATGTACCACCTGAATTTAGAGACCATCTGAAGAATAGATTTGATGCATTGAACACCAATGACCAAAAACCAGATGAATTGTGGGATGACATCAAGAACATATTATATGAAGAAAGCAAACGGTCATTAAAAAGACTGGAAAGGAAGAAAAGGCCAAAATGAATGTCAGAATAGACTGTGAAACTTGCTCTCAAATGAAGAGTAACTAAAGAAAATGGAAGAAATGACAAGATAAAAGAGCTGAACAGAAGATTTCAAATAGCAGATGCAGAAGACAAAGTCAATTATTATAATGAAATGTGCAAAGACCTAGAGTTAGAAAGCCAAAAGGGAGGAACACGCTCAGCATTTCTCAAGCTGAAAGACCTGAAGAAAAAATTAAAACCTCGAGTTGCAATATTGAAAGATCCTATGGGCAAAATATTACATGATGCAGGAAACATCAAAAGAAGATGGAAGGAATATACAGAGTCACTGTACAAAAGAGAATTGGTCGATGTTCATCATTTCAGGAGGGGGCATATAATCAAGAACCAATGGTATTGAAGGAAGAAGTTGAAGCTGCACTGAAGGAATTGGTGAAGAGCAAGACTCCAGGAATTGACAGAATACCCATTCAGATGTTTCCACAAATGAATGCAGCACTGGAGGCACTTACTCGTCTACACCAAGAAATTTGGAAGACAGCTCCCTGGCCAACCAACTGGAAGAGATCTATATTTGTACCCATTCCAAAGAAAGGTGATCCTACAGAATGTGGAAATTATCAAATAATATCATTAATATCACACACAAGTAAAATTTTACTGAAGATAATTCAAAAATGGTTGCAGTAGTACATTGACAGGCAACTTCCAGAAATGCAAGGTGGATTCAGAAGAAAACATGGAACATAGTATATCATTGCTTCTGTTAGATGGATCTTGGCTGAAAGCAAAGAATACAAGAAAGATATTTACTTGTGTTTATTGACTGTACAAAAGCATTCAAGTGTAGATCATAACAAATTATGGATAACATTGAGAAGAATAGGAAGTCCAGAACACTTAATTGTGCTCCTGAGGAAACATAGATCAGAAGGCTGTTGTTCAAACAGAACAAAGTGATACTGTGTGGTTTAAAATCAGGAAGGGAGTGCAACAGGGTTGTATCTTTTCACCATACTTATTCAATCTGTATGCTGAGCAAATAATCCGAGAAGCTGGACTATATGAAGAAAAGCATGGCGTCAGGATTGGAGGAGACTCAATAACAACCTGCGTTATGCAGATGACACGACCTCACTTGCTGAAAGTGAAGATGATTTGAAGCATTTACTGATGGAGATTAAAGTCTGCTGTATAGACTACATAGCAACATAAAGAAAACAAAAATTCTCACAACTGGACCAATAAGCAGCATTACAATAAATGTATAAAAGTTTGAAGTTGTCAAAGATTTCATATTGCTTATTTCCACAATCAACACCAGTGGAAACAGCTGTCAAGAAATCAAATGGGCAAATTTGTTGCAAAAGACCGTTTTAAAGTACTGAAGAGCAAAGATGTATCTTTGAAGGCTAAGGTATGCCTGACCCAAGCCATGGTGTTTTCAATTGCCTCATATGCATGTGAAAGCTGGACAATGAATAAGGAAGACCAAAGAAGACTGAAGAAGAGTTGATGCTTTTGAGTTGTGATGTTGGTGAAGAACACTGAAAGTACCGTGGACTTCCAGAAGAACTAATAAATCTGTCCTAGAAGAAATGCAGCCAGAATGCTCCTTGGAAGTGAGAATAGTCAGACTTTGTCTCACCTACTTTGGTCATGGGAAGCAACCATTCTGTGGAGAAGGATATTACGCTTGGTATAGTGCAGGGTCAGCAAGAAAGGGGAAGACCCTCAATGAGATGGATTAACACAGTGCCTGCAACAATGGACTCAAATGTATCAAGAATTGTGAGGCTGGTGCAGGACTGGGCAGTGTTTTGTTCTTTTGTGCATATGGTTACTATGATTCTGAGCTGACTCCACGGCACCTGATAACAACAACAACAATACATATCTGCTGAATCAAATAACATCCAACCTCCAAGAAGTACATACAGCACTTCTCTATACCTCTTTTCCCACCAAACCCCTTTCAAGAAAATATCTACATTTTGAATTGATAATAAGAAAGAATGGGAGGGGGTATGCTGGAGTGAACTATCTTCCTCAGATGCAAGGATTTAAGGAGAATCCTCTAAGCCTGGTCCATGTGTGGCTTCCACTCATCAGGTTGTGTGCACCAAGCCTAGGACCACATGGCCAGAGGGGACATGTAAGGGAGGGAAAAGGAGGGTCACTTCTACTACCCACAAGGGTCTGAACTTCTGACAGGTGTCTCCTTAAAAATGCTAGAATTAGGCCAATTTCAACATAATAATGAAAAACTTTCCCAAGGGACTGAAAGTCATTGATAACCAAGAAACTTTATCTGAATTCTCCAGCTTCTGCCTTTGGCCTGGATCCTAACATTTATGATATGTGTTTCCTCCTTGGGACTCCTGTTGGTGGCCCCTGTGCTTACTCTGATAGCTATCCTTCCAAAGGACACATCATTTGGTGTCCATCCATTCACTTATCTCCTGCTGTCAGGGTCTTTCTTCTCAACCCTCAAAATGTTCAATACTGTTGACACCCTCAGGAAACCCTTATTTTTTTCCCTTTGCAACTGCCGTGAAGGCACGGTTGGTTACTTTCACAAAAAGTCCAGGAAGATTCTATAGCAACTGGGGGACTTGGCTTTTTATGTCAGATTTCTAAGCTTCCCTGGAGACTGTGTGGGTCTCTTGAATTATGTCCCATCTGGAGTTTGCAGGGAATTAAGTTGATTCCCTCAAAGTCATCGATAATTCCCTGGAAAGTGTGCATCCGGATCCAGGCTGGGTGAGTATTCTGTATTTTAAGGGTATTCATCTGTGTCTCTGCTTCTCCACATACAACTCATCCTCAGGTGCCAGGGAGACCCTGGAGCTTTCCTAGAAGACGAGAACTGAATAGTCTTGTCTGAATAGGATGAAAATATTTACAAATATTATTTTTTCGTGTAAATGCTACCTTGTAAACTTGTGCTAGATTGTAAATCACCTTACTGCCTATTGCTGTAGAGTTGATTCCAACTCATACCTTAGCCCAGTAGAAATGCTTCAGAGCATTTGCCCTGTAAACAGAGTTTACAATCTATAATATAACTTACAGAGTGACTTGGAATGATCATCCTTGCAAGGAACTCTGGGGGAGCCAATATACTTCTGTCATCCCAGTCACACGAGTCCAGTTGCAGACAACAAGAAATAGAGGGTTTGAAGGGGATCGGTATATGTATTTCTGATCTTGAAGTTGCTTAATCATAGTTTGAGATTTCTGCATCAGCATTTTCATGTTTTGCTACAGTAAAAGGCTGTAGATGAGATAATAACTCTTACATGAGTAGTAAGAAAATGAAACACTTTCACACCAACGATGTCTTTATGGAACTTTATGGACAGGTTCCTTTGACTTATGTTATAAGAGAAACATCTGTGTAGCAAAAGGGTTGGGAAGGTCATGGTCTCTCTGTTTCTAGGACAAATAACTTGTTAGATACTGCGAATGAAAGACATGGTTAAAAACAGCCTTTCTCTTCAAAGGTAATTTTTCCTTTGCTCCTGTTAATCTTCTGGTGGTGGCCTTTCTCCCATCAATGAGGATGTATACTGGCCTGTGTGGATGTCTGTCCTTGGCACTGATGGCAAAGCCACATTTTCAAGATGCTTCTCTGCCTAGCGGTTTCATCATCCTTGTCTTCTTGCAACTGCTGTCCATGCCCACACCTGGCAACGGTAGGAAAGCATTCCCTCCCCAACACTAGGAGGATGTAAAGAAGAGACATGCCAATAGAAAATTTCAGGATTCAAGGAATACTTAAATCCTCAAAAATGAATGTGGGCATGGGTAGGAGAACTCCATCTTCTCACAAGTGGCCTAACCCAGTCCTCTTACATCTGCCTTTTTAAGGAAAAGCCGATTTTGACATCATAGTACCTGATGACCCTATTCTGGCCATAGTGGGGAAAGACACGGAGTTACCATGCCAGCTGTCCCTCAATATCAGTGCCGAGGACATGGAGTTGAGATGGTACAGGAACCAATCCTCCCCAGCCGTGTATTTGTATAAGAACGGGACGGAAGTGTATGAAGAGCAGATGGTGGAGTATCGCGGAAGAACTACATTTATGAGAGACCACATCACCCAGGGCAAAGCTGCAGTGAGGATACACAATGTCACTGTGTTTGATAATGGGACATATCACTGCCATTTCAAAGATGACAGAGCTCATACGAAAGCCACACTGTGGCTGAACGTGGCAGGTAAGGGACTTGCTTATTCAGTTATCTTGTTTCCATGGTAATCAAAGTGTAATTTTCTCTGAAAAAATTTCAGTCCCAATTCTATGTACACAATTCCCTTAAGGCTTTAGAACTTTTCGAAACATACACTTCCAAGCAAATACTATCTTTTTTTTAAGTGCAGTGTTTCCTGGGAAATGTAGTTCTTAGTGCATGGTTACGTTTTCTAACTTTTTTCTTCCCTTCATTAACCAAACCCTACTGCCATCGAGTCACTATAATAAGAGAGAGGTGAGGGAGAGAGGTAAGGAGAGAGAGACAGTGAGAAAGAGAGAGAGTATTTAAGGGAGATGAGGAGAAGTTTTCCTTAGTTCTTTGTGCTTTGAAATCAGATAAACTTTTGTCCCAATCTTGCTTCCCACAATTACTAATTTTGTGACATAGGGAATTTATTTAATCTAAACCTTTTCCTAAATCTTTTTTGTTTTGTTTTATCTGTGAAATGAGAATAATATATTTGTGAGGTATATATTAAGCAGAGTAATACGTGAAATATTCCTGGCACCCATCAAATTCTCAAGATTTTTTTTTTAAATGGAAGCCACAATAGTTGGAAAGATTAAAGTCTGTATTTCTTTCTTTAGGACTGGGCTCACAGCCCGTAATCATATGGAGAGATGACAAGGATGACAGTATGCAGGTAGAGTGCACCTCGACTGGCTGGTGCCCTCAGCCCCAGGTGGAGTGGAAAGATTTCAGGGGGAATATAATACCCTCTGTGACCAATCTGTCTGTGTCAGCTACAAGCGGGCTCTTTTCTGTGGTATCCAGCGTGGTGGTCAAGGACAGGGCTATGAAGGGCCTCTCTTGTTCCATTACCAACCCCCTCCTCCTTCAGAAGAAGGTAACTGAGAGTCACCAACCAGGTTAGTATTTTATTAAATTCTTTCCTTCATTTTAAAAACCTGGAGGAAGGTAATCATGGCCCTGGACATCAGGATCTTCTGAGAGAGCTGCAACACTGTGTATATAGCAAGAGAGACAAGAGGCACAGGTCTTTGTTCATACCCTTTCCCACAGAGACTTGACTCAGGAGGTCCTGGAAAGATGCAGAGTTTGGATGCTTATGACTAAGGTGAATTGGGGTGCCAGGAAAGCCTCCAAGAGAGCAGTGCTTTCTCAGCAAACAAGAAAGTTTCATCCCAATATTAACTTTTTTAAAATTTTTTATTTTAAAATAATTTCAAGCTTACAGAAATTTTGCCAAAAATTATGCAAACTTTACCCAGATTCACCAATTTTTACCATTTTGCCACATTTATTTCTGATTTCTTTCTACTCTCTATCTCCTATGGATCTATCCCACAGTCCCTGGGTAGCACAAACTGTTCAGCACTCGAATACTAACTGAAAGGTTGCGAAATCAAACTCACGCACATGCTCCTCAGAAGACAGTACTAACAATCTGTTTCCAAAAGGTCACAGCCTTGAAAATCGTATGAAGCAGTCTATTCTGCACACATGGGTTCACATGGAGTTGGAATCAACTCCGTGGCAACTAACAATAACATGCATCTATCTATACCTGTGTATACAAATGCATAAGTTTTTTTTTTTTCTGAATCATTTCAGAGTGGTTTGTAAACATTATGTCCATTATGCATTAATCTTTTTGTCTCTCTTAAATATTCTTCACTCATGTGACTCCCTGGAATCCCCTTTAGCTTCTTTCTCTAAAAGGTTCTGGTCCATGGTGTGGAGAATAGTCCTGTCTCTGATCCTCACAGCACTGGGAATTGTGGCAGCTGTAGTCAGCTTTGTCTTGTGTAAACAGCAAAAGGAGAAAAACAGAAAACTGCTGGATGAAGTGAGAGAGAACAAAGAAAAGGAGAACCACCTGCAAGCCAGGATTGACACGGGCGAACTGATCAACGGTGGGCAGGGGAAACAAGACTGGGGAGGGGGATGGATTCGGACCCTGCCTCAATCACTCCATAGATCCTGATATGAAACCTTGTGGCAAGCCTTTCCTTTGTGTGTCCTTAAGTACAGTAGGAATTGAATGATGTTTGTAGGTCTGATTTCTGGAAATTACCAAATAATATCCAGTAAAAATCCTACATCTCTGAAAACTCCTTTGGTTATTCTCAACTAGTTCATCTTCTGTAGGCATGTAGAATTCTCTCTTGGAGTGAGATTGATCTGAGCTTGAACCCATTTCTAACGTGCACTGGTTGAGAGACCTGGGTTTGAACCCTGACTCTCATATATGCTGACTAGGGGATTGGAGGCAAGCTCCACAAAAAGTACAGTCTTGATTTCATTGTCTATCACTGAAGGTGATAACATAACCCTGGAAGTTGTTATAGTGATCAAATACAATAGTGTGCACAGTGCCTGATACAACATGAAGATTTATAGTTACTATTTTTATCATGGGAGCTCTGGTTGTGTAGTACCTAAGACATTCAATTGCTAACCAGAAGGTTGGCAGTTCAAACCCACCAGCCACTCCTCAGAAAGAAGACTGGGCAATCTGCTTCCATAGAGATACCGCCTCGGAAACCGAAGGATGGGTTGCTATGAGTTGGAAACAACTCAACGGCAGTGAGGTTTATTATTATTATTATTATTATTATTATTATTATTAATCATCATCAATATTAAAATTTTAATTTATTAATTCACTCAACTCACTTCATAAGCTGGGGACTTGGACATAGATTCCCAGCCTCTACTTTGAAATTAAAATTTCCTTGGCAGTTAGTTATAAAGACTATATTGTTACAAACAGGAATGTTGAAGGAAAAACTTGGGCCAACAGATTATATAGAAAGGTTTCCTTAGGAGTAAAACTACCTCTCTTGTTATTTCATTGAGCATTAAAGAACATATATTTATCTTTATTTTACAGAGACACTACAAGGAGAAGAATTCAGTAAGTTCTCTTTTAATTTAGTTTTTCAGAATATGAGCTTTTATTCAATTTTGATGACCTGAACTCTACAATATCACATCTCTCTATTTCTTTGCAGGCTGGAGGATGAGTAACCCCACATATGGTGAGGGTTATTTGTGGAACCTTGGAGCTTTTGGATCCCTGACCTAACCCCCAAGGGGCAAAGAGAAACCAGAAGCACAGAGGTGATTCCATTCAAGCAGGAATGAAAGAGTGGAGTACTTATTCTAGGGACCCTGAAATCAGAGCTGGTCTCAGGAAAAAAGAAAAGGACAAAAAAGCCCTTCCTTCAACTACATACAGGTCTTGGTTTCTCTCCCTCACACACTTGTTTCTGATGAAGTGTGCAAAGTCACAGAGTTACTCTAGTACCTTGTGAGAGAAGGATGGGCAAAGGCTGCCAGAAGGCAAATCCAGACTGTTTCTGGCTTTAATCTTCATCCTGTTACTCATTCCTGCATGGTTGTGTGTGTGTGCATGCATATACATATATGTGTGCATGTATGTGTGTGTTTCTGTATTCCCTTGCATTCCAGAGTACAGAAATGCTCTGCTATATGCCACAGCCACATTCTTGGGAAAACCAGACTTTAGCTGCCCTAGTTTTTTCTTTTTTATTTTCTGGGATCCTAGATGAAACAGTCATAGAGAGTCTGTAAAGGTGATAGTCCTGCATGTGAAAGATGCTGAAAGAGTAAGCTATCCTAAACCAGGGGGCTCAGGGGAGGCTTTTACCATGAAGAACAGAGAAATCAGTGACTCCCAGTCTCTAGACATGATCTCTTTAGGTAGGAAGCATGGAGTGTAAGTAGAAGAGTCTGACTGTGGAAAGGGAGAGCCAATGAGCAGGAAAGGCCTACCTGGCCAAGAATGAGGAGGGGACAAGTGAGAGGACTAAAGAAAGGCCAGGAAGACCTCATCTGGACACAGCTACTTATTGAAGAACCAAAAAGAAGAGAGGGAGAATTCATTCATTCATTCATTTAAAATAGTTATTGAGCGTTTTTTATGCTAGCAACTGGTATATTTTAATAAATAAAATGATTTCATCTTATTCTCATGGAGCATATAATCTATTTAGGGTACAAATGATAAACCAGTGTCAGTGTTTAATTAAAACTAGAATAAATCAGGGTAATAGTATAGGAATGAAATGGGTATAATAATGAAGTTTACCAGAAGAGCATTTGTTTAAGATCATCAGGGAAGCCACTGCTGTGAGATTATGGCATTAATGCTGAGAGATGAAGGATGCAGTAGCAAGCGGGATGCTCCATGGCAATAGGAAGAGCAGGTGCAGGGGACTGTGGTGAAGAACAGCTAGGGGTGCTGGGGAGCAGGAAGGAAGAAGAAGAAATGGGCAAGAGTAAGAGAAGTGCCACATGACACTGGAAAACCTAGTAGGTTCTGGATTATGCAAAACCTCGAAGGCCATGGTGAGAAGTTTGAGTTTTACTAAAAGAGCAATGGAAAACCAATGAGAGGTCTTAAATAAGGGAGAGAGATTATTGGATGAAGAGAATCGAACAGATATGAGATGTGTCTTAGAGTTAAAAGTAGCAACATAGGAGAGGCCGGGAAGAAGGAGGAATCGAAGATGATAATCAGGTGGATGAGTAAGTGCATAATGATAGTTAAATTTACTGAAAAGGGAAAGATGCCGGATAAAGTGAGAAAGGTTTAGGCAAGAGACCTGAAAGTTCTTTCTTTCTTTCTTTCTTTTTTTAACCTCTTAAAATTGAGAGGTGAGTCTCTAGGTGGTACAAAAAGTTGACACACTCAGCTACTAACTGAAAGGTTAGAGGTTTCAATTCACCCAGAGGCACCTCAGAAGAAAGGCCTGGCAATTGACTTCTGAAAAATCAGCCATGGAAGACCCGATGGATCGCAGTTCTACTCTGACACTCATGGGGTTGCTGTGAGTTGGAGGCAACTCAACAGTCAATGTTTTGAGACATCCAAATAAAGTATTGGATAGACAAGTCTATAAGATATCACAAAAACGGTGGGGGGAGGCATAGGAGAAGGAAAAAGGACAAGACCTAGTCCTGAAGAGCTCCAATATTTAAATGCCAGGCACAGCAGGGTGAGGAGAACACTAAAAAAATGGAGAAAGTAGGAGGAACATGAAATATTTTGTCAATGAAGTCAGGAGATAAAATATATTGAGGGAATGGTCAGTTGTGTTAGAAGCAGCTGAGAAATGAAGTTAAAGGAGAGCAGAACTATGACCCTTGAAACTGGCAAGAGAGGTATTGGTAAGTGGAGGAACAAGAGAGGAGATCCACAAGTGAAGACTACTGATAGAAAATTAAAGAGTTACTGGTTTTTAGGCAGAGCTGAAAATTGGAGAGTGGGGAATCAAGGAATTTTTTTTTTAATTTTTTTATTTGTATCTTAAGATATAATAGAGTATTGTGTTGCCTAGGGGATGAACCAGCATGAATAGAGATTAAGGATGCAAAGATAAAGGAAATGAGAAAAAGAGAAAAATTTTGTAAGGAGGTGCATATGGGGGAGAGTCTGGCGTAGTACAAAATGAAAAATTGGGGATCAGATGGGGCAGGAGGTTTGAGCTGTGTGGAGAGGGTATGGAATAGCAGTCTAATATCAAGGAAGGTGAGCTTTCTTTGTGATACAGCAGAATTTATCTAATTTTTGTTAGATCAGCTGAGGCTCATCCAGTTTTAGGGTTTTATAAGGGACACTGCTGACAATACTTGCTAGAGAGAGGTTATAGTGCTTCATAACCAAAGAATCTGTGAAGAGGAGAAGGGAAATTGTGACAGCAGAGAGATGAGGCAGCACCAACAATAGACTCAGGATATGATAACAGATGATGAAGAAATCAGGAAACTGAGAACAGGGTAATGAATAGTTCATCCACAGGAATACGTTATCAAAAATGCTATGAAGTGGGAGTAGACAGAAAGGCTAGGAGGCAGGCTAATCCTTCAGTGAGGTAAAGAGGGTCCCAGGAAGTCAGTTTATGGTCATAATGAAGGTGGAAAGAAGTGAGTTGGATCCACACACTCAGAGACTCAATAGGGAAAGGATTAGGATAAGGAAGAGGTAAAGAAATTGTCAGAAAGTAGCAAAAAGAATGGAAGGTTGAGAAGAAGAAAACAGTCTTTGCTGGAGCAAAGGAGTGCAGGATTTCACTTCAGAAAGGAAATATAGAGATATTTTAAGAGAGGGCTGGGTTTGATAGCAGTAGAGGACTAGGGGTTAATCACATCAAGCCACTGGATATGATAACAAATGACCAGGGACATTTCATTGGTGACTAAAGTAAAGAACAATATAAAGCATGAAAACTTTAGAACTGAGAATATTTCTGTGTGTAATTAGTTGTTGAAGAGGTGGCTTCCAGAACTGTTGGGCACTCAGGGTGGCCACCAGACAGGACATGGACTCACATGGGCCACAGGCCAGAAAACTCCACTGCTATGGCAAGATAGGTCAGTGAGTAGGCAGGGCAACAAGGAACGTTTGGAAAGGAAAAAGTATTTCTTACAAATGTTGTCTGTTTTGGAAAGTGTTTGCCTCAATATCTGCTGCTGTGATGATTCCTCTCAGTGTTTTCCAGATGTGGTAGGTCCCATAGCAGTGGAACAGCATGCTTCCTCTCCATTCTCTCTCTCTCCTTCTCTACCTCTGTCTCTGTCTTTTTTCTGTCATTTTCTCTGTCTCTCTCTGTCTTTTTCTGGTTTTTCTCTGTCTCTTTCTATCTCCCTATGTCTCCATTTCTGTTTTTCTCTCTCTCTCTTTCTCTCTCTCTCTCTGTCACTCTCACTTACACACACATACAGAGCACAGCACAGCACTAGGACAAGTCTGTGAAATAAAATATTGGGAGATGAGCCAGAACACAAAATGCACTTGATTTTCTGTTGAGATTCCTATGAAACTCCCCATGGTTCCCAGTCTTGTGTTGTCTTGCCCTTGCTTTGGGATGGATTGTACTGGCACAGAAAAATGGGACAGTTAAGGGGTTCCCAGAGATAGCTGTGGTTCTGTGCCTACCAGAAACGAAGAAGTAGAGAGATATGTGAGACAAACCCTAGGTTCACAAAACTTGAAGCAATTTGGGGGCTCTAAATCCAAAAGCTTAACCCTCTCCTTTCTCTACAGTAAGTCCATCTCTCGACCCAGACACTACAAGTTCTAAACTCCTCCTGTCTGAAGATCTGAAAAGTGTGAGCCGACTTTTCTTCAAGAAGGACCTGCCTGACAACCCTGAGAGATTCGACAAGGACCCTTGTGTTCTGGGCAAGGAGCAATTCACCTCAGGGAGGTACTACTGGGAAGTTGAGGTGGGAAACAGGAGAGCCTGGAACCTGGGTGTTTGCCTTGAGAATGTAGGTCGGAAGGGAAGAATTCCCAAGTCACCAAAGCATGGCTTGTGGGCTGTGGAGTTATACAAGAAGAAACTCTGGGCTCTCACCTTCCCAAGGACGCGCCTCCATCCTTCTGAGCCTCTGCATCGGGTGGGCATTTTCCTGGACTGTGAAGCTGGAAATATCTCTTTCTACAACGGGGTTGATGGATCCCGTATCTACATGTTTTCAGGAGTCTCTTTCTCGGGCTCCTTGCGACCTTTCTTCTGCCTCTGGGTACATGATCCTAGTCCCCTGACCATCTGTTCAGTGCCCAGAGAGACAGAGCAGGTTTCTGGCTCTCCACAGGCCTCTGAACTCCCCCAGGAGACCTCTGTGACTCCTGTCAGGGAGAGAGCAGCATCATTCTCAAGAGAAAGTGAACTTCCTTGGACAAGGTTCATGTTCTTGTCACCCCAGTCCAACTCAACTTTCTAGAAGGGACACTCTCTCTCCTAAATCCCACCTCAACCACTTATTAGTGTGACTTTGGACAAGCTAACAATCTTATCTTCATTTTTTTCCTCTGTAAATGATGACAGTAGTAAGTACACCATTGAGTTATTGTGTGACATGAACTTGAGAATGTATGTAAAACATTCAGTACAGTACCAGACACACAGTAGGAGTTCAATCATGCTAGCCTTTCTCCTCACAATCACCTTATCTGACCATCTTAGCTTCCTTACTTCCACTCTTTCTGGGATAGGTTGATGTCAGGCCATGTCAAGGTCAGGGCAAAGACCCCAGGACTCTAGGATTGCCCTCTAGCTCAGTTGTGGTCCAATTGGGACAGTATTTTGACAGAATATACTATAAATAGGAGCTCTGGTAGCATAGTGGCTAAGACACTTGCCTGCTAACCAGACGGCTGGTGGTTCAAACCCACCAGCCACTCCTCGGAAGGAAGGTTGGGCAATGCTACTTCCGTAGTGATACTGCCTCGGAAACCCAAGGAGGGGTCACTATGAGTCAGGTTTGACTTGACGGCACTTAACAACAACAACAACAATACTATAAATAATTGTTAACAAAGTATTGAAGAACTCAAAAGGCAAAAAGAGAACACTAAGGTGTTGTGGTGGTAGTAACTACCAGAAGTGGCTTCTAACCCTATGTCTGGGGAACAAAGAGTTGCTAAAGCTTAGAAGCTCTAAGGAGGGGGTCAGAGAGTCAAGAGGGGAGTTACTCAGTGGGCAGGCACTGGTGACTCTGAGAGACACTGCATGGCTGGATCGGCAGGTGCTGGTAGAATGTAAAATAGAATCAAATACTGTGAGACTGGTATGGCCCTGACAGGGAAGGGATCAAGCCTTTGCCCTGCAGCCTGTATGCTCCCTTTTATGGCCCATTGTCCGATCTAATGCGGAATGGCTGAAGAAACAGATAGTGGTTTTTTTGTTTTGTTTTGTTTTGTTTAATTTTTTATTTTAAGCGTTGGTTTTATTCAACATTACGTGTACATTTAGTTTGACTCCCCATTTGCCATGCCCAACCCTAACTCGGTCTCCTCCCCTCCTTGCCCAGTAACCCTCCCCCACCCTGTGCCCCTCATAGTTATGCACTCCTGTGTGTCCTGCATTTCCTCAGTCTGAATGTTGCCCCTCCGGTGCCCTGTGGTTGATTGCTCCAAGGGATGCATTTCCATAGAGTATGTGGTTGTGTCAGCCTGGGTTGAGTGGTCTGCATGTACATCTTGTTTATTATTGGGCTGAGAGCCAGCTCCTGGGATTGAGTTTTATTCCAGACCCAGAATGTATCCCAGGATCACTGTATTGGGGGTCTCACCAGATTCCATCCGACCATTAATTCTGGTCATTATTGAGTTTTTGGATTTTGTTCCACGTTTTCCCTCCCACTCTATCTAAGATCTCCAGATTTGATCCTTTCCTGAGTGGTTGGCATTGGTAGCTGGGCACCATCTAGTTCTTCTGGTCTCGAAGGCCATCGTGTCCTAGGGCTGATTGCTTCCAAATGCCCTTGTTTTTTTTGAAGAAGCAGATTGTGGTGTGAAAGCCCCAGCCCACACTAGCAACTGGAACAGAAAGGGTAGGAGGGTTAGTTTCCTGAAGCTGCCACATCAAATTATCACAAATGAGATGGTGAAAACAACAGAAATGTATTCTTTCATAGTCCTGGGGGCTTTTAATTCAAAAACAAGATGACAGCAGGGTTGGTTCCTGTTGGAAGCTCTGAAGGGGAATCCATTCTATGTCTTGTTCCCAGTTTCTGGCAGTAGCTCCAGACAACGCTTAGAGGTCCTTGGCTTTGTTTGCATCACTCCAGTCTATGCCTCCATCTTCCCATCACTTTCTCCTGTTCTCTCTCTATGTGTCATCTCCTTTTCTGTCTCTTATAAGGACCACTGCCATTGGATGCAGGATCCACGCAGAAAACCCATGATGGTCTTATATCAAGATCCTTACCTTAATAACATCTGTGATGACCTCTTTTCCAAATAAGGCTCCATTCACAGGTGTCAGGCTCTAAGACTTGGATATCATTTTGGCAGTCATATTTCAACTCACTGCAGTTGGTATGGTGATAAAGGACAACAACTGAGTGACTGACACACCTTTCTACATAGTAGTGCCTTCTGCTTCCTCAAAGTATACATATGAAATAAGGATCTGTTAATGTTTTGGGAAGACAAATATCTCACACAACTGTTGTTGTTGTTGTTAAGTACCATCGAGTCGTTTCCGACTCATAGCGACCCCATGCACAGCAGAACGAAACACTGCCCGATCCCGCGCCAGCCCCACAATCCATGCTATACTTGAGCCCATCATCGCAGCCAC
>NW_006922061.1:820858-833629 GCF_000298275.1 Orycteropus afer afer | reverse complement strand
GTTCTTTTTGGTACAGTGACTCTGTGTATTCCTGCCATCTTCTCTTGATGTTTCCTGCATCATTCAATATTTTGCCCATAGAATCTCTCACTATTGCCCCCAACTACAAGGTCATATATTCTATTAGAAGGACCCCTGGTAGCACAACAGTTAAGTGTTTGGCTGCTAACCCAAATATTAGTGATTGGAACCCACCCAGCAAGCTCCACAGAAGAAAGATCTGGTGATCTATTCCTGCAAAAATTACAGCCTAGAAAACCCAATGGAACAGTTCTACTCTATCATGTGGGGTTCCTATGAGTCAAAATCAACTCAATGACCTCTAATAACAGCAGTGTTCTATAAAATTGCTCTCAATATTTAGTATTCCAGGGGATCATCTTAAGGAGCACTGTCCACTAACTTAGTGGCTAGGGAATGTTGTGGAAGGAATATGGTCTCTGAGTTGGGTTTGACAGAGAAGAGCCTTTGTCTTTGGTCATTTTCTTCTCTCATCTCCTTCATCAGCAATCCCAAAGTGTCACTAAGTTCTTCAAATTATTTATTTCAACCTTAAGGTAATGTATTTTTCAATAGTTTTCCTCTTTTTTTTGTCCATGAAGGTAATATTTGTATATAATAAAATTCACCAATTTTAAGTACACCATTTCATAACTGTCTGTAATTATATATAATCATTGTAACCACACCACCATCAAGAGACTGAACATTTAATCACTAGAAAGTCTCTTTGAACCTGTTTGAATTTGATACCTTCTCCCATCTCTGGTCCCAGACGACAATTGATATGCTCTGCCGTCATAGTTTTGCCTATTCTAGAATTTCATATAAATTGCATTGAACATTCCATAGGTTTTCATGCTTTACTTTTTCACTTAGCATAAAATTTTTGAGACTCATGCATGTTGTTGTCTGTATTATTTTGTTTAATTTTATGAATGATTAGTTTTCCCTGTTCAATTTGTTTGTTATCAAGCAAATGGATATTTGAATTTCTTTCCATTGTTATTATGAATAATGTTGCTATGAGCATTCACATACATGTTTTTGTATGTGAATGAAATTACAGGGTCATATTATATGTTTATATTTAACTTATAAGAAACTGACACATGGTTTTCCAAAGTGGCTTTTCCATTTTGCATTCCCACCAGTAGCACATGAAAATTTCAGTTGTGTGCATCCTAGCCCACACTTAGTGCTGTTATGTGGCATTGGCATTTTCTTTTTACTTTTATCCATTATAATATATGTGTATGGTATCTCATTTTGACTTTAATTTGAGTTTTATTGATGACAAATGACATTGAGAATCTTTTCATGTGCTTATTGGCCATTAATATATCTTCTTTTGTGAAGTGTCTTTTCCCATCTTTTGCTCATCTCTCACTTGGGTTGCTTGTTTTCTTATTAAGTTATAAGAGTTCCTTATATAGTCTTGATACAAGCCCTTTGTTGAATATACGTGTTCCAAAAATTTTCTCCCAGTCGAGGTCTTGCCTTATCATTTTCTTTCCTATGTATTTAGAAAAGCAAAAGTCTGTTTTTTTGTTGTTTCATTCTTCTCTTATGATCTGTTGTTTTGGTGCCCTGTTTAAAAGTTGCCACTTCATCCCACCTCAAAGATTTTCTCCTATGTTTTCTTCTGGAATTTTAATAGTTTTAACTATTATGTTTAGGTATATGATTCATTTTTAGTTTATTTTTGTGTTTAGTGTGGTATAAAGATCGAAGTTCATTTTTTAACACACATATCCAGTTCTTCTCTCACCATTTGTTGAATAAACTATCTTATCTCCAATCAGTTAGCTGCAATTATGTTACTTACAATAAAAACCAACTAAATTGGAACAGAAGAGACATATGCTGGTGGCCAGAATACTGATCCATTTTGTAATATATTATGTTCATTGCCTGACTTCTGGGTGCTTAAAACATTTAAGTGAATGTGATATATTAGATTGGTGCTTTTAATAAGATGTTTAGAGTTGTTTCAGTTTTCAATCAAATGTCCAGATGTTTGTGAGTCCTCAGTTATCACAGCAGTAGGTCAGTAGAAAGTACCTAAAACAGATCAGTAAAGAAGTAGTAATAAAAACATTTTGTTTGTAACTGGATATAATCAGCTAAAGCACTACAAACAAAAGGTGCTTTCCTTTGGGAACTGTACCTTCATTAAAGTCTCTTGGGTAGTATTGGATTTGTTAACCATATGTTTTAATTGAATTCTTTAAAAGAACTTCTAATGTTAAAAATAAATAAGTAGATAAATTTGAAAATATGTTCTTTGGTTTACTATTTTGACAGATTCTTTATTCTGCTAGTTATTTGTGTATGAATAATAATCTCTAATCATTTTTTCTTTTTTTGCTTAATGCCCAGTGTATTAATAAAGTGAATTTATTCAATAATCATCATTTTAAAATACTAAGCAGTCAAAATTCCTCCTGAATACTCATGTACAATTATAGAAAGGAAAACTTTTCAATTTTACAAACTATATTATCTAAACTTTAAACATTAGTAAGAAACTTAATCAAAATGTGTAAAACTTAAAGTCCTACATAATACCTAATGATAGCTAAATTTTCAAAACTCTTGGCAAACCACCAATAAATAATACAGTGTTTAAAAATCTGATCAGTGCTCTTATACAAATAATGATGAAGTAGTGCCTAAGGCATTTGACTGCTAACCAGAAGGCTGGCAGTTCAAACCCACCAGCCACTACTCGGAAGAAAGACTGGGCAATCTACCTCCTCAGTGTTACTGCCTCGGAAACCCAAGGAGGGGTTGCTATGAGTCAGATCCAACTTGAGGGCAGTGAGTTTTTTTGTTTTGTTTTTTTTTATTGATACCACAAGTTTAACTCTTTCCATCGTTTAATAATTGTTACTCTGATTTTTTTTTTTTCTTTCCTTTTACTATTTGATAACTCTTCCTGACTAATCTGCCTGAGTTTCCTTGATTTTCCTATATCTGTGCTTTCCTGGGATTTCGATAACCTCACTAGAACCTAATGGAGGTCTTGCCACATCACAGGACTTTTTAAGTCAGCACATGCATGCCAACTCACGTTGTGTGTGTGAGAGAGACAGTGAGAGAGAGAGAGAGAGACCTGGTGTATATGCTACCGTGTGGAAGGGAACAGATGTGGGACTGGACTGCCCCAGATCCCGAAGGCATCTGGCCGCCTTCATCTTGTCCGGTCCAAGTGAGCGGAGGACATGAGAACGCAGTTGCTGCTCTGTAGCTATCCCATCAAAAGTGGCTATCGAGACTCCCAGGCATTCCTACTTCTTTCATAAAAAGTATTTTAATTTACTATGAACGCAGAGCATTACATTATAAGGAATTTAGAAAAAGTTAATCAGCCAAAAGGAAATACAAACCATATCACAAAGAATAATGAATAGCCACTGTTAAAATTTTCAAGTATAATGCAGGCTTTTCAATAGATCTACAGATAATTTTTAAGGAAAAATGCAGTTATTCTAAATGCTGTTTATATTCTCTGTGTTTCCCTTAGTAATATGTTCAAAACTCACTGCCATGGAGACTGTTCCAACTCATGGCAACCCCTCCCTGGGTTTCTGAGGCGGTATCCCTATGGAAGTAGATTGCACAGTCTTCCTTCCCAGGAGTGGCATGTTGTTGCAAACTATATGTTAGAAAATGCCACTCAGCATCTTCTTCATTCTGTAATTCATTGTATGAATTGTTGTGCTCTATTTTTTTAAATGCCTTATTATTTTGGTTTTGTGCTATTGCTTGTTGTTGTTGTTAGTTGCCATCAAGACAATGCTGACTCATGGAGACCCCATGTGTGTAAAGTATGGTTTTCAAAGCTAAGACCTCTCAGAAGCTGATTGTCAGGCCTGTCTTCTGAGGTGCCTCTGGATGGGTTTGAACTTTCTGTTTGTAGCCAAGCACTTAACCATCCTGTAAACACTGTTAAGATAAATAAGGAAGTAATTACATTTTTACACAGTTCCAAAATGCCTTCCTTGGTATAAATTCTGTGATGTAGATTTTCTGAGAAAACAATTTCATATATTTTTAATTTTGTATGTCCACTACAGATTGCACTCCAGGAAAACAGTAGCCCCACTGTGCCCTTCACACCCTGTCTCTCCATGCCCACACCTATCCAGGATGCATGTGATTTGATCCTTATCAATTTAATAGTTGAAAAAGTTAGACATCACAAGGATATTTAAATTTGTGTTTATTTGATTCCTAATGAGGTCAATTATATGTGATTATTGTGCCTATCTGTAATGTGTGTATGTGTGTGTGTGTTGTATATTTTGATCATCTAGGTTTTGTCTAGTGTGCAGTGGTTTTGACAAGCTTTAGGTTATTTCCAGTTTGTCATTTGCCTTTTAATGTTGTTTATTGTGTGGTGGGCAAAACAATTATCCTCCAAAGATGTCCACATCCTAATCCCAAGAACCTATGAATATATTATGTAACATGGCAGTGGAGAATTCAGGTTGGTAATCAGCTGATCCTAAAATAGGGAGATTACCCTGGGTTATCTGGGTGGGACCTGTCTAATCACAAAGGCCATTAAAAGTAGAAGCAGGATGCAAAAAAGGAGTATCACAGTGATGTGATGTAATATGAGAAAGATTATAGAAACTGGAAAAAGCCCAAGAAAAACATTTAAAAAAAAAAAATGTCATAGAACAGTTAATGCTGTACACTACATTCTCACTGCTGCAGTGAGACATTTTTAAAAAACTGTTTTGACCTGAACCCCACTCACACCTTAATTTTATCCCAGTGAAACCCATTTCAAACTTCTGACCTCTGGAACTGAAAGATAATAACTTTGTGTTGTTTTTCATCTGCTAAATTTGTGATAATTTGTTACAGCAATAGGAAACTAATACACAAGAGATATAATGAGGTTTCCCCAAAACCTGAAATTACAGCTGTTATCCAGTCATTTTGAGGCGGCAAACAAAGAAGGAGGAACCATTTTTACAGGAGTAATTGATCGATTAACATGAAGACATAGGGCTGTTGCTACAGAATTGTTACAAAATTGCATTATATCTGAAACCAGCAGGTTCCCAGAGATGCATGTTACTGCTTCAATAGACAGCTGTATAGAAAGATAAATGATAGATTGGTGATAGATCAATCAATCGATTGATAGATAGGAGGTAAGTAGATAGATAATGATAGATAGGACATAAACATAGATATAGGAGGAAGAATAGAGGAGCTCAAACACTCTCAGGAAAGAAGTGCTGACCAGGACGGGGGAATTTAGAACAGAAGGTTGAAGAGGAAAACGATGAACATCAATTAAGAGTTCTGAGCAAACTGCACCAGTGAGAACGTAGTGTACAGTATTAACTGTTCTATGACAATTTTTTTAAAAAATTTTTTGTTGCAGTCTATGAAAGTTCCCTGTGAATTTCACATGCCTCTGTGTGGTGCAAGGGGTGGACTGTCTCTGACAAATAGATGCCTGCACCTCTTCTCAGGAGTCTCCATTTCCACACTGACTCTCCATTCCAAGCACTGGGGTTCCTTTGCCTGAGGGGGTTTCTGGCCAACAAGTGGGACAAGTTTTAACTGCTAGGATGCTCCCACCCCAGCCTTCAGCCCATATACAATGGCACACAGGAGTTGGAATTCCCTTGCCTTTCAAGAGGCAAGACATTCCATACAGCCCCTGGAAGTCCCCTTGAGGACCGAAGCCCAGGTGGCCACAGCAGTGTCAGCACACCTTCCTTCCATTTCTGGCTCACTTTCCCACTCGCTTACCCTGTTTCCTGGGACCTGCTTCCAAATAAATTTGTATTAAATTTCTTATCTCAGACAAGGCTTGGTGTGGAGGGATTGAGGAGTTATTGTTTAATGGGTAAAGAGTTTCTGTTTGGAGTGATGAAAAAGTTTTTGAAATATGTAGTGGTAATGGTTACACAACACTGTGAATATAACTAATACCACTGAATGGTATACGGGAATGGTTTAAATGGCAAATTTTATGTTACCACACTGAAAAAAAAAAAAAAAAAACATGGTTACTGTTAGCTTCTGTAGCAATCCAAGCGAAGATAAATGTGTTTCCATGAAGCTACTTCTTCTGTGCTTCCTAGTGTCCCACCTGTCCTTTTTCTATGATTTTATTATGTCCTTTTGGAGAATTTTGCTGTAAAGATTCCTCAACAACCGTCCCCTGTGTTTTCCCTCATCACTCATTCTCATGGCTTTAACTAGCAAATCTTTGCTAAAGACTCCTTAATATATGTATGAGATTCATTCAGTTAATACTTACTGATCACCTACTGTATATAAAGTCACTAGAAGAGTGCTGGTCATTTACTAAGCGCCCTAGGCATTCTTATTATTATTGTTCTTGTTACTGCTGCTGCTATTATCCTTGTTATCATAATTGCTAGCATGTCCAGGCATAGCTCTAACTCATGCAGAACTGAATTTGCATGGTTCCTGCCCTAATGGTGCATGTTATATATTCTCTATCTTCTAGAGTTGTCTGTTATTTAAAATTTCACCTAATTCAGTGTTGTTGTTTATTTTCATAACTACCCCCCCAAAAAAAAAAAAAAAAAAAACACTGCCATCAAGTCAATTCCTACTCAAAATCACTGCCATTGAGCTAATTCCTACTCATAGCAACCATGTGGGACAGAATAGAACCACCCATAAAGTTTTCTAGGCTGTAAATCTTTTTTTTTTAATTGCTATCCTATTGAATTCAGTATTTTAAAGTCCCCAAATCAACTATCTGCTGTCTTACTCTCTCTTTTTCAAAGTCATTCAATCACTTATTTTTGGTTATATTTAACTCATTCCCCACTTGATTCTCCAAATCCAGCAAACAAATTTAGAAAAAAGCAAAAAGTAAAAACATAATATATACATACTTTTGTGACAAAAGATTATATCATTTAGTAATAGATGTCAAAGAGGCTGCAGATCATAGGCACTTATGAAGGACAATGTTGTTAAAACTGTCATCAGGAATTTGGCAATATAAGCTAAGCTATCAGGAATTGTCTGACAATCTTTCCTTTCTACTGCAACAAAGACAGTTTCTCCACACAACTGTCAGCTTAATCTTTTCTTAGAAAAGAATTTTAACCGTGCCATGACTGTTCAAGAATCTATACAAATGGCACCTGGTTGTGAGCGTTTGTTAATTTTAGAGGCAGAAGGAATTTTAGGAATCATTTAGTTCAAATATATTTTATAGCTGAGGAAATTTTGACCCTGAGAGAGAGACCAGGACTTTGCCAATGTCATACTTGATGCTATCAAGTCTGAAGTCCTCCTGTTAGTCAGCCCCTTCTTGCTTTTCCATAGATTCCTCTACTTCACAATTTTGAGCACATACAGTAAAACCCACAAAAGCCAGAACACATGTAAGGCAGAAACCAGTCAGAGAAGAGAAGCTCAAATATTTTCCACTCGTGCAAGTGATAGAAAAGGAGTAAGACAGTACCCTGTCAAAGGTGGACAACTTGTGTGCCCTAGAAAAAAAGGCAGTCCTGTCGAGTTCTATTCCCTGTACTCAGGAGGTGCCATTCCCTGTCCAGGGATCCAACTGCGCTGTCTACATTTTATCTCATTCCTCACTGCCTAGAAAGCCTCTCCTCTCCCTGCCCAACTCCAAATCCCACCCACTGATAGCTTTCAGATAAACACCACCACCCCAGCAGGCCTCCCCTTGACTCTCTCTGGCCTCATTGGCAACTTTTTCTTCTGGGATACAATATCTATGTTTCACATCACACTGCTATACTTTATTTGTCTTTCGGTATTATATGTGAGTATAGTCTCAACTCAGGTCCTGGGTGGTGCAAACAGTTAAGCACTCAACTACTAGCCAAAAATTAGCTGTTTGAACCCACCCAGACACACCTCTGAAGACAGGCCTGGCAATCTGCTTCCAAAAGGTCACAGCCTTAAAAACTCTATGAACAGTTCAACTCCACACATGTGGGTTCTCCATGGCTCGGAATCAACTCCACAACAGTGCACAACAACAACACAGTCTCAATTCTAATAAACAACTTCTTCAACCTCTTTTCAGACTTGTCATGCTTCACAGCCTCTGGCACATGCTGTCCTCACACAAGCACATAACCAGGGCTCAGTGGTATTTAGGTTCCATTAACATTGAACATAGAAAAACCTCACCATGCCCCTGCAACCCCCTGCATAATTTAAACTTAAGTCACTGAACTCCAAGTGGAATAAAGGCAAATAAAAATGTTCATCTCTCCTACGATGGCTCCTTTGATGTCGTTATTGAAAAGTCAAATTCTATTCAAATTTTTTTAAATAGTTAATTTGGCCTGCCCACTTCACTCATGTCCTACCTTTCTTCAATTTGCAAGTGGGTAATCTACTCCTTCACTCTGCACATATTCTGATAGACTGATGCATCCACTCACCATGATGTGAAGGGGGAAAGACATCATCTCAGGTGAGACTGCTGCATAAGAAGACTAAGTCTCGTTTGTATGTAATTTGGGAGCATGCAGAGCATTTTCCTCATGCCATCTCATTTAATCTCAATGTACCCCTCCCTCCATGAGATGGATTTGACTCCCTCCCTTATTCAAAGAGAGTGGCTGAGGGCCCAAAAGATGGGGTCTTAGTGTGGCTTCTCTAGAAGAGCAAAACCAGTGAGGCATGTATCTAGAGAGATTTATTTCAAGGAAATGGCTCATGCAATTGTGGAGGTTGACAAGTCCCAAGTCCATGGATCAGGCAATAGGCTGGAGTATTCTTTTGATTCACATGGTTGCAAGAGCTGATGAAGCCAAAATCTGCAGGTCAAGCAGCAGTATGCTGGCTCGTGTTCCAAGAACCAGATGTCAGAGGATAACAAGATAGATCTAGGATTGAGAAAGAGAGCAAGCTTTACCTGAACATCCATATATATTAGATGTAGGCCATACCCCCAAGGAAACTACTCTTTCAACTGATTGACTCCTTACATCAGATCACAAAATAGAGGATGATTACATAATATCTGTCAAACCACTGAGTATCATGGCCTAGGCAAGTTGACACATAACCTTAACCATCATAGTTCACCCCCTTGTCAACTTGGCACCTGTACATATCTCCCTAAATCATATATAACCTCTAAATAAAGACAGTTATAAAGTTATACTTGCACCTAACATGATACAACTAACACATTTACAACTGAAAATGCACTAGCCCCATTTACATTTTGTGCTTTATAATAAGTAACGGAATAAGGGAGGGAAAAAAACAAAGATATTTGATATATATATACACACATACATCTACACATATATATGTACTGTGTAACAAAACAAGGAAGAAATACTCATTAAAAAAAAAAAAATACAGTCCTTTCTAGAACTCATTACATGGTCATATCTGGTGTTTAGAACTACCTTCTTCTACCACCCATTCCATTATTCCCTTTGTTCTGAGCAAGCAACTCAGCTGGTCCTGGTTGCCTATTGAGGTAACCCAAACCTTTATTTTCAAATGGTCTGGGCCTTTGGTAGTCATGTTGAAATTGAGTTCTTGTAGTTTTCCATTTACTTTAATCACTGAGCACAGAGTACAAAAAGTCCTAAGAAATCTCTTATGTTCCAGATATACTCTTATTTACCTCCATTATGTAACATCAATCCAATTTCTGCATGGTAATCAGGATCAATCACACCAGCCAACATAGTAACTCCCTTCTTTGCCTGTTGATCCAGAGGCATGAGGAGCCCAAACTGGCCAGGTAGCATTCTTAACTTCCAGTTCAATGGAATCAGTGTTGTGCCTTCTGTTGGTAGCATTTCTCCCTTTGGAACTAAGACCTCTAAACCTGCAGATTGTAGGCCTGCAGGGACAGGAAGTAAAAATTTTGTGAACAGGTCACTAGGGGTAATAGTGAGTGGTGCCACTCCCATTTCCACCCCTTGATTCCTGGACCCATTAATCCTGTCTATGGGAGAAAGAGCAGAACATAAACCCTGAATATGATGAAGGAAGGTCCCAGGTCCTTTTACCGCCCCTCTTCCCACCTCTGTGCCTAGCAATGATCATTAGGGAAGGGCCCATGGTGACATCTTTACCAGAAGGTGGTAGATCTCTGACAGTACAGTCTCAGGTGAGTCTGCAGGGGCAATGGGAATCAGAATGGTGCCTCAAAGGGGAATCATGAACAGGAGAGGCTGGGGCAGAGTATATAGCCAGACAGCCTGGGTTCCCTCCTGTCCCGCCACTAACCATCTGGATCTAACTGCTGGAAGGAGAGTGTGAAGAAAAGGTGGCAGTGTGTGCAGTGGATTCAGCAACCTCTTACCCCACACACACTTCACCCCACCTCACCCCACACACACACTTCACCCCACCTCACCCCACACACACACTTCACCCCACCTCACCCCACACACACACTTCACCCCACCTCACCCCACCCCACTTCAGGGTCTGAGCCTGTTGAGGGATCCTGCCTAAGCACCTGCACTCTTTCCCATGCCCCTCCCTCCAGATGGCTGCCTCTTTGGGGGTTCCCCTGCAGGTTCCTCCTGCTAATAAAGAGGAACAATCTTGGCCAGGCAAGAGCTATGTGTTTCCCAGAATACAGCAGTGACAGAATTCTATAGCTTCCTGGCTCTGTGTTAGCCGAGTGTGGGTAAAAAGAGGAAAACAACTCAGTCTTCTGTCCTCCAAGCATTTATAGTCCTAGATACACAGTCAGATTCTCCAGTCTGTTTTGTAGGGGCAGAGAGAAGAGCAGCTGAAGGGTAGAGAGAAGAGAATGGGCAAAGTTGGAAAATGGGAAAGGAATGAGAATGTCTGGATAGAGCAGATGAAGGTAGAAAGATGGGCTCCAGGCCCAAGCTTCAGAGTTCACTTAATGGTTTGCTCTCTGCCAGGCTCTTGAATATTTCTCTGAATCCACAAGGCAAATGGGATCAAATTTCATGAAGGAGAGTCACCCTTCCCACACACCCTACTCCCAGCAGCTTTTTCTGTCTAGGTTGTTTTTGTTGCTCTTCTCACTGCTCAGCACTATGACAGTGGTGGCTATGAGAAAGGAGGTCATGATGTCACTGGTGAATTCCAGAAAATGAGAGAGGGGTGATGGCTTAGAGAAATCCACAAGAGAGGCCAAGGGAGGAAGGGGCAGTTTGGGCCCCCCACCTCAGTGCCCCTTCAGGAAAGAGACATAGTCAGTCACATACAGCTTGCTCAGGATGGGCCAGGGACCATTCTAAGCCTTCTGATACATTCTGCCCTAGGCCACAGAGGGCTTGAGTACTCAAGGGAGCTAGTGATGCTTAGGCAATATGAATGGACTTCAGATACTGTGTGAGTGGCCAGTCCTGAGAATAACACTGCAAGTGTCCTCTGAATATATATGTCTGCATTTCTATCTGTGTGTGTGGATATACTGAACATATACAAACATGGGGAATATTATACATGCCCTTGGGCCTTTCCACAAGGGTTTCCATAATTCCTTGAGTATATATTTTTGGATGCTTGTGTGTGTGTGTCCGCACATGTGCACATGTACTTAGCTTTTTTCCTGCTTTGTTCATGTAGCAATTTCTGCATACTTCATGAAGTTTATTCTTTGGTTTGTACATACTACATTTGCCACAACTGACAGAGCACAGGCAATGATCTACCTCTTCCCCTTGCCTACATGAACAAATCCCCTGTCTTTGTTCTTCCCCTCGGATAATCTCTTACAAGATGGGTGAAGAGATAGGTTCTCAAATGCAGGTGACTAGAAAAGCATGAGGACATTCTTTTCTTTTCTTTTTTCATGACATTGACTGCAATTCCACACAACTTAACAGCTCTTATGGGAAGATTTGGCAATCTACTTCCGTAGTGATACCGCCTCGGAAACCCAAGGAGGGGTCACTATGAGTCAGGTCAATTCGACAGCACATAACAACAACAACATGGAGACATTCTTATGCAAGAAAGAATATTCTTGCCCACTACACCCATGACACTCCCGTTGAAAATCAAGATGTAGCCATATCCCTCTATCCCTCAGAAGCAAGGACTAATTATCCAATAAGTCAGGTAAGCAAGTGCTTAGGGCATCAACAAAACAAGGACACCAATTGTCCAAAGTAAAAAGCCATAGATGCCAAGCATACAGGATACAAGGAAAAGTGAGCACCACAGTGGAAGGGAACTGGCAGGGCACTAAATGAAATTGATACCACTTCATAAATTTTGTTTTCCATTTTGTTTCAGACCTGTTGGTTGTTACCTCATGTTTAGTTATCTCTCATCGACCAAAGAAGAACCCATCAGCTGCACTATAATCAAGTGACTCATGAAGTATCTGGTCCTGTGTAAAGTAAATCAAATGCATTTTCATCCTCATCTTCAATGTAAAGAGTCAGTGACCAGTATGATGACATTGGGGAAAGGAAGATCACTGAAATTTACACATAAGATATAGTAATTTAAAAAAAAAAAAAAAATCTTCAGATTGAGCATACCCTTGTATTTGTATCATGTTGTTTGCCATTGCTCTTCCCCCACCAGATATCAGCAGTAATCCAATAAACCAAGAAGTCACAGCATCAAAGGATGGAAAGTGAGTGCACACATTTTTAAGTATTATTTCAGGACAAAAAACACTCTTGCAGATCTGTGAAGGGCCCACTGTGATAGTTGAAGAAGTGTCAACTTGGCTGGACTCCAGTTGTGAGTGGTGGTTCCCATGATGGATCACATGACTGAGTTCTAAGCGGCCGGTCTGCC
>NW_006922061.1:790207-791216 GCF_000298275.1 Orycteropus afer afer | reverse complement strand
TTCAAATCTGGATACATAACTGTAAATCTAAAAGCAACGAACACAATGTAGTACACTTTTCCTCCAGAGAGGGCGTCCAATTTAAAGAGCCAAGGAATAGCGGACCTTGTTTTGCTGGTTTTCAATTTGGTCCGATCACTGTTTATAAAGTCAAACAAGTGATTTACTGTTCTCGTAATTTCTTTTTGTTTCAATCCGTCCCATTTTAGTCATGTCTGGTCGTGGACGGAGCGCTAAGAGCTTGAGAAAAGGGGGCATTAAACGGTATAGGAAGGCATTACGGGACAACATCCAGGGCTTCAGGAAACCAGCCATCCGTCGCCTGGCGTGCCGTGGTGGCGTTAAACGTATCTCTAGCCTCATTTATGTGGAGACGCGGTGTTCTCAAGGGCTTTCTGGAGAATGTGATACGGGATGCGATTACATACACCGAGCACGCCAAGCGCAAGACAGTCACGGCCATGGGTGTGGGATGTGGTCTACGCTCTGAAGCGCCAGGGCCGAACGCTCTTTGGCTTTGGCGGCTGAGCTGGCCAGCTCCCTGGTCCGCCGAGAAGTCGGTTAAAAAGGTCCTTTTTCAGGGTCGCCTACTAATTCTAAGCTGTAATGCTTGCCGGGTAGGAAGCGCGTCCAATAGCGGGGCCGCCTTGTGCTCCTTTGTAAGTTATAGTTACAGATACGCCGCGGTCTAGGCAATTTTCAGTGGCTGTGGAGAAGCTCTGGTAGCGCAGTGGATAAAGCATTCGACTGCTAACTAAAAGGTAAATAGCTCGAGCCTACCAGTCAGTCGCTCAGCAGGGGAAAGATGAGGCGGTCTGCTTCCATAAAAATTCAGTCTTGAAAATTGCATGGGGCGGTTCTGTTCTGCCCTATAGGGTCTTTACGAATCGCAATTGACTTGATGACAGTGGGTTCAATGATTGTGGTGACTGATTCTTGGCTGGGTTTGAAAAAAAGGGACTAAGTGTACTGCGGTTTCTTAAATGTTTTGGAGGAATCTTTTACTACT
>NW_006922061.1:760877-789352 GCF_000298275.1 Orycteropus afer afer | reverse complement strand
AGTATTTGGAGCAGGAGCTTGAGGGTGCAAGATTTAGGCGAAGTCTAGCAATCAAAAACCAAATGCACTGCCATCGAGTAGGTTTGGACTCATAGTATCACTACAGAAGTAGATTGCCCCACCTTCCTTCTGTGGAGCTGGTGGGTTTGAACTGCTAACCTTCAGGTTAGTAGTCAAATGTCGTAGGCACTGGATCACCAGAGCTGATTCTAGCAATAGTAGAAGCACAAAGCAATTTTTTATGAGAAGAGCAAATTAGCTTGTTCTAGGTGGTGTAGTGCCTAAAGCATTTGACTGCTAACCAGGATGATGGTTCAAACCCACCAGTGACTCCTCAGAAGGAAGATTGGGCAATTTCTGTAGTGATACCACCTCAGAAACCCAAGGGAGGGGTCACTATAAGTCGGATCCGACTCAATGGCAGCGAGTGAGACACCATGATATTTTTTTCATTTCAATAGCCAGGCATCCTGCTTCTAACCAGGTAAGCCAAATCACTTGGATTGGCAGAAGGAATCATAAATGTGCTAGTAAGGAAAAAGAAAAATTGGAACTTACTGGGATGTTTGTGCCCCAGATACAGACCCAAAAGAGAATTGCGAATGTGTAGTGAAAAGAGACAGTGGCTAGGTTAGCCCTGACTCCAGAGATTTGAAAAGTGCATTTTTCTTTAAGTCAGAAGCACAGGTTTAGCAAAACAGTAAAATGTTAGACAGGTGATCCCAGATTTGTGTTTATTGGTCCTTCCAAGCAAAGGATGCAGTTTCTCCAATTGCTAGCAAGCAAAAAGGGGAGGTAAAGGCAGCTACATGCTAGCCTTGTGGGTAGCCTGCAGGGAATGTCTGAGATTGGCTGGGGCTGTATCTACCCTTGGGAACCATTGCGGTACAGTGGTTAAGCACTACCTGGCCTGCCTTTAGAAAGCCAGTGGTTTGATCCCACCAGCCTCTCTGACAGACAAAGATGTGGCAGTCTGCTTTTGTAAAGATCACAGCCTTGGGAACCCTATGGGGCAGTGCTACTCTACCCTAAAGGGTCACTATGAGTACATTAGATGTTAATGAGTATCCACCCATAATCAGGCGTTAGAGAGAAAGGGGAGTTCAGGTGACGTTTCTCTGTGCTGAGATCTGCAATGTCGCTGGCCTAAGAATCTCAGCTTACAAAGCCCCACCTTGAAGGATGCTGCAGGAGCACACCATCCTGGGTCAGGTGGGTACAAATGGCTTTGTGTTCTAAGCATTTGAAACGCTTAGAGCCACTGCCAAGTGAGAAACCAGAAATAGGAACATGGGGAAAACTGCAATGCACAGCACCTATAACAAAAAAATAAGCTGTATACTCTTCTTTGCCATCAGGAAATGAGGGTGATCCAGAGAGGTTATGTCACCAAGAAGAGATGCCCCAGAGGATAGGATATATATAAGTGGTTTAATATTATGTATGAAAGAACTCAGAAATGGGCCTGTGCTTTTCTCTATTCCTGAGACATTCTTCCCTTCCCCCTTTGTTTATCAACACACAGTTCTTTTATTCTTCGCTGAAATCTTCCCTGATATTTCTAGACATAAGCCAGGTGTGTCTTTCTGAATGCTAGATTCCACATTCCACCTGAGATCACACAGTGGTAGACAAATTGCTTTTAAACTCTGCCCACTGCTGAGCCAAGGAAACTTTCATACCTCCCCCATTAGACCGTAAGATTAGGTTATGATGACACAGATGATGATACATGCTTCCCCATTTCCCACTCATAGTGCAGAGCACAAAGCAGGGGGTAGTGGGGAGCCTGGTGGGAAGCCTGAGAGCACAAAGACCTTTCCTGGCTGCCAGCTCTCTAGCTCCTTTTCACTGATGCAAGCAGAAATCCAAGAAGTAACCACGGGCAGGTTAGCAGTTAACCAGCTTTTAAAGACTGTAAAAATTCATTTCACTGAGCGATGCAGGGATTTCCTGGCCCTTTAGTTAATTGGAGGGGCTCTGGTGGTGTAGTGATCAAAGTGTTTAGCTGCTAACCAGAAGACCGGCTGTTTGAACACCAGCTGCTCCGCCGGGGAAAGATGAGGCAGTCTGCTTCTGTGAAGATTTACAGCATTGGAAACCCTATGGAGCAGTTCCACTCTGTCCTATAGGGTCACTATTGAGTCAGAAGGGAGCTCTGGTAGTGTAGTTCCTAAGGCATTTGACTACTAACCAGGCTGGTGGGTTCAAACCCACCAGCTACTCCTCAAAAGGAAGGTTGGGCAATCTACTTCCGTAATGATACTGCCTCGGAAACCCAAGGAGGGGTCGCTATGAGTCGGGTCCAACTCGACGGCACATAACAACAACAACAATAGTTGCAAAGGAGCTCTGGTGGCTTAGTGTCTAAGGCATTTGACTGCTAACCAGAAAGCTGGCAGTTCAAACCCACCAACCACTCCTTGGAAGGAAGATTGGGCAATCTACTTCTGTAGTGATACCACCTCAGAAACCCAAGAAGGGGCACAATGAATCAGATTCAACTCGATGGCAGTGAGTTTGGGTTTTTGGGGATCAGTTGTAAAGAGGAAACCTGGAGCAAAGTTCTGAGAAACCAGGTATGGCTGGTTCTGTGGCTATGCACTGGAAGTCTATTTGCTTCCTCAGCTGCAGTGCTGGGAAGGCTCAGAGAACACAGAAGAGCAAAATACGGTTCTCAGGCAAACTGCAGGGGCTGAGCAGACACTGATTCTAACCAGGCCTCGGCCACTGAATTTTTCTCAAGCTTCAAACCAAGGTGCAAAAGACAGTTTGCCCATTTCACAGTTTGGGGACATTTTTATTTGACACTAAGTTTTAGCCATGAAACTTCCTTGCCAGTGTGCCAGAAAATTAGCTCATATATTTCAGCATGAATCTAGAACATATGAGTCATCCCTTTTTTTGCCTTCACCACCAGTACCAATACCAGTTGCTGAGTCAACTCTGACTCATGGCGACACTATGAGTGGCTGATTTTCAGCAGTAGATTGCCAGACCGTTCTTCCGAGATGCCTCTTGGTAGACGCCAACCTCCAAACTTTCAGTTTGCATCAAGTCATTTGTACCACCCAGGTATTCCTGAATGTGGGAAGCAAGTATTAAGTTTCCTGCCTCTATATCCCAAGGGTTAAGGTTTACTTCTTCTTGGTCAAACACATTCCCCCACCTCTACTGTCAATATCATTTTCTTTTTTTCTGCCAATTTCATTTTCCACTTTTTTCTTGCAAGCAGAATCCAGACAGTTCTGGATGCTAATGTGCGCAGTTCCTGGGACACAGAATATTGCTAATCCAGTCTTACCGCCACTCAGTTCTGTCTCCATTGCCACCCAGTGTTCCAGTTGAAATGCAAATCTGGTGAGGTCTCTCCCTGGACTCTTTTTCCATTGTTCCCCATCACTTCCAGAAAATTTACTTATTGATTCAGTAATATTGTTTTTATTGCCATTTTAGGCACTAGTGGTACAGTAATGAATAAGAAAGACACAGTTCCTGCCTCCAGGGAGCTAATATTCAGTAATAAAACACATTCATCCCACAAATATTTATCAAGCACCAATAACACACTGTTCTAGGTGAGGAGAACTCACAGATCTCTCTTTCTAGTGGGAGCCAGATGAAAAACACATAATGATAAACAAGAAAACTAAAACATGGAAATAAGTGCTGTGTAGAGAATTAATTTGAGTGCTCTGAGAAGGGGATGAACTAAGTAAGGGACAAAGTGGGCAAATTCCACATTTGTTGCCAACTGCCTGGTAAGGATCAGCAGGAATCCCATCCCCAAAATGTGGAGATAGATCCAGTTTTTATCTTCCCCCTTCTCCATCCTCCTCCTCATCCACCCAACCAGCACACACACACACCCTTTCTGACCCTAGACACATGGAGCTAGGTCAAAGCTTACAAATTAAAAGGTCCTTCAGAGAGTCAGATGCCAGCCTCAGTTGGTTCTCACTGCCTCTTTGGGTTTGATAATTTGCTGGAATGACCCACTGAACCTCACAAAGAGTATACTATATATACAACTGCAGATTTTTAAAAAACAAAAGAGGATGCAAATGAAGAGATGCATAGGGTGAGGTCTCAGAGGGATCACAGTACTGAGCTTCCATGTCCCAAGGGATGAATGACCCTCTCAAGAACAGATGTTCTCACCAATGAGGAAGCTCCACTGAGCCTCTGTGGTCAGTGCTCTTATTGCCCCGCCACACCTTAAACGTGATAGATGCATCATGCTCCCTGAGGCTAGCCAACAACAGTAGCCAACAACAGGCCACCAGCCAGTGCCTGTGGGGTCTGGTCAGCCCTCACTCATTAGCCTCAGGTGTGGTCTGGCTCTCAGAAACCAAGACAAAAGCCAAATTGTTTTCCATACCACACAGAGGCTTTGGATGGTCAGGAAATTTCAGTGAAACTATGAAACTCAAGAACAAGCAGCCATGCTAAAGTCAGTTGGAAGAGCAGGTGAAAGATGACCACTAATCTTTACTGACCAGAGACCTGGGCTGCTATTGAGTAGCACTGGCTCTAGTAGTTAAGGTTATGTGTCAACTTGACTGGGCCTGGTTTTGAGTTGCTGGGCAGCTGGAGGTAGCTATTCCCCATGGTGAGACTGGTAATCAATTCTATGGTGGAATCTACTGTGAGCAGCTGAATAGCTGCCTTAAGGATATAATCTGCTCCCAACATATAAGGAGAAGCTTTAGGAATCGTCTGCAGCTTTTGGCACACTTGAACCCTGCATGTAGCCTGCTATGTTGTCTGCCAATCTTGGGACTCTTAATGGACTTGAATCAATGGCCTGCCACATAGTTTGGTAATATTGAGACCGTGCCTTTTTACCTGTCGAATTTGGGTTTGTCAGCCTCAGCAGCCAGCAGCTCCCTAAGTGAAGAAAGCCTCCAACTTCAATGGACCGGGAGCAAGAGGCAGAGCTGAAGACCAAGGTTGAAGAGCTTTCACCCAGCCCCTAGAGCTTGGCACTTTGAACTAGACTTCTAGCCTCCAAAAACTGTAAGAACAAACTCCTGTTTGTTAAAGCCACCCATTTGTGGTATCTTCTGTTAGAGTGGCACTAGGTAACCAAAACACTGGCTAAGAGTAGGTTAACGCTTTTTTTTTTTTTGGTTCCCCTTTAAATGAACACACAGAAGAAAATATCAGAGATTTCCAGAAAAGATGCTGGCTGGGTCTTTTGGCCCTGTCCTTATACACAGCCAAGACAGAAGGCTGGAGAGAGTGGTAGCTGGGAATTTATATCTGATTTGTATTGGTATGGTCCCAGTTCATGCACATTGTTCATTTGTAATCAATTAGTTGTTTGATGATTATTATATTAATAGTACCATTAAGTATTTTTAATTATTATTCAATCATTACTAATTGTACTGCTCTTCACTCTCAAATGTGTCCCAATTGGGAAAATAAATTATATGGGCACCTCAAGTATAGCATTTTGCTTATTGCAAATAAATAAATATAAATAAATAACACGTTCCTAAAAAGTAAAATATAGAATTACCATTGTTGTTGTTGTTATGTGCCGTCGAGTCGGACCCGACTCATAGCGACCCCTCCTTGGGTTTCCGAGGCAGTATCACTACGGAAGTAGATTGCCACATCTTCCTTCCGAGGAGTGGCTGGTGGGTTTGAACCGCCAACCATCTGGTTAGCAGTCAATGCCTTAGCCACTATGCTACCAGAATTACCATATCACCTAGCAATTCCAATTCTTGGACTGAAAACAGGTAGTCATACAAAATTCTCAACACAAATGTTCATAGTAGCCAAAAGGTGGAAATGGCCCAAACATCTGTCCACTGAGAAGTAAATAAACAAACAAAATGTGATATACACTTATAATTACTCAGCTATTAAAAAGGGAAGTAAGATACATGCTATAACATGGATGAACCTCAAATGCATTATGCTCAATGAAAGAAACCAGTCACAATAGCCTATATACTGTATGATTCCATTTATGTGAAATTTCCAAAATAGACACTTCATGGAGCTAGAGCACAGATTGGTGGTTGCCAGGGATGGGGAGGAGTGGGGGATGAGGGAATGAGGAATAACATCTTAATCAGTACAGCATTTCCTTTTGGGATGATGAAAATGTTTTCATCTAGATAAAGGTAATGCTTGAATTGTTCACCTTCGGATGGTTAATTTTGTGTTATGTGAATTTTAACTCAATTAAAAAGCACACGTTAAGGCAATTGCATACTCCAGAGATAAGCTTGGGAACATTTCTAGAAAGATCCGTTCACTGCAAATGCCTTATTGCACATAGTCTTTGCCCTCTTTATCCCAGCCTCCCTCGCTCACCATCTGCTGTGACTTGGGTGGTTCTTCCCCTGCCACCTTCCATATGGTGCTCTTCTGCATTTCCACTGAAGGACTTGCCCCAGTTCAGCAGTTTCCTCACCCACGTCTGCTTGCCCTCTGTCTTCCCAACTGAGCTGTCCTCTTGGGTGGTTTATCTTCATACCTATCAACAAGCCATTCCCACCAAGCAGTTAAACTTGAGATGCAATCACAACTCATCCACCACATTTTGCACTATCTACAAAGTGCTTCTACCTGAACTTGTAATGACAAGAGCCTATCAGAAGTTGTAGCCCTTTCATGCACAGCCCACTGTGATTCTATGCACTTGTGTTTCAGAGGCCTACTTATATACCAGCATCCAGCCTAGCTCCAGTCCTATGGATTCCCACTCTTTTGTCAAAATCCAGTCTGGGGTCCATAACCACTTCTGATAGAGGAGAATCCATGTCTTTTTAATAATTCCAGCCTTCAGATCAACACCAGACTTCTGCTTCAAAAAGCATCTGGGAAATACCACCTAACATAACTCCCAATCTCCCCCAAAAAACATCAGCCCCTTTGTGCAGAGTTTCTGCAGTGAACAATATTGAGTCCTAACATCACCAGGTTAGAAGTGGACAGAGGGAGTGATTCAGCACATAGGACTGCAAGAGTCCAAGAAAAGAACCAAGGTGTCCAGGGTGGGTGGAGGTCTGACGCAAGCTGGGGTCAGAGGAATGGTCAGAAACACTAAACTATACAACACTGTAGCAACCAAATGAAAATGAGTGGTGACACTGAAGTATATCACCAGGGAACTCAGCTGAATGCCCCAAAATGACATCTGCCTTGATTTCTCTCAGTGCTGTATGAACAGTAGGTAAGGATCCTCAGGAGTAAAAATTTAAACATTAAACACACACAGAGGAAAATGGAAGTGTCAACACAGTCCTTTTAACATAGAGACACAGCTGTCAAGTTAGGTGGGAAGATCAGTCCAGAACATCCAGAGTTCTGTAGGCTCATGCACAGGAAATCTGGAACCAGGAGCCAGTCCACAGTGCCAGTCACAGTAGGGTGATTCCTACATCAGGACACTGCAGGGACAGGCCTCTTCCTTGAGACATTGCTCATAAAGATAATGGCATCTTTTCTGTGCCTTAGGTTGACAATTCTTCTGTTCAACTTTCCTTCAAAAAAACACCCAAGAGATAAAGCTTCAGCACACTGAATTAAGACCAACTGATCACCTGCCAACTCTACCTCCCTAAAACTGTAGCCTCCTCAGATATACTCATCTACCTCCACTGCTAGCCTGGATCCTGTACTCTGTCTCCCATCTCCCACAGCTCACATGATAGGACTGAGTATACTACCAATGCCTCAGCTTACCTTCTGGAGCTCACAGGTATCCCCAGCACACACTCAGGCCCTAAGTTCCTAGATGGCACTCTTCTCATCTTCACTCCCCCACTCACTGGAGCCCAGCTCCCCACCTCCATCCAGCCCACATAATGAAACAATCACAAGGAGGTTTTTGTTTTCTTTTTCCTTTCACTCATTCATTCATTTAACAAATATTTATCCAGTGCCTATTATCTATCAAGCATTGTTTTAGGTGTTGAGGATACAGCTGTGAATAACAACAACCAAAAGACATTTGCTCTCATGAAATTTACCACCTAGTTAAGTGGAAACAGTCGTAGTAGGAAATCTTATCAACATGCCTTGGATTTAGCTTCCACCAGTGGAAGGCAATCTCTTTTCTCAAATTCTCTGGGGTCTCTTGGCCCTGAGCCCCAGCTTGAAAGGAGTCTGGGGGCAAGCAGTGCAGGGAGGAAGGCACCCCATCCCCACCACTGCTTGAAGATGGTGACCTCCTTTGGGGCAACTGGTCGCATATTAACTGGATGGAGCTTCAGTCCTCCTCCCAGGAGTGCCGCTGCAGCTCTGCACAGCACAGGTGTGACTTCCCTCTTAGGCTGAGCTGCCCATCCACCTTCACCCCATGCCAGCAAGGCCCCTCCTTCGAACGCCAGTTTCCTAGGCCTCAGCAGAAGTTGCGGCTATACTCAAGAAACTGGTTCCATGACAGTTCAGGTAAATGAAGCAAATGGCTTTTCCCTGGAGGTCCTTGGCCAATCTGAGAGCAGCCTTAGCTCTTGCAGAGAGACAAAAAAGCCAAGTTTGACTGATAGGGAGAAACTACACACTCTATTCTGGGGCTTGCCCAAGACGTCCTTGTGGCCGCTGCTCTTGTTGCTGACTTTTCTGAAGGCTCAGAATGAGTGAGTCCAGTGCTTCTCAGAGCTGAATTTGCTGGCAGACGCCCTGGGGATTGTTGGAAACTGTAGATTCTCATTCAGTGGGTCTGGAGTGCGTACCCAGATGATGAATTTCCAACAAGAGCCCAGGTGATGCTGATTGTGCTGGTCTTCAGACCACAATTTGCTTTTTCTTTTTTTTAACTTTTATTGTGATTTGAGTGAAAGTTTACATGGCAAATTCATTTTTCATTCAACAATCCACACACATTTTGACTCCTGACATTGATTGTAATCCCCACAATGTAGCAGCACTCTTCCCACTTCCTCCCTGTTTACTGTTCCCATTCATCCTTCTGTCCTATCCCTTCTTGCCTTCTGAGATATATCCCTAGGAAAATGCTGCCTTTTTGATCTCTCATATGGTTAGTTATTCCAGGGAGTGGATACTCCCTGGTGTGTTGTTCACTGTACAGGCCTATCCTTTGGCTAAATATTGAGCTACAGGTGTGTGAGTTCAGTACCAGGCTTGAAGGTATCTAAGGGCCATAGTGTTGGGGGTTCCACCAGTCTCTATCAGACCAGTCAGCCTGGTCTTTTTTAGTCCCACATTTTCCTCCCACTTTGTCCAGGACCTCCAATTGTGCTTCTTTTCAGAGCAGTAGGTAGTGGTAACCAGACATCTGGCCTAAGTGGTGGAGGATGGGACTCCCATGATTCATCAGTCCTTTGGACTAATTGTTTCCATGTTTTTTATTTCCTTCACTCTTCTTTGCTCCAGACAGAGAGAAACAAGCATCATAGGTGGCCCCTTACAAGTTTTCCAGACCCCAGTGGTGACTCTGGTACCAAAGGATGTAGAAGTTAGTCTTTGTGGCCTATTTAATGACAATTGACCTTAACGTCTCCAGAGACTATGGTCCTGAGCCCCTAGGCCAGTGACTCATTCCCTCAAGGTGTCTGGTTGTGATTAAGTTTTCATAACTTTGCCCCCTGTATGCTCTACTATACTCATGGATATATCTGTAGCTCATATAAACACACATGTAGAAATGTCTTCTGTCAAACCTTTCAGGCCACACTTTGGGTAGCAGGGACTTAGTGGGTATCAGAAAAGAGGTCATTTTTGCCTCTTGTTTCTGACTCATGGAGACCCCATGTGTGCAGAGTAGAACCATTCCACAGGGTTTTGAAGGCTGTGACCTTTCAGAAGCAGATCAGCAGGCCCGTCTTCTGAGGCACCTGAGCGGGTTTCAAACTACCCACCCCTTTGGCCCATAGTCAAGCATTTAACCATTTGCACCACCCAGGGACTCCAGTATTATCAGCACGAAAAAGTAGCAACAACTGACTTTTACAAAATCTTAGAAATGGATGAAAGACCCCTCAGAGCATAGAATTCCTCTGATCACCTGGCAAAGACTGTGGGCCTTTCTCAGAATTCTGTTTTTAAAGGAATAAAATACTTAAGATTATAAAAGAAATCAATTTTATTAAAATACAGTAGACAAAACATTCTAAAAATGAAATTTGTAAGAAGCATAATTGTGCTTCTCTATTACTGCATTAAAACTTGATCCCTACCGTAATTTTAAAGTAGTGACGAACATGAATGTTATTTTGAGATATCTATAAACACCATCTTATACTAAGAACCCAAGGCATTTGACTGTTAACCAGAAAGTTGGTGGTTCAAACCCACTAGTCACTCCTCGGAAGGAAGACTGGACAATCTATCAGTAGTGATACCACCTCAGAAACCCAAGGAGGGGTCACTATGAGTCAGAAACAACTCGACAGCAGTGAGTTTGGTTTTTTTGGCATGAGAATATTTGTAATGTATATTGGTAATACTAATACACAGGCCCTACCAATACTACTGTGGTTTGCTGCCTATATTCAGGTAGGAGAAAATGCTAAATTGTACCATGTTGTAGTCAGCTGCTATTGAGTCGATTCCAACTCATAGCAACCCCAGGAGTACAGAGTAGAACTTCTCCACAGAGTTTTAAGGATGTGACCTTTTGGAAACAGATCACCGGGCCTGTCTTCCAAGGTACCTCCGGCAGGGCTCAAATTGCCAACTTTTTGGCTAATACTGGAGTGTTTAATTGTACCTATCCAAGTTCATACACAACTTGAATTAATCCAGGCTAAGAACCCCTGATATAGAGGTCATCTGGTCTGAGTCCAATATTTTAAAGAAACTGAAGTGACCTATGGACAAGGGAGCATTTTGGGCACCCACTGGAACATCAGGGATGTGTGGGAAGGACTCCACCATAGCCACTGTCCTGCACTGCTGGAGCATGAAGCTCTGCTAAAGGCCAGTGGTCAGAAGGCAGGGTCTCTTACCAGGGCAGGCAGGAGGAAGGGAAAAGGAGGATACAATGCTTCTGTTAAGGGTGACAGAAAAAACTGGGAACAGATAAGGGTGAAGATTGAACAACATGATGAACGTAAGTTAATGTCACTGAACTGTACAGTGAAGAATGCTTTGTTTTTTGCAAATTTTTTTTTTTCAGTCTTGAAAATGTTTATTTCCCCTTGCAATGGCTACTTCTCAATTACCTATCTGCTTTTATCCATTGATCAGCCCAATTCAAATGCAAAGCAAAATGTCCACAATTAAAAATACTGTTCAAACAATCAAACATGTAGACGAACAAATGAAAAAACAGACCAATGATTTTGCCATTTCTTTTAAGGCTTTCTGTTATAGGGTGCTACAGCTTACTTACACTCTCTCTGGTAGAAAACAATGTTGTATATTTTTAAAGAAAATACAGTATGATGTTTTATGTGAAATTTTAAATAATTTTATAACTTTAGGGACTTTAAATATGTATTTACCACAATTAATGTTAAAACATGAGAATGGGAAGCATCTGGAAACAAAACAGAAAAAGCAGGTTCTCAACTCTAGAAACCAGAGCCCAAGGGCTATCCCAACCCCATTATCTGTGTCAGCTTGGCAGCAACTTACCCCTCAGCTTCAGGCTCTCATTCATCACTAAAACTGGGCAACTGGTCCAACTTGCCCGTGTATAAGGCAGTAAAAGGATTCACTAGACGTCAAGCATATGAACACCTAGGACTGCACCTGGCCTACAATGTAGTATCTATTATCAGTGGCAAATAGAGACCCTTGGCAGCACTCAAGCCCCATCAACAGGTGGTACCTATCAGGAGCTGCCACTTTGGCAAGTCAAACACTATCTCTGAGCTCCAACTTTTGTAAAATGGGTGGAAATGTCACTTCAAACAGTGCCATTGGAAAGCACAAATAAATCATATTTGTTAAAGTGTTCTGATAACAATACAATGCAATTCATAAACATTATTATTCTTATACTATATAGGGCCACTCCTCGGAAGGAAGGTTGGGCATTCCTACTTCCGTAGTGATACTGCCTCAGAAACCCAAGGAGGGGTCACTATGAGTCAGGGCCGACTCGATGGCAAACAACAACAACAACATATCGGTAACAAAGCAAAACCAGGGCCAATAGCAGGAAAAGCCATGTTGTTAGTTGTCAAGTTGATTCTGGCAAACTGTGTGTGTTGAGTAGAACTGCCCCATAGGGTTTGTTCAAGGCTGTGACCTCTCAGAAGCAAATCACCATGCCGATCTTGGAGGTACCTCTGGGTGGATCTGAACCACCAACCTTTCAGACTAGCACTTAGTTATGTGTGCCACCCAAGGATTCCCAAAATTTAAAAAAACAACAACAACAAAAAAAGCCATAGGGTAAAAAAAATAAAGCAACTGTTTACATATTTTAAAAAAGTGAGTTTAAAAAAATAATAATAAGACACTAGCCCAAATCTACTTGGGCAAGTCGGTTTGGCAGCTATGATGGAAACAGGTCAGTAAACCTTTCAGAAACTATCTCTAATCTAGGTACCTGCCTGCATGATGCAGAAAAGCATAAGCAGCCACAGCACAAGGAGCCTGGGAGAAGAGGAAGTAGGAGGAAGGGGACCCTGAGCTAAATTTTCTAGAAAGCTTTTTTGCAGGCAAGCTAGTTGCCCAGTGTTCCTAGGTTTGTTAGCTAACTCAACATGGACTAACATATACCTAGAGAACTTTCATCCACTGTCCAAGTTTAGAACTGGCCAGAACAAGTCCCAAATAAGAAGACTGGGAAAAGCTGATGGCTTGACTGGGGACTGGAGGTTAGCAGCAGAGGGAGACCTCCTGGGGTCCTAAAAAGTTGTGACCATTCTGCACACACAAAAAATCATGGAAGTTGGAAACTTTCAGCCTAACCTCTATGCAATTGGGAAAAATGTTTGCATGCTGGGTGGGGCAAAAGATTAACTCCCTATGGAGTACAGTTTTACTCACACACATTTGGGTGGCAATGAGTGGGTAGTAGACTCCTCCTGCAACTGTTTCATAATAATAATAAAGCAAAGCTTTATATACTTAATGGGGGGAGGAGGGGCGGGAGTAGGACAGAAATCAATGGCAGAGGCCAAAGTGAACCAGTAGGGGCGACAGCCCTTTTAGAAATTAGGTATTGAAACACAATGTCTCCTATCAGACGAGCTGGTAGGAAACCAGGGCAGCAAGATTCAAGCTACAATTGATGGGGATGAAGATATCCGTTGGGTGGCAAATTAAGCACCCCAGCAAAACAACCCTATTCACAGCAGTACCCACCATCGCTCTAGTCCACGAAACACTGTGGACCAAATTTGTTTTACACCAGCGTTGATTCACCTGTTCAAGAGCCAAAGCAATTTAACTCGCATAATCATGTCCATTCACTGACTTCAACACAAGGACAGAACCTAAGGACAAGAAAATAGCAGCTCTTCTCCTGGCTATTTTGGTGGCTCTGAAAAGAGCCTTTGGTTTTTGCGGACGGGAGCCCGGGCGGCCTGAGAGCTGCCTCACTTGCCCTTGGCTTTGTGGTGGCTCTCAGTCTTCTTGGGAAGCAGAACGGCCTGGATGTTGGGCAGGACACCGCCCTGCGCGATGGTGACACGGCCCAGCAGCTTGTTGAGCTCCTCGTCGTTGCGGATGGCCAGCTGCAGGTGGCGCGGGATGATGCGTGTCTTCTTGTTGTCGCGGGCTGCGTTCCCTGCCAGCTCCAGGATCTCAGCCGTTAGGTACTCGAGCACCGCTGCCAGGTAAACCGGCGCGCCAGCCCCTACACGTTCTGAGTAATTGCCCTTGCGGAGGAGGCGATAGACACGGCCCACGGGGAACTGCAGCCCCGCGCGGGAGGAACGGCTCTTGGCCTTAGCGCGCGCTTTAACTCCCTGCTTTCCTCGTCCGGACATGGCGTCCAGAAGGTGTGGTCTCAAAGACTTAACGTACGGAAGCGTGAGGTTTTATATGCATTGGAGAGTGCGCGCCCCAAGCCATGCCATTGGACTATACTGTGCATGGGGGAGTTACCAGTGGGATAAAGGCATTTTGCATCGTTTTAGGCCCATTGGCTGTTTCCATTGGTGACGAATCCTGAAGTCTTGCCAATCAGACACAACCTTGAAAGTCACCTCATTTACATACGGCCCTGAGCAGCTGGGAACTTGGACTGCAGCTTGGTGTTTTACTGTTTTTTTAAGGACAGATGTCCTTGAAAATGAGTGTAATGAGTCCTATTTGGTATTAGTCGCTTCCCTGCATGTCCAAAAACTGCCCCAATGACACTGCTGGTTTGAAGGCAGAGGAATGAATCTTTCAGCTTAGATGTTGTAGGTGCCACTTCTTTTTTTTCCTTAAATCCCCAATTTATGCTTTATTTTTCATTGAGTTTGTGTTGAGACTGAGTTTTCTTAAAGGCTAATGTCTCCTAGTACAACAGGCGGCA
Organism: Orycteropus afer afer; assembly: GCF_000298275.1. Lineage (NCBI taxonomy): Eukaryota > Metazoa > Chordata > Mammalia > Tubulidentata > Orycteropodidae > Orycteropus > Orycteropus afer. The sequence goes on along the minus strand of NW_006922061.1, from coordinate 774,942 downwards.
AGCCACTCGGTCACTGTCCCGCATTTCTCGTGGGCCTGGGCTCCAAAACCTGGTTTAGAACCAGCGCTGTTCCGAGGCGTGAACCCGCTGGTGCGACCTGGACAAGGTGGCTTGGAACCCCAGGAGAGGCAGTGGAATGGGGCGCAGGCTTCCTGCCCGTCTTGTCGAGTGGAAGAGGATCTCCAGATAGCCTCCAAAAATAGTGACCTAGAAGTCAATATTCTAGGCTCCACGGCAGTGAGTTTGGTTTTTAGAAGTCAGCGACGCCGATACTGGTTAACTTTTCCAAACCTGATCCTATTTCGTAAAACAGAAATAATCACTGCTGCATCAGCTTGACACTGCACTCAGAGATCCCCAGTTATTTCACCTGTAAACCTCAGAAAGGAAGTTGGCTCCAACTGTAAGTAAGAGAGACCCGCAACTAACCATTGAAAGGCTAATTAACGAAATTCCTGAGCCTGGCCTTGAGAACGTAAAACTTTAGAAATAACAAAAGAAAGGAAGCTCGGGAAGATAAGGAGAGTGTTCCCTTGCAAAGAGAAAAAAAAAAAAAAACTGTTTTAGGAGCTCTGGTAGCCTAGTGCCTAAGGCACTTGACTGCTAATCGGAAGGCTGGCGGTTCAAACCCACCAGCCACTCCTGGGAAGGAAGATGGGGCAATCTACTTCCGCAGTGATACTGCCTCGGAAACCCAAGGAGGGGTCGCTATGAGTTGAGTCCCACTCGAGGGCACATAACAACAACAACAATTCAGTGGCGGAAAAAGGGGAAGACCCTCAAGGAGATGGATTGACACAGTGGCTGCAATGATGGACTCAGGTATAGCAAGGATTGTGAGGCTGCCCCAGGACCGGGAAGTGTTTTGTTCTGTTGTACATAGGGTCGCTATGAGTTCCAGCCAACTTGACAGTGCCTAACAACAGCAACAACAAATTCAATGGCTGATCCATGCTGTGGAATTGAAAACTTTTATAGATTGCCTTGTTTTCCTGTTAAGTAGGAGACAGTTGCTTCTAGGAGTCTTGATCTCCATCTTGTTCAGTTTTCTGTTGATTTTTAAAAAATCTGCCAACACTCATTTGATATATATATATATATATATATATATATATATATATATATATACATACACACGTAGGAGCACTGGAAGCATAGTGCCTAAGGCACTTGACTGCTAACCAGAATGCTGGCGGTTCAAACCCACCAGCCACTCCTCTGAAGGATGGTTGGTCAATCTATTTCCATAGTAATACCACCTGGAAAACCCAAGGAGGGGTCGCTATGAGTCAGGTCTGACTCGATGGCACATAACAACAGTATCCTGTGAAGGTTTCTGTGTGGCACAAGTGGTGAAGCAGTCAACTAATAGTGAAAAGGTTGGTGGTTCAAACCCACCCAGAGGTGCCTTGAGGACACAGACCTGGTGATCTGTTCCTGAAGGGTCACAGCCTTGAAGCCTTATGGAGCAGTTTTACTCTGCACACATGGGGTCACCATGAGTTGGAATCAACTTGGCAGTAGCCATCAACAGTGTCCTGTGAAAGTTTAATTCTGACTTCTATTGATGATGTTTTGAGATTTCTTCATTTTAAAATAGTAAAAATACTTCAAATGTTTGTGAAATAGAAGTTACTTGCACATTCCTCTTTTCCTCTTTTCATGCATAGATGGAGGTTTAATGAAACCTCAGAGTCCAAAATAATTTTTCACAAAAAGATTTTTGTCTTTGTCTCAAAGTTTCTATCTCCAGGTTAAAAAATATATATATATTCTCATTAAGAAACAACATACCTCAGACATGCATTGTTTGAGTGATATGATTTATGGAATGAAGGAGAGGAGGGCAGAGAATCTGGGACACCTGTGTAGTGGCTTTTCTCCTTCCCTGTGGCAAACATGAAAACCTCATTTTCAGAGTAACTTCAGCAGTTACATAGTTACTTTTGTTGCCTCTAACCCCTTTCTATGCACTGTTTCCTCTTGAAAAACAAATGTCAGGGGAATGCTGAGATTGGTCTTTAGAGCTGCTGTGAGGTACAGCTGCTAACACTTTTTGTACACCTGTGGGAACTTGGAGCGTGGTCCAGGGCAAAAGGGTTTCAAAGCTATTGTACTGGGAATCATTACATAGCCACAGTTTTTAAGACTGAAAAGGAAATTAAATATTCTGAGGTGAGAGAACACACAGCCTCATCAGAAATCTCAGAATGAAAGTTTATGATAAGTCCCAGAGATACATCCAAGCTACGGCAGGGCGCCACTTCACAGGGGTTGCCACTGAGCAGTTTCTGTTAATCGTCACTATTTCCATCGCCAGCTTGAGAGATCATTCAATTCAGCAAGTTAAAACTAATACTTTGCTAATTGAGACCCCCGTGGGTCAAGGCCAACTGTGTGATACTGCTCTACTGAGTGTAGAAAGAGAAGAAACTGGGGGAAAAAAAAATGACTTGGAACATACATCATAGACCAAATTTCATCAGTGACAATAGGGAAGGTGCAGTTGTAATTTTCATGTAGTGACATAATGTGTTACGTAAAGGATTAACAAACTTGACTTGTATTTTTTGGCTGATATAATGGTAAAAGGAGCTCTGGTGGTACAGTGCCTAAGGCATTTGACTACTAACCAGAAGGTTGGTTGTTCAAACCCACCAGCCACTCCACAGAAGGAAGATGGGGCAATCTACTTAGGTAAAGATTTACCACCTTGGAAACCCAATGGGGCCCACTATGAGTCAAAATCGACTTGACGGCAGTGAGTTTGGTTTGGTTGGTTATTATGGTAAAGAGATGAGTGTCAGATGTTTGTACAGCAGCACAATTGTTTTCTATACATACATCTTTGGTAAGTTCACATGAACTCTGATGTTAACACGGCCAAAGAGATCCACTTTGTGTTTTTAAGACAGAACTAGGTTAATCGCATGTTATAATAATGAAAGCATTCTTTTTATTTCAGTGGCTCCCAGCCTCCTCCAGAATGCATAAAAAATAATAAACCTGTTGCCTTTAAGCTGATTCCAACTCATGGCGATCCCACGTGTGTAGAGTAGGAGTGTGCTCCATAGGGTTTTCAAGGCTCTAACCTTTCAGAAGCAGATTGCCAGGCCTGTTTTCTGAGGAGCTTTGGGGTGAGTTTGAACTGCCAACCTTTTGGCTAGTAGTCATGGATTTATCTGTTTGCACCACTTTTAGCAACTAGTTACCAGGAAACCCAATCAAAATGACCTGGAAACCAAGTTTTCTTACATAAACCAAGTTTAAGTCAATTTAGACTCATAGTGACCTTGTAAACAGAGTAGAACCACCCCCATAGAATTTACAAGACTGTTGATCTTTACACATGGAGACCACCACATCTTCCTCCTGTGGACAGCTGGTGGGTTCAAACCACCAACCTTTCTGCTGAGTGCTTTAGCCACTGCACTACCAGGGGTCCTTTTTTCTTACTTAAGTCCTAAACTAGGGCTGCCCCACGCTGGACTAAATCAGCTGCTGGACAGCTCTCCTTTCTCTCTCACTCTGCAATCCTTCGTATGTCACTTTTGCTATTATTGTCCTGTTATTTGTTGGAGGGGAGCTCTGGTGGCCTAGTGCCTAAGGCATTTGACTGCTAACCAGAAGGCTGGTGGTTCAAACTCACCAGCCACTCCTCGGAAGGAAGGTTGGGTAATCTACTTCTGTAGTGATACCACCTCAGAAACCCAAGGAGGGGTAGCTATGAGTCGGATCAGACTCCCCAGCAGTGATTTTGGTTTTGGTTGGTTTTAGTTGTTGGGAGGCGCTCTGGTAACACAGTGATTAAGGCATTTGACTGCTAACCATAAGATTGATGGTTCAAATCCACCAGCTACTCTGCAGGAGAAAGCTAGTGCAGTCTGCTTCTATAAAGATTTACAGCCTTGGAAAGCCAGTGGGGCAGTTCTACCCCGTCCCATAGATTCCCTATCAGTTGGAATCAACTTGATAGCAGTGGATTTTGGTTGGTTGGTATTCTCTTTACCCTCATCCCCCAGTTCTTTTCCCAATTTCCTACTTCACAGGCTTCACTGGGATCCACTTGGTTTTCTTGGGTTTTTTTTTGTTTTGTTTTTTTATTATCTGTTAGAAGAGTTTTTGCAAATCACAAATTCTTGTTCTATATACACATATTTTTAATTTAGGTAAATAGTCCTGTTTTATACTTCACTTTCTCAGTTTTGTGATTCAGCATCATGCCTGAATGTTGCTGTGTATCAATCATACCTGTTTCTAAGGGCTGCAGAGGAAGTACTATGTGGTCTATACCTCACCCCATCCCACCCTCCATTTTATCTTATAAGCTTCCCAGTAAAACACCCAAGGTTACATCACCTTATGGCCCAGAGACAGAGAATTTCCTTTTAATATAATAGGAGTACAATTACTGAGTCATAAGTCATTAGGTCCTTAATTTAATGAAGTCTGCCACCAGTCTATAGCCACTAACAATGCATTATGAGTAGATAATCTAACAGCATGATTTAGGATGGGAACCTTGAGCCAAGCCAAATAGGTTGTGGTGTGGAAGAAGGACAAGAGGCAGCTTTCCCCTCTCCACCAATCTAAGAGTGTAGAGTCATTACTTTGATGGGTGTAATTTTCATTGTGCCAAAAACCAGTGAGTTTCTCTTCCTAGGCTTCAAAGCCTTTTGGCTTTCTCTCTTGCAATTGCTTGTTCATACTCTGCACATTTTATTTTTTCCATTCCAGTTGCCTTTTGTTCTTATAGAGTTCCTTGTATAGTCTAGGTATAAATCACAAGGGTTTTAAGCATGACACGTATCTACTACTTCTCTTTATTACCCCTGTCCCTGGGACTACTGGCTGAACAGAAGTGGTGTTTTTTTTTTTTTTTTAATAAGCTTAAACATCTCATCTGTGGAAACCATTTGACATGCCAAAGGTCCACAGCCTTTCTGCTAGTGGAAGAAAAACGATGCCATCTTTCTCATTGGACAGTTTCAGCAGCTCTAGATATTTCTCATTCTGTGGAGAACAGAGCTAGGGGACACCTTAACATTAATAGCTAGAAGGCACTTGGACCACAGGTTTTTAGAAAAGGTCAATGTCCATCCCTGTCCTCAAGAATGACAACTGTTCCTCTGCCTGCACCCACCCTGTCTAGATGTTGCACTCTTGGAAGTATGCATTCTAGGAATTCATTAGCAGATTGGCCTCTTCCTGGAGTTGTCTGGCACATCTCCTATGCGTACATTTAATCTCGTGCACATCTTGTAGCAAAACTAGTTCGATATAGTTCTCCGTATTTAATTTTCAATCCCCTCAGTCATGGAGACCCAGGTTGCCTCTAATTTGTTGACACCAGTGATTCAGTAACCATCTTTGCATATATCTCCTCAAGGAACTGTATCAGAATTTCCTTGGCCTATCAGTCCAGAAGAGAACTGCTAAGTCACAGGGTATTGATATTATGTAGTTGCCCAAAAAAGAGGTCTGCTTTTTTGCCTCAGTTTCTGAGAGGTGATCAAGACCTTGGAATGTCACATTTGGTATGTCTTTGCTTCCTCGGATTCTTAGATCCACTGAATAATAATATGATTTAGGGTGGGAGCTGGCCACAAAAGATGCTAACATGATTTACAGGAAAGACTTTGGGTCATGCAGCTCCATTTCCTGAAGGGCTGGAAACTAAGTTCAGCCCGGTGTAAAATCAACCTTCCTACATGATGAGGATCCCAGGAAAGGCACTGGACAGTGAGGCTCAGGTCATTTTCATGGTTGGCAATTTTCCCAGTGTATTGTCACGTGTCAATTCTTGGAAGATGTCTCCCTGACTCCACAGAGAGAGGACAACTGGGAACTCTGCATTTGGTACTTCAGTATTCTTGTACATTCAGTGCTCTGTCCTGTATGTCTTTACCTTTGGTTGGTTTTAATCTGTATCTTTTTCCTATGATAAATATGAGTACAATAGCTTTCAGCGAGCTCTTCAAAACCACCTTGAGGGTGGTTTCGGGAAACTCCCAAAATTGCAGTTAGTGCCAGAAGTGAAAGCAATCTTGTGGTCTGTTTCCTCTAACTTCACAGTTGGCCTCTTACATATATTTTGATCCCAGATTATTCTCCAAAATGGCTGCACCAATCTACTAACCCCTTCATAATATCTGAGAGTTCACCTAATGCTACATCCTTACTTATACTCGGCACTATCTATTTTAAGTCAACCTAAAAGTAGTATCTCATTGATGCTTTAATTTTCAATTCTCCAAAACTGTTCTAATATTAAGATAAAATCAAAGGTCTGCAGTGTTGGGAGAATTCCCAGGATCCTTAACACTGCTGAGGAACGAACTCCCCCTATTTAAAACAGGTAAGCTCAGATAGGCCCCTTACACCAATTTCTACTACCCACTGCCTGATGGGATGGAAACAAAGATACTCTGGGCTCCTCTACTGCTGACCACTAATGTAAAGGATCAGATTGGCTTGTCCAAGGTCATACAATCTGAGATCCGGATGATGAAGTTGTCACTCTTTCCAATATACCATTGTGAAGCTTTCCCCACCTTCAATAAAGTGCAGGATCTACAGAAACTTCCTTCGTGTGGGGCACAGCAGCACCAGCATAAAGACCTTTTCAGTGTGTCACACCCCATAGGACCAGTATGTGTGGCTCTACGGCACACAAGTTAGATTCCAAAGAGGCAGAGAAAGCCAGATCAATCGGATCTAGCTTTATTAGGGAACTTACAGATGTGGAGCCAAGATTTTCAGGATGGACAGCTGAAGCTCTGAGTCACCTGGGTAGAGATCCACTCAGGGCAGTGCAGGGTATAGGTTTGTATACTTAGTGCTTACATGCAAGAATAAGGGGAACCCAGAAAAAAAAAACAAAACATGTGTAATCTATGATGGTTAGGGTTGTTTTGTACTAGTGAATGGCTTCCAACTGATGCTACCATAGAATTGGGTTTGGTATGTTTTTCCCTGGCCCAGGTCACCACCCAGTCATGTACTGTGGTTCTCCCCCAGAGTCCTTTGCAGGTAGGATCCATCTTGTATTGTTCATGGCCCTCCAAAGGGACAGAGAGAGAGAAGGGCCACACACAGACACAGAGAAGGGAAAGAGTGAACAAAGAAGCAAACAGACTGAAGCGAACTCAACTTTATTCACCACCACCTAAGAGCCTGCCCAGGCAGTAGACAGGTCTGCCTATAAGCTGTCAGGACGACAACATGCTCCTTGAGCACACAAGAAAAATGCCATGTCATCAGTATGTAATGCTAGTTATTCTTAAGGGCTGAAGAGCTTTATATACAAACAGGCCCCATGACAGCAGTCCATTCGTTATCAACACCAGTTCCAGGGTGAATGTGCATGGCACACAAAGCTTAGCACTATGTCCCTGGCAGTCTTCTCTAGGCATTGACTGACTCACCAACAGTACATCTGCTCCACCGCTTCTTCCCATGCAGCACGTATACATAGGTTGACTGTCTTGCTCCAGTGTTCAATGGCTGTACAACACGACCATACACTAGTGTGACGTGTGCCTAACAAGCTTTCTTCTCAGCTGCAGCCTAGTATTCAGCCACAGTAGTGTAAAGTACCATTAACGATCATGAACTCTTAAAACATTCATTGTTATAGCTTGACTTAGTGTGTCCATCATTACACAAAACAGTACAGCATGGAAATCGTAATACCCACCCACATAGGCACTCAGTGGTGTTGGTGTCCTTGACCAGACTCTTGAGAAATGAAGACAGTGGTGTTGCCTGCTTCTTGTGGAACAATGGCACCTTGAGAAGTTCTCTCCACTCATGATAACAGGCACCTACCTCATGAGCCAGGTGATATCTCTTAATGTTGAGAGCAGTATCTTATCCTACAGTAAGGCTAGAATTCAGGTGCTCAACCCAAACCACTAAATGTTTATCTGCATCAACATTCTCAGATCTCTCATGTTTGTCTACTTCGTGCTGTGTTTTTCTAATTTAGCCTAATCTATACACAATGATGCCACAAGCAATGCACTACTACTAAATCACACATTTTGCTAAATTAATACATCACAAGAAATACAAAGCAATAAAAAGGCAGTGAGATACAGTGAGATGAAATACCACAGTGAGGCCTGGAGAACCCATGAGCTTCTCAGAGCTGTCATGGTCTAAAGATGGACCACCAATCCAGGAACTTGAGGACTTCAGACTTCCAGTCCAGCACTGTTCTTCCTCACTGCCCCCAAAAAATTCCACTCGGCTTGAAGCAGGACAGACAATGAAGAAAGAAAAGAAATGAGCAAGAATGACAGTTGGGCAAAAATGACAATAGGAAACACTTGCCAGTAGAGAACAGGAAACAGGTACAAGGATGAAGAGCAATGGTACCTGCACCATTCTCATCAGGCACAACTCAAAAGATGGATACTTCCCATATGAATGGTTAAAAATACTATTCTTCCTCCTTCCCTATCTTCCTCCCAATTCCTCTCCCTCTCTCTTTCCATTCCCTTCTTTTCCCTGGAAAGTTGGATTTCACTGACAAACAAATGAAGATAAAGGAGTAGCATTACAATTGCCCTGGCAGAAGCTCACAGGAGAGAATGGGGCTTCCAGCTGCCAACAGTGAAGTGGATCTACATCAGTGCTTGTCCAGACTGTCTCTGGACCATGTGGAAGCCTGAGGAGATATTTCTGTGCATGCTGCACTGAAGGTGCATCTTTCTGTGTGAGCACACACTGTCAGGGGTGACAGGAGCCAGAATGACAGTGGAAGGCAAGCTACCTCTTACCTTGCTGAGGTAAAAGGCCTGAGACCTAAACACAAGGGAACAATTCTAGTGGTAACTCAAATGCCTCCCTCTTTCCCCACTCAGTAGTCATGTCCTCTTTACAATAACTCCTTCTTGAACCAAACCCCAAATTTAGCCTTAATTGATGTGCCTTATGTATCTGCCATGTGATCTCTGGGTATGGGTATGAATGTCCAGTAGAACAACCCTGTCTTAAGCATCACTAAAAAGGTACAGGGCCTGGATCCCTTGGCATCTCAGATAAACATCCCAAAGCACAAGAATCTAGACCATCTAGTAACCAGACCATCAGCATGAGTGACTGAGATTCCAAGCAAATTTCTGATGAAAGCCTTATCAATGACAGGAGTTTTATGAAGAGATGAAATACAATTGGGCTGAAGTCTCTCCTGTGACAAGCCTCTAGTATAAAAATGTTTTCAGCCTCAAAAATAGTAACACTTCAAAGGAAATGGAAAACAAACACGCTGAAAATCGCTATCTTGAACAATCAATGGCATGGGTACCTAGAAGTGCTTTTCTCCATGTCTACACATTAATGGTTCTGATGGAGAAGGCCCTGGGATGAAGACTGGCCAGAGGCCTGGAAGAAAACCTTGAGGAAGGGCAGAGGGAAGGCCTATGAGCCAGCATCTAGAAGCACTTTCTTCTGCCTCATGCTCCAAGAGCGATCCTTCCGGCTGGGCCAACGCCATCACTGCACAGGGGAGAAAAGAGTGAGAGAAGCATGCTCAGGGATTTTTAGCCCCAGCACTGTCCTGAACACCATGTCTATAAACCTCAGAACCCAAGCAAAACTACAGCCTTACTTACACCAACCCCCCAATGTCTTCCAGAGGCCTCATAACCCGTAACAGCCATGGGCAGCTGAACTGCTTAGGCTTATTAATTAGTGTTGCTAGAGGTGAAAAGAAAACCTGCCAGACAAGAAAAGGGAAGGACCAGGTTGTTGACTGAAAGATCATTCAAGCTGATGAAAAAAGCAGAGTCAATCAGTTGTAGGTCTTGAGCTTTAGGCGAGGAATTGGGTCAGAAGTTACGAGAACATTTAGCATGAGAGCCTGATGGCCACGGGACACAACCAATGAGTGGTGGTATTCCACTGCACTTCTAGAGGGACCAGAGGTGCTCATTCAGCCCTGCTCCTGAATTCCATGACCACAGTTTCTGTTCTCAAATCCCCAGAGTAAGAGGTCAAGGTGCCATGTTGCTTCAGCATTAGGGGTACAGGTCTTCCCTTCATCAAACTTTCCTTCCCACTTGAAAGCCTATGATACCATGTTCCTTGGATCAAAATTCTTTCAAGTCATCATCTTTGGATCACCTATTACTGAAATTCAGTCCCAAAAGGCTACAGTAAATAGAAGTCATACAGTATTGTTTAAGCTCTTCTTTCAGTAAATTACTGTGCTGATGTTTGCTGCTATTTCTCTTATCTTATGCTCTGATAATCTCTAAGATTATGCATTTCTTGAGAACACAAGCAAATCTCTTACTTCTTTCAATCCTCCTCATCAGCACATGCACAACTACCATAAACACGTGAAAAGAAAGACACCCAACTGAATTGAGGGGCTCAAGAAATGGATAAGCAGCACACCTGAAGCAGCATGCTGAGACCCAGGTTGCGGTGCTTCTTCTCCAGCTCCGAGACAGCCTGCAGCAGGGACTTGAATCGCTCTGCTGGATCAGCACCCTCATCCTCCAGAGCCGCCTCCTCTTTCTCTGCCTCCTGTAAGAAATGCTCTTCTTCCTCAGCAAAAAATGCACGTAGCTTCTTATAATCAGTCAGTGCCTTCTTCCTTCGATCCATCACATGGCCCTATAAGATGGGCAGTTAGAAAAGGGCATCTATCTTCAAGCCTGCCAGAGTCCTCCAATGTGCATCGACACACATACCCTACCCCATCCTGGGAACAGCATCTACAACCTCCTACCACTGTTCCCATTAGTGACACATTAATCTCAGGTGAATGAGAAGAATATAAAGGGCACAGATATATTCAAAGACTAGAGGAATGGGGGAATGGTCTGCCTCTATGCCTCCCATCAACACTGCCTAAGTAAAGGCAGTGGGCCCAGAACATTCTCTGATAAGGAGGCTGGGAATTGAGTCACCTTCTCTCTCCCAGTTCCTTCTTCCCCATTCTGGGCACACAGTAACTGCATGGGTACCATATGGCACCTGGAAAACTTCACTTCTCTATCTATTCCCAGTGGAGAAGGAATGAGGTCTCTTGTACTACAGCACAAGACATCTGCCCTGCACTGGCCATATGAAGTGTAAGCCTGCTGGCTATGAGAGACCAATGCCCTCTAGTGAAGCTGATCTCACTCTGTCTCTTCTCTAAATGAGCAAAGCCTTTACCATGCACTGATAGAGTCTGTGTATGGTCTTTTGCTCGTGACCATGAGCCCTGACTGTCAACAACGACCCTATCTGTCTTCCACTCCTATAGAAGAAAGGAAAGGTGGATGTCCCCTGAGAGTTGCTGCTGGGTCTACAAACCATTGCCAAGTTGACCTACACTCCCAACTCTCTAATGACCTTCCCACCATCTCTACATGAACTCCCAAATCATCATACTTGCCTTCAACTAACATTTAGACTTTCCACTCAGCCTTCTGGGCATTCTTCAACAAACACTTAACCAAGAAAAAAAAGGAGTATGGTGGGCTGAGACTCTTTGAATTTACCAAGTTCTCTTCGTGTTCTCCAACCTAACATTGGGCCACAGAGTGATGGTGATACAGTGCTAAGAAAAGGCCATGTCTTCTGTTGCTGATATAGAAAACAAATGAAAGTGGGATTACTACTCAGGTTCCTCAGTTCAAAGTGCTTTCACGGGCCACTGCTCATGGCTGATGTGGCATACCACAAACTCAATCCTTTGAATTTAGAAGGCATTTTTCCCCTTAAGTGTCTGTACCCAAAATAAAAAAGTTCTACCAAAAGCCCCTATCTGCTAAAATGTGTAGGCAAAAATAATACTTTAGGAGGACAGAGGATTACTGTTTCAGGGCTCCAAAGCCTTAATATCATCTGCTCTCAATTCATACTAGTGTGCTTATTAGAGAATTTGAGAGTGGTTCACCAAGGTGGCATGTGCTGTTGGGGTCTGATTTGCACCGTGTATCCAATTTGCCACCCCTCTGTGGCTGTCTGCATGAGGGAGGTATGCGCATCAGGAATCTGTGGAGTGGGGGCCAGGGTTTGGGTGGAAAAGAGAGATCAGAAGACTGCCACATGGGGTGGGTCTTCACCTTGATAGTGCAGGCTTCACAAGCAGAAAGCTTCTCCAGTTTTAAAAAGCACTCCACTTTTGTATGTTAAAAAAGGGCTGGTAGGGAAGTTAGGAAAACCTGAGGAACCCGTACAAATTTTACTATACGAAAGGAAAAAGAAAGAAAAGAAAGTTAAAACTAATTTGTATTTTGTCAATGACTTAAATTCTAGTAACCATTACATTATCTATATTGTTGTGGAAACCACCACAACAAAGCACAACAGGAAAGATACACAAAGTTCTTCCAACATGGTCACTGAGTAGAGCTGGAAAGACCTGTGATGCCTTTCCATCAAAATCAAGAGTATTACAAAGAGATAGTTACCAAAAAGGAAGCTGGATTTAGCAAAATACCTCACATGCATAAAACATGGAACAAAAAAAAAAAAAAAAAAAATCCCCAAACAGGTTAAATATCCACAAAAATTCCTAGAAAAATACTGATTCAAAAGACCCTCTGCCAGTCAAGTAAGCCAAGCAGCTGCCCATCAGTTTGGTCAGCCTGTTTTGCTTAATCCACCTTCCTGTGGTCCAGATTCACGTGAGGAGTATGCCCAAGGAAGGTGCAGATGTTTCTGATTTCACCCAGACAAATCTGCAAACTGACCAACCACTTGCCTTCCACACAGCAGCTGCCGACTCCGCCTGGCCATGCAGATCTCGAGCGTCATTCAGATCCTTTCTCATGATCTCCACAGATCCCTTATTCTCCTGCGAGAGAGAGGCTGATTACTTGCACAGTGGGAAGCAAAGATTTCCCTCAGGAAGCCCTGAAGGTCCAAGTATGCTGACATTCTATGGCCTCCACCTTGTGCCCAGCCCAGTTCAGAGGTTGGGCATTATAACTGATTCAGTCTGACTTTCCCAGAAATAACACCCAAGCAACACTCTGCTTGCCACACTTTATAAACATGGTTTGCAGGCAGCAAGATGGTTACCACTTTAACAAGTGCCTCCATAGTGACCCTGACTAACTTTTTCCAGAACGAAGTATGTTAGAAAAACTTACTAAGAAATCAACCCAGTAACTGAACATAAGCTCTTCCTTCTACAGGTCCACAGTGTTTACTGACAGTCACAAGTCCAATGATAGAAGCAGCATCTGCTAAAACACACACACTCACACTTCTTCAGAAGGAATTTAGACTAGCAGTTATACCAGAGTTAAGGCAGTTGTCTAAGTCATTTTCCAAATTCAATGCTACTTAAATATTCCTCTTCCAGTGCAAGTACAGTCTATACAGAGGGACTACACAGCCTTCTCCAAGCCCTCATTGACTAGAAACTGGGGTCCTTCTGGTCTGGATGGGAGGAGCCCCTACCTGGTAAAGAGGAAAGCTCAGCTCATTGTCCAGCCTAGGAGCAGGGTGTGCAGGCCCCGGGATGTACATGTACCTCCATTTCTCCATCCATTAACTAGGTGGTGTTCCTAGAACCCCCCCTTGGGCATACCCTGAGGCACAGATGAGCTATCTCTGTAAAACGTAACCACAGTGCATGACACAAGATAAGCACTAAAATATGCAACTTTGTTTTCTGGCTTTACCTCACCGCTCCCCCAACCCCGCTTTCTGGCAAGCAGGTACCAGGACTTAACCGATTTTGTACCCAGGGTCTAGCTCTCAGTCTTTATTCTCTGGGCAAACAATCCTGCGTTCTCCCAACAACTGAGTCTCAAGGCTTAATTATATACCGAATGGCAGGTGTCACGTGCAGTGGCGGAGCGTAAAGGGGGAAGATTCAAGAACATGGTGGGTGGGTGGGAAGACCAAGCGGGAATTCAACTAGAATGATGGCTGGGCTGAAGCCCAAACACTAAAGGACAAAAGGGACTAACGTCTTCATCATACACACAATAGAAACACCGGGACTAGGAGGGAGAGAGGGCAGGAGAGGGCTGAAAAAAAGCGTCAAGTCCACCTGCAGGGCGGGCGACCAAGGGGATTGACAGTCTGAGAAAATAAGAGAACT
>NW_006922061.1:759850-760527 GCF_000298275.1 Orycteropus afer afer | reverse complement strand
GCTGGCCGGGGCGTCGCGCGCAGACCCCGCGGCGGCCACCTCGAGCGCCAGCAGGCGACGGCTGAGCGGAGGACGGCCGGGCTCCACGGCGCGCTGCCAGCAATCGTCGGCGCACTCAGGGCACGGGAAGGGCCCGTCCTCCTCCGCCCAGAACTGTACCACGCACGCCCGGCAGAAACGGTGGCCGCAGTCGGCACGAACCGGGTCGCGGAATGTGCGCTGGCAGATGGCGCAGGCAGCTGCCTCGGGAGCCGCGAGGTCCTCCAGGGCTGCGAGCGCGGCCCTCGGAGAGGGCGGAGGCCGAAGAGAACGAGAAGAGAACGGGACAGAAAGCGAGAGCGCGAGAACTGAGCCACTGCAGAATGATCGCCACCGGCACCGCCTCCGCAACCTAGGCCACGCTGATGGGGCGTGACCGTAGGGTCCTGGTAGCGGTGCGCCTCACTACCAAGGTCTGGCAGGCCGCGCCAGCCCACATCCTCTTCTGAAACACGACAAAGACCAGCAATTTTCCCGTAAATGACGGTTATCCGAAAGTGAAAAAAAAGTACAATTATTATTGAGAGTGTCTAAGTGTTCTTTGTAAGCTGCTAGGACCTGACCTCCCCTACGGCGCAAGTCCACTTGGGCTGGAGGCGGGGCTGGAAAACTTGGGCCCGCCCCTGCCCGCCAAGTAC
>NW_006922061.1:736354-743786 GCF_000298275.1 Orycteropus afer afer | reverse complement strand
TCCCTTGTTTCTACCACTTTATCTTGCTTCTTTGTTTGGACTGTGATGGTCTGCTGTCTCGGAGACATCGTGGCATCATTGTATTTATATCTCTGTTTTCTGTTTGTGAAGAGCAGCCAAGGGTGAGTCAGGCTCTTCTTGGTGCTTGTTTATCCTTGGCTGTGACCTCTGGACAGACAAGAGTCCACAGCTCAGCCCGTGGTCCTCTTTGCTGCTTTCCCTTTTATTCCCCATCCACCAGCATAGTCCTCTGTGCAGTCCCTGGCTAGCAGGGCCAATTTTGGGGCTAATTCTTAGGTCTTATCACCACTCGGCCATATCCAAGCTGTCTGTGCTGTCAGGACCACTGCCAGACTGCAGCTCCATATATCTCCTTTTTGGTGTTTTCATGAAAATTCTTCTGCTAGTTGTCGTTTAATCCACTTCTATATCCTTCCCTTCAAGGCTCAGGGGTCCAGGATTGTCTTCTGTATCTGTGTTAATTGGTTCTCCTTTTCTTTGTTGAAGAGGGTCTGTTCAGTCTTTCTGCCTATTTTGCCACCTTACCGGAACCATTTCATACCCTTTTGTCTCATGACATCAATTGCAATTCCCCACAATGTAACAGCTCTCTTCCCGCTTCCTCCCCATAGTTACCTCTTCCTGTGTCCTAACCCCTGAGCCCTCTCCCTGTGCATACACTGCCCTTCTGTTCTCCCGTGATTGCTCTCCCCAAGGAGTGTATCTACCTGATATAAATGTTCAGCCCATATGCCTGTCTTTTATTTGGCTGGAAGCCACAGGTGTGAGTTCAGTTCCAGACCTGAAGAGCAGCTAGGAGCCGTAATCTCAGTGGTTTCCTCAGCAAACCTTGTCTTTTTTATTTATGATTTTGAGTTTTGTTCCACAGTTTTCTCCCACTCTATCCAGGATCTCCTACACAGATCCCCCTCCAAGTGGTTGACAGTGGTAGCCAGGCACCATCTAGTTTCCAGTCTCATGGTCATATAGGCTGAGGATTGCATGGTCTACCAGTCCCTTGGATTGTTTCCATGCATCTTTGGTTTTCTTCATTTTTCTTTGCTCTGGATGAAGAGAGACCCATCGTTGAATCTAGATGGCTGCTTGCAAGCTTTTAAAATCCCAGTGACTACTCGCCAATGCGTGATGTGGAACAATGTTTTTGTGTAGTATGTTATGCCAATTGAGCTTGATGTCCCCTGGGACCATGGTCCCAAGCCCACAGGTCAGACTACTCACTCCCTCTGCATTGCTGGCTATGGCCAAGAAGTCACCACAACCTTGTCCCTTTCTATTACATACATTCTTACAGGTAATATTTTCTTTTTATCATGATCTAAATATTTTTAGTTTCCTGTACAATTTATTTTTAACCCAAACATAATGTTGTTGGTTGTGTTGTTGTTAGGTGCTGTCAAGTCAGTTCTGACTCATAGCCACCATATGTGCAACAGAACAAAACGCTGCCCAGTCCTGCACCATCCTCAGGATTGTTGCCATGCTTGAGCCCATCGTCACAGCCACTATGTCAGTCCATCTCATTGAGGATCTTTTATGCTGACCTTCTACTGTACCTAGCATGATATCCTTCCCCAGAAACTGGTCTCTTCTGAGAACATGACCAAAGTATGAAAGACAAACTCTGGCCATTCTCACCTCCAAGGAGCACTCTGGCTGCATCTCCAAGACAGAACTGCTCTTTCCTCTAGCAGCAAACAGCACACACAATATTCTTCACCAACACCACAATTCAAATGCATGAATTCCTCTGTGATCTTCCCCGTTCACTGTCCAGCTCTACATGCATACAAAGCTATTGAAAACACCATGACCAGGGCAAGTGTACCCCAGTTTCAAAGTGGCATCCTTACTCTTAATACTCTAAAGAGTTCCTCTGCGGCAGATTTGCTCAATGCAATATGTCACTTGATTTCTTGACTGCTGCCTCCATGGGCATCTATTGCTAATCCAAGTAAAATGAAATCCCTGACAACCTCAACCTTCTTTCCATTTATCATGAAGCTGCTCAGTGGTCCATTTGTGAAGATTCTTGTTTTCTTCAAGTTGAGGTGTAATCCATCCTGAAGGCTGCAATCCCCATCCTTATCGGTAAGTATCTCAAGTCTTCACCCTCAGCAAACAAAACTTATCATAGCACTGTATTAGTAGCTTTCAAATATATAGAATTCATAGTTAAAATTTTGTTATTAGTTTTTAACTTTAATACACTAGGGATATAGAACATGATTTCTATGGTAGTGTTATTTTGAAATTGAATGAGCCCTCTTTTATGACTGAAAAGGTGGATTAATTTTTTAAGTGTTCCATGTGTGTTCAAAAGGAAAATGCGTTCTCTGCCTGTTGAGTATATTTCTAAAAGCTCAGGGCCATTAATTGTATTGTTCAGCTCTTCAATATCTCTGCTTACTTTTGTACTTGATTTCTCAGTTTCTGAATAAAACCAAAAAAAAAAAAAAAAACTCACTGCCACTGAGTCAGACCCAGTTGATAACGACCCCTCCTTGGGTTTCCGAGGCAGTATCTCTACAGAAGTAGATTGCCCAAACTTCCTTCTGAGGAGTGGCTTGTGGGTTTGAACTGCTAGCCTCTGGTTACCAGTCAAATGCCTTAGGCACTACGCCACCAGAACTCCTAGTTGTTGTTGTTGTTGTTGTTTTGTGCCGTCGAGTCAGCCCCAACTCATAGCGACCCCTCTTTGGGTTTCCCAGGCAGCATCACTATGGAAGTAGATTGCCCTATCTTCCTTCCCCTAGCTAGCATGTGTTAAAATATCCTTCAACAATGTTGATTTATATACTTTCACATGAATTTTGATCAGATGTCCTCTGATATATTTTAAGGTGGATTAACTGCACATATAAAAACCAAACCAAACTCACTGGCATCCAGTTGGATCCAACTCATACCGACCCCTCCTTGGGTTTCTGAGGCAGTATCACTACGGAAGTAGATTGCCCAATCTTCCTTCTGAGGAGTGGCTGGTGGGTTTGAACCACCAGCCTTCTGGTTAGCAGTCAAATGCCTTAGGCAGTACGTCACCAGAGCTTCTAAGTACATATATACTTATGATGAGTGTGTTGACTTGACCTTGTCAGCATTATTTGTACCAAAATGCGATGCCCTTCTGTCACTTATGATAGTTTTACTTTATTTTATTTTGTTTAGGATTTAACATGTGAAACTTACAGAAAACAAATACCTAGAAGTTAATTGTATTCAAATTACTACATGTCAAAGCATGTAGAACTCAAATAAACCTTGCAAGAAATATATTTATTAAAACTCACTTAACCAAAGGGAAAAAATGGAAGAAAAGGAAATAGCCACTCAACTCCAATAAGAAGAAAATTTAGGTAAAAGAACAGAAATCAACTAAATATAGAGAAAAAAAAGAAAATTAACAAAATTAAAAGCAGGAAAGATTAAAAAAACAAACGTATTATGAATCATATTTTAACATTTATAACATTTTGTTTAATGCAAGAAATAAAAACTTTTTGAAGGTTCAGCATTAGGTATGATTATTAACAAAGAAACAGGAAAAACTCAGCAACCTAGAAATAGAAGGAAACTTCTTAGCATTGAAAAGTTTTTGTTCTAAAGTGGTAATAACTCTTGATACAATAAAGGTATTATTAAATAAGAGTATTATGAACAACTATGACAGTAAGGTTGTATTCTCTCTCCATATATATAAGCTTCACTGGTTTTGCTTTCTAGAGAACCCAACCTAAGACAACAACTGTATGTTATCTGAAAGACAGCTTGAAGTGGATAAACTTCTAAAACATACATGGTGTCAAAATTTTGCAAGAGGAAATAGAACGTGCCAACAAACCAATATGTATCAAAGAAACTGAAATGAGAGTTAGAGACTATCTGTCCCCTCCAAAAAAGTATGAAATCAAATAGTTTTATATTTGACGTCTAATAAACTCTTAAGATAGTCAATTTCTATCTTACACAAACTGTAAAAGAGTGAAAGTTGCTCAGTTTACTTTGTAAGAACTGTAATCCTGATCAAAAACAAAATAAGGATTACTGAAGAAAAGAAAGTATAAACACTTATGAACCCAGATCAAAAAAAAGAAAAAAATCCCAAATGAAAATTAGATAACAGAATTCCACAGTGTGTTTTTCAGAATCTTACAGTAAGATTTATCCCAAGTGCAAGAATATATATCTTCTTCCTGAGTGTATATCACTTCCTGAGTGTAAGAATGTATAGATGCTATAGAGACAGAGATAGACAGATGTACATGTAAATACATGTACATAGATATATACGTAAGGAGCTCTGATGGCATAGTGGATAAGGCATCTGGCTGTTAACCAGAAGGTCAGCTGTTCAAACTCACCAGCTGCTCAGTGGAAGGAAGATGGGGCGATCTACTTGTGTAAAGATTTACAGTCTCAGAAACCCATTGGGTGTTGCTATGAGTTGGAATCAAGTCAATGGCAGTGAGTTTGGTTTTTTGGTTTATATATGTAGATATAGCTGTTGTTGTTGTTGTTACACAACATCGAGTTGAACCCGACTCATATCGACCCCTACTTGGGTTTCCAAGGTGGTATCACTTCGGAAGTAGATTGCCCAGTCTTCCTTCTGAGGAGTGGCTGGTGAGTTTGAACCGCCAGCCTTCTGGTTAGCAGTCAAGTGCCTTAAGCACCACGCTACCAGAGCCCCTTAGATATAGTTACATATATGTATATAAGGAGCTTTGGTGATACAGTGGTTAAGGCATTTGGCTGCTAACCAGAAGGCTGGTGGTTTGAACCCATCAGCAGCTCTGTGGAAGAGAGATAAGGCAATCTGCTTCCTTAAAGATTTACAGCCTTGGAAACCAATGAGGGTTGCTATGAGTTGGAGCCAAATCGATGTCAGTGAGTTTTTGGTTTATGTGTGTGTAATATTTAAGGGAAGGGCCTTCATACAGAGCAATGATGATAATGGGCCCTCAACAGAAAAGTATGATTATTAACTCAACCCTTGTATCTGAGTGAAAAGTAGCATAAAAAATACATGTATTTGAAATTTCCTTCTGGCTTTTTGTCTCATTTGTATTTAGGCCATCCTATTCTTGTTTAACTAAAATGAATTATATTAACATCTATTGCCCTATCTAACATAGTTGTTGGAGTCCCTGGATAGCACAAGTAGTTAAGTGCTACACTACTAACCAAAAGATTGGTGGTCACCCAGAGGTGACTCTGAAGTAAGGCCTAGTGATCTGCTTTGAAAACCCTTTAGGAAGCAGTTCTATACAATATACATGAGGTCACTATGAGTTGAAATAAAGTCAACAGCAACTAACAACAACTGTTATGTATTAAATTGCCCCCTCCCCCCAAAAAATGTGTTGTAATCCTAATCCCTATACCTATGGCTCAGTATTTTCAATATGTATAGTGTTGAGAGTACCATGGACTTCCAGAAGAATGAACAAATTTGTCTTGGAAAAGCACAGCTGGAAAGCTCCTTTGAAGGAAGAATGGCCAGACTTCATCTCACATGTTGTTGTTGTTGTTGTGTGCCGTCAAATGGGACCCGACTCATAGCAACTCCTCCTTGGGTTTCTGAGGCAGTATCACTATGGAAATAGATTGCCCCATCTTCCTTCCGAGGAGTGGCTGGTGAGTTTGAACTGCCAGCCTTCTGGTTAGCAATCAAGTGCCTTAGGCACTACGCTACCAGAGCTCATCTCACATACTTTGGTCATTTTGTCAGAAGGGACCAGTCCCTGGAGAAAGATATCATCCTTTGTAGGTAGAGGGTCAATGAAAAATGGGAAGACCTTCAACGAGATGAATTGACATAGTGGCTTCAATCATGGGCGCAAGAATAGCAATGATTGTGAGGATGGTGAAATGTTTTGTTCTGTGGTACATAGGGTCACTATGAATTGAGACTGACTAGATGGCACCTAACAACAGGGTTGTTATAACTTATGGTTATAATCCCATTTCGTAATGGGTTTACTTTTTTATGTTAATGACATAGTGTTAGTGTAGGGTGTGTCTTAAATCAATCTCTTTAGAGATATAAAAGAAATTCAACAAGCAAATGAGCAAGCAGAGATGGTAAGAAATAGATATCATGCCATAAGAAAATCACCAAGGAAGAGACAAGGACTTTACCTCAGAACTCAAAGACATAGAAAGCATTCCCCTAGAGCACATACTGTTGTCAAGTTGAATCCAATTCATAGAGACCCTTCCTTGGGTTTCTAAGGCAAAAATAATACTATCCATAGTAGATTGCCCAACCTTACTTCCGAGGAGTGGCTGGTGGGTTTGAACCACCAGCCTTCCGGTTAGCAGTCAAATGCCTTAGGCACTACGCTACCAGAGCTCCTTCCCCTAGAGCAGGCACCCTGAATTTGGACTTCTACCCTCCTAACTGTGGGAAAATAAATTTCTATTTGTTAAAGCCACCACTTGTGTGCTATTACCGTTACAGCAGCACTAGATAATTAAGATAATATAGTTCTCAAATATAAGATGAAAAATAAATAGGTTTATTTTCATCAACTCAAGTAAATATCAATGTGACACTTTAATAATATTGTAAAGTAACATTTCCAGGAAGTAAGACTTTGTGTTTCATCTTGATGTTTCAAGATTATGTGGGTGTGGGTGGCAAAACCAAATTCAAAATAAATGAAGAAACAGTGGTAGAGGTAGATTGATTGACTCCTGAAATGGTGAGTCTAGCCTAGATGTTTTTGGAGAAGTCCTTGGGGATTGAAACATGTCTTCTGGGTGTATTAAGGAAAAGAGAGACCTCACACTCACACCTGTTCTATAAACCAAAAAAATAAACCCACTGCCTTGATATAACTCATGAGCACGTGGCCTCAGTCATAGCCACAATGTGGTTTCAAGACTATATCAGGACCACAATCTTAATTTAAATTAGAAAAAGACACACTCAGGCAAGTTTCCTGGTTCTTTGTGCATAATCTATTTTCAACCAAACTCTTCTTGAGGGCAAACTGCCCCTTCCTAGGTTTGTCCTACAACTTGTCTATGCAGGGCCACAATGTTGGTTTAAAAGTCAGAAAGAACTCAAATAGCATCTGAATTTATGTCGAGACTTAAAATGGAGTTGGGGCTCCTACTCTACACTGCAGCCTTTCACAAACCAAGTGCTTCAAAATTTAAGCTCTAATACATGGGATGTGGACTTTCTTTTCTCTCCACACTTTCTTTTGGCATGGTTTCCTCCTCAGACAGTTTCATCCCTTTATGGCAGCTTTGGGCTTATACTCACGTAGATCTAAGCCATCAAAAAAGAGCTTCTTTTGTCCAAATATTCCAACAAAAGTACTGGACTGACTCTTGTTGGCCAAGAATGGGTGTCCCACTGACCCCTCAGGTCATCACCATAACCAGAGAAATGGAGTGGGTA
>NW_006922061.1:732080-736124 GCF_000298275.1 Orycteropus afer afer | reverse complement strand
AGGGCAATTGGATCTGGGAATGCCCAAACCATACAGATCTCACACATATCCACATAACCTCATGTCCATCAGTGGCTGAGCTAAGAAAAAAAGGAAATTATTAAAAGAATTGTGTGTGCTCCATAGCTGTGGAGCAGGCATAGAACCAACAAACAAAACAAAATACCCAAATCTATTGCCATCTAGTCTATTCTGATTCATTGCGACTCCCATTGCATTTCCAAGGCTGTAAATCTTTACAGAGCAGACTGTTTCATCTTTCTCCCACGGTGCAGCTGGTAGGTTTGAACTACTGACCTTTTGGTTAACAGCCAAATGCCTTAGCCACTGCACTACCTCAAATAACCAAAGTTAAATGATTCCAAGATTAGGTGTTGTCATTACCCAAGGCCAGTGCCACTATTTCCCAGAGCCAGAACTGCATGACTGCCACAGTACTCCTGGAAAATGAATTTACTGCAGCTCCACCCCCTACAAGAACTAAAATAGCTAAATTTAAATATAGTAAAGATTAACTTTCTTTTAATATTCTAATACTAAGTAGAAACTTTGTACAATTTTTCTAACTTTTTAACTTAAAAATTACATCAAAACTCCTGGGACTGACCATGGATCACTGATACTTCTGTGGCAGACCTCATCAGACCCATTTAGTACAGCTGTTGTTGTTGTTGTGTGCGGTCGAGTCGGACCCGACTCATAGCGACCCCTCTTTGTGTTGCTGAGGCAGTATCACTATGGAAGTAGATTGCTCAACCTTCCTTTGGAGGAGTACAGCAATAACCATTTAATAAAAAGTTAACCCCCTCCCCCCCAAAATGACAGCAAAACCAATTACTCAATTTTACATTTAATTTCAATTATAATGCTAATCTTTTAGATATTTTATGTCAAAATCTCTTAAATAATAAGATAGTAAAAATATACTTACAGTATAAATACACCTATAGTATATCTAAAGCAAAAGCAATACTTATAATAAATTTTAAGTGTTTGATTCACTATATATAATTCTAAAACAATTATATTGTCCCAACCCAAGCGAATCAGGGATTATTTCCCAGTGCACTGAAATGAATGAATGAACAGAGTCTCCACACAGATCATAGAATTTAGTTCTTAGATTTAACCTTGTTGTTTACAATAATACTGTCTCAGACTCAAAAGGGTATCATGCACATCTTCAAGTTATACCTCTCTGATTTCTTCTGTCTAAAATTTGCAATATCTCCCACCCCAACAAGCGGGGAGAAAAATATCACACTTCCTTATTAGCTTCAGTTTGTTTTGATGCTTTGGCTCTCAGCGGGTATTTGTGTGGCTCTAAAGTCACGAGACTGAAGTCATTGTCAATTAGAGTAATCTCTCTAGAGATGTGATACCTTAAGCAAATATGGGTTGACAGCACAACTCTAGAAAAGGAGAGGTCAAAAAGCAGGATGCTTTCACCCTCTTTTGCCCTTGGCCTGCTTACAACCACTCCATTTCTGCAGCTGGGTGTTCTGATAGGCCATCACCTGGTCACTTCTCTCTACTGTGTAAACCCCTCACTATGCACACAGACACTCCATATTCCATTTACAATAGTGTCATCAGCACTGCCATCAATCTCTGATCAGCTTCAACCTATCTGAAAAACCAAGTCCTCTTAGTTGGATACCATCAACCACTAAGACTCTTCATTACCTGTACAATGTCTAATTGCATGCTTATCAAGTGTTATGGACTGAACTGTACCAAAATATATATATATATGCTGATGTTCTAATCACTGTTCCAGTGAATATGACCTTGCTTGGATATAGAGTCTTTTTTTGAAGGTATTACCAGTTAACATGAGGTTATATAGGCATTAGGTCCTAATTCCTTCTGAGTGGTGTCTTATGTAAGGGGAGAACAGACACAAAGACAGGGTCATAGTTAGAATGAAGGCACTCTGTGAAGATGCATCTCCAAGCAACAAACGAATGTCAAGACTTGCAGCAGAGACTAAAAGCTAGGAGAGAAACATGGAACAGTTTCTCTCTCAGAACCTTTAGAAAGAATCCATAGAGCTGATACCCTGCTTTGGACTTCTAGCCCTCAGAACTGTGAGGCACTAAATTCCTGTTTTTTTTAAAAGCCACCCATGTATTTAGTATGGCAACTCTAGTAAACTAAAATATCAAATAACTTGCTATTGCTAATTGACTTCCTATTTAATTCTTTCCTGAGTAAGAGAATATGCTCTACAAACAACATAAGGAAGAAGAAAGGAGCAAGGAAGACCCAGATCTGAGAACAAGCAGTAGAAGTCCTGTGACAGGAGAGAAAGCAGTGCTCCTACTAGAAGGAGGAGTCCAGGCCCAGTGCAAGAGACAGCAGTGAGTGTTTCAGGGCTGCAAGCCCACTACTGCAAATGGAATATGAAGTGTCTGTGTACATAGCGAGGGGTTTACAAAGGAGAGAGAAGTGACCAGGTGATGGAATATCAGAACACCCAGCTGCAAAAATGTGGAGTGGTCATAAGGAAGCCAAGGGCAAGAGTGGAGGTCCTTAGGATAGCTGTGGGGATTGATTGATCAGTCAAGTGACACTGAGGAAAGAAGAAAATTGTGGTCATTTATTGGGAATGGAGGAGGATGGACAGTAGAGGAAGAGGGAGGAAGCACAGATGACCAACACTCAGGTTTTCAGTATAGGAACTCAGGTGGATGGATGAGGTGCTACCATTGGCAAAGGCAATAGGGTTGTAGAAGGTGCATCCCATTTTGAAAAGATTCAGTTTGAGGTTTGGTCCTTTTCTTGTTATTTTTAAATTTATTGAGAAACTTCCTGATCCTTTCCAGTAGAGAAACTCTCATTCAGCCCATCCTAGTAAGCACCTGGTTTTCTGCCATTTTACCCAGAGCATCAGCCCCTATCTATAATCCAAGGGAGTTGCAAAAGGCATTAAAATGCGTACATCCAAAGTCAAAAGCAATTACTGGTTGTAGAAAAAGAAAGTGGTGGCAATTAAATGAGTATCAGCCAATAGAGGAATGGTTGAGTTAGACATAGCATACCTTGCCAGTATGAATTAGAATTGAATTAGAGCTATCCCAGAGAATCTGGAGAAATCTTATCAAGTATGTGGAGAAAGGAAAAATAGGCAAAAATGTGTATCTGGGAATCACATCTTGTGAAACAATTACAAAAAAGAAAAATCCATATAACTGATGAGGCAATTACAATAAATAGTTAATGCAGCTAGAGACAGGCAGATGTGGGGTCAAAGGTCAAGAGGGTAGGAAGGCAGGCAGCAGAATAGGAAGGAAAATCACTCTTTTAAAGCAGATATATAGATATACATACATTTGATAAACCCATGCATATGTAGATATATGTATGTTATTGTTGTTGCTAAGTGTTGTTGAGTTGGTTCCAACTCATAGAGACTCTCTTTACAAAAGAACGAAACACTACCCAGTCCTGTGCCATCCTCACAATCGTTGCTATCTTTGAGCTCATTGTTGCAGCCGTTATGTCAATCCATCTCATTAAGGGTCTTCCTCTTTTTTGCTGACCCTCTACTTTACCAAGCGTGGTGTCCTTCCCCAGGAACTGGTCCCTCCTGCTAACATATCCAAAGTACGTAAAATGAAGTCTCACCAGCCTCACTTCTAAGGAGATTCAGTTGTGCTTCTTCCAAGAGTGATTTGTTTGTTCTTCTGGCAGTCCATGATATATTCAATATTCTTCATCAACACCATAATTCAAAGGCATCTGTTCTTCTTCCATCTTCCTTATTCATTGTCCAGCTTTCACATTTATATGAAGCAAGTGAAAATACAATGGCTTGAGTTAAATGCACCTACTCTTCAAAAGTAGCATCTTTGCTTTTCAATGCTTTACCAAGAGGTCTTTTGCAGCTGCAAAAACGGCAAGGAGGCCACATGTTCTGACCTCCTCTAACCCTACAAGGGGAAGGCAGGATTACCAGCAGTAAACCAAGGCCTATTACTGCAAGGCCAGACATGCTGCCTCCCTCCAGCCCTTTCACCAACCGTTCCTCCCAAAGCACCC
>NW_006922061.1:729100-731372 GCF_000298275.1 Orycteropus afer afer | reverse complement strand
GGTTTTTTTTTTTTTTAACGTTGAGATTTAATCCATACTGCAGGCTGTAGTCCTTGATATTTATCAAATCCTCAGTGCTTTCAGCAAGTAAGGTTGTGTCATTTGCACAGCCTACAATGTAGGTTGTTAATGAATCTTCCTCCAATCTTAATATGACCTTCTTCTTCATGTGGTCCAGATTCTTGGGTTATTTTCTCAGCATACAATCTAACATGTACTAGATTGAATAAGTATGGTGAAAGGATTTAACCCTGACGCACACCTTTCCTGATTTTAAAACATGCAGTATCCTCTTGTTCTGTCTGAATGATTGTCTCTTAATCTATGCACAATCAAGTGTTCTGGAATTCCTATTCTTCACAACAGTATCTTTGCTTTGATAGTTAAACTGCTTTATACAATTACCCACTGCTGTTCCTATGGTTTTCTCTTGCCAGTTTTTGAAGAAGTAGATTTGTAGGTGCTTCTCTCTAGTCTGTCTTAGTCTAGAAGGTGGTATATAGCTTCCAGCATCACAGCAATATGTAAGCTACCACAGTCTGCAGACAGAGCAATGGTGGATCACATCAAACATGCTGTTCCAACACAGCTAAGGGCTACTGGATCTCTAGCTCTGCTGCAAGTCATTTGTGAGCCTACACCTACCTCCAAGAAATCACAGGAGTTTGTTAGGTAGGAGATTTTCTATTAAATACTAGAATTGATTTGGTGTGTTGACAAATGAAATGATGTAACAGTACTATGTAATTGTGACTTAGGAAGAACTATGGGCACAGAATCTGACACTACAGAACACTAGAGGAAGACAGTGAGAAGAGAAGCCTGTCCAAGTTCGAGATCAATTGAAGAACGTAAAACTCCAAATCTGAATCCACCACTTCCCATCTTCGCCCCCTACATACATGCTCCTAAGTTGGAAAAGCTATTTTCTCCTATAAATTTACAGTGAAAGAAAAAATAAGGGCATAAGAAAAACACGTAGACTGTTCGCTGTCAAGTTGATTCTGATTCACAGTGACTCCTTCTTGGGTTTCTGAAAAGCCTCAAGTCACTTAATCGATATTAATAGGTCAATAATTTAATTAAAAAAAAGAAAGAAAGAAGAAAACCGCTGCCATCAGACTCGTAGGGATCCTATAGGACGGAATAGAACTGCCCCCTAGGGTTTCCAAGACCGTAAATCTTTGCAAAAGCAGATTGCCACATCTTTGTCTTGCAGAATGGTTGGTGGGTTGAAACCGCCAACCTTTCTGTTAGCAGCCTAGCGCTTAACCACTGCACCATCAGGACACCTCAAGGCCCTCAGGATACACAAAATCATAAAAGCATTTCTTCCTTCCCCTGCAGCCCGGGTCACCATTTCCAGCAGGTTCCCCAGGGATACAACGCAGGCAATAGGAGTCCTTAGGCATGATCCTGATGCGCGTGGGGGTATGCGCACAAGCTAGTGACTGAAGAGCCCCTCCAGGTCGGCCTCTCATGTTCTTACGGTGTTACCGCGACCAACGAGCTCTGTCTTGAAGTCCTGCCCCTCCCTGGCACCAGGGGGACAGAGCTCTGGTAGGCGGCTTGCGGACTACTGGGGTGTGGGGCTTAGGTGTGCCGCGGTGCGACGGAGTAGGAGCACCGGATGCAAAGGTTTTGGGGACCAGGATGCAGGGGCGCAGGAGTGCAGTGGTTCGGGGGTGAAGAGTACTAGGATGTTGCAGTGCCAGGATGCCAGGATGTAGGGGCAGCTCCCCCCGCCCCTATCTTCTATACCAAGAGAATGACAGGAGGCTGCAGATGGCGAACAAAGCCAGAGCAGCAGCTGTTTGCCTCTAATTGGTTCAAAATTAGTCCTACCCGCCTCTTCAAGACACTGAGAAAACTGAAGGATTGTACTGCCTTCTCTGGCTTCCGCCTGCTTTAGTTAACTCCATCACCATTGTTCCTTTCCTCAGTTTTATCTTCTACATTTTGAATTTGGGGAGTAATTTATTCACATTAATGTTTCTTCCTTGTCTTCTCGTGATTTCCTGACTATCACATGATGCAGAGAATACTGTTGCTTTTGGGGGAGTGCAGGGACCTGAGTTTGAAAAAGCCGGTGCTAGGCCAGGACTGTTGAGTCTGCCCTGGCTGGTCAATCTGTCTGCAAGGTTGGTTGTGCCCACAGCTACTCTCTTCTCCAGACCCATGACTGTTTGTCATGAGATACCTTTGCCACAGGTTCTCAACCCCATCCCTACACCTCTCTTTTCCCTTGTCAAAACCCACCTCTCCTGAAAAA
>NW_006922061.1:714461-729000 GCF_000298275.1 Orycteropus afer afer | reverse complement strand
CCTCATAGAGTCCCCACAAACTTTGTGATTTATGTGTTGCTTGGTTTCCATATAAGGAGATCCGGTAGTATAGTGGTTATGGTATTTGGCTGTATTTTGGTTCTTCAGTGCTGCTGTAACAGAAATACCACAAGTGGATGGCTTTAACAAACAGGAATTCATTCTCTTACACTTTAGGAGGCTAAAAGTCCAAATTTAAAGTGACGTGTCTAGAGGCTGGTCGAAGACCCCTTGACCTTGGGCTTCAGTTCTGCCTCTTGCTCCCAGCCCTGTGGAGCTGGAGGCTTCTTGTAACTCATGCAGCTGCTGAGGCTGACAAACCCAAGGTTGACAGGTAGAATGGCACAATCCCAAGATCAACAGGTAACACAGCAGGCCACTGGATGAAGATTCTGACAAATGAAGAATCCAAAGGTGCCAAAAAGCTAAAACCTTTCTCAAAGCTTCTCCTTATATATTGGAAGCAGGCCACACTGCCAAAGGCAGACACTTAGCTGCTTACAGTGGATTCCACTATGGAACTACATTCAGCTGCCCAGATACTCAAAACCTCGGTCCCAGCCAAGTGGATACACAATCTTAACTACCACTGGCTGCTAACCAAAAGGCCAGTGGCTCAGCTGCTTGGTGGAAGAAAGATAAGGCAGTCAGCTTCTCTAATTTTTTTCCCCCTTGGAAACCCTATGGTAGTCACTATGAGTTGGAATCAATTCAATGGCAAGAGTTTGGGTTTTTTGGGTTTGGTTTCCATATCTCCCCCAAATACCGTTTGAAACCATTAAATTCACTTTTACCAACCCTTGAGATATTTTAATTATTGCACTTAGATAAGAAGTAAGACACAGATCTGAGGAGAGGAGGATGGGAGTGGCACTGTACCTTTTCCTTGAAAAACATTTAATCAAAACCTACCATAGGCCAGAAATGCTTTAAGTGGTTCATAACCCAGGTGCCTTGAGTCAATTCCAATTCACAGCAATCCCATGTGTGTCAGAGTAGAACTGTGCTCTGTAGTGTTTTCAGTGGCTGATTTCTCAGAGGCAGATCACCAGCTCTTTCTTCTGAGGCACCTCTGTATGGATTGGAAACTCCAACCTTTCAGTTAGCAGCTAAGCTCAATAACCCTTTGCACTCCCTTGTGGTTAATAAAGAAAATAAAATGATTCTGGCTTGGTCCAGTATGGATTGAGGAAGGACAAGGACCTTACTTAGGAAAGTTCCTTAATTCATTGCTCCTTCTCCAACTCTAGAAATGTGCCTATAATCCACAAGTGAATTCATAATGAGTACCATAGAAATGTTATTTGTATCAGTTACATATTGTAAAATTAAACAGATAAAATACTAAATGCTGAGTATGTCTCGAGCAGTTCATCTTCTGATGATGCCAGATTGATCTTAGAATACAAACTTGAATGTATAGTATGGTCCTTTAGCACACAGATGTATTCATTCAACAAACATTTATAAGGCCTCTGTTATGTATCAAGCACTGTGTTCCATCCTGAAGATTCAGAAGTGAGAGACACGTGTCTTACAGTTTAGTCATTCTTTTAGTGGGAGAAAGAAAGTCTCTACATATTTATTTGATAGAGTTCAGCAAAGGGAGCACCAGCTGCTTGGAGCTGGATCAAGTCTGTGAAGGAAAGGAAGACATGAAGCTAACAGACACTATGCACTAAGTGTATGCTGGAACAGGACCAACTGCTTCAGCCACATTAACACATAGCAATCCTATCCTGTAGACACTGAGATCTTCATTTTTACAAATGAGAAAAATGAAGGCTCAGAGAAAGTAAATTATTTGCCAGAGGTCACCCAAGATTCTGCATTTCAAACGAGCTCCCTAGGTAACACTGATGCTGAAATAGTGAGACTCCCATAAAATTGTGTTTTGGAGCAATAATGTTTAACTCTTAGAGATATTAGGAGAATAGGGGAGTTCATACATAACAAGCAATGAAACACTTAAGTGGAGCAGGGTTACTCAGCATTAGTAACAACAATAATAAATATGAATGATTAGTGTTTAGTTTGAAATGCATTCAATTCCTTCTCTTCTGTTGAAAGTCTGCCCTGTTACTTCACTTCAGCGCACCTTAATATACTTTTCAATGTTTACTAACAAACTAGAATTTACTCTTGAATTCGAAAAGAAAAAATTTAGGGAGGCTTTTGAAAAAAACAACTAATGGAACATAATTGGTTAAAGCAGTTCAAATCTACTCCTGTTTCTCAGCATTTTTGTAAATAAACATCAGCTTCCCCTCTCTGGATCTTGGTGTCAGGAAAAAAAAAAAAAAAAAAATCCCCACAGTGTAGATACATATCAAGAGAAGATCCAGATTTGGCGTTAAATCCATTTCTATTTCCTTTATTCTCACGTCCAGATATGGTAAATAAAGATCTTCTCTCATGTTAAAACAAAGGCTTCTAAACAAAGATTCCCAGACAGCGTGGTCAGCGCGATAGAGCTGCTGTTGATTGGTTGACATGCCTACCGCCCTGTCATCCAGTAGGAGAGCAGAGCCGGCATCTTTATTTAAATAAATTCTTCCTGTTTACGACAGCGTAAGGAGTGCTGTCCAATCAGAGTCTAGAAACATGGAAGCCTTCATTTGAATATAAAAATGACAAATAGACCTGCTCTGTCCACATTTCCATTTGTTTCTATCCTGACGCTGTCTCAACATGCCAGATCCTTCTCGGTCGGCTCCCGCCCCTAAGAAAGGCTCCAAAAAGGCTATCACCAAGGTTCAGAAAAAAGACGGCAAGAAGCGCAAGCGCGGCCGCAAGGAGAGCTACTCCATTTACGTGTACAAGGTGCTGAAGCAGGTGCACCCGGACACCGGCATTTCGTCCAAGGCCATGGGCATCATGAACTCCTTCGTCAACGATATCTTCGAGCGCATCGCCAGCGAAGCCTCCCGCTTGGCGCACTACAACAAGCGCTCGACCATCACCTCCCGCGAGGTGCAGACAGCCGTGCGCCTGCTGCTGCCGGGGGAGCTGGCCAAGCACGCCGTGTCCGAGGGCACCAAAGCCGTCACCAAGTACACCAGCTCCAAGTGAGGCGCTTCTACCGCAGCCTGCGCAACAGAACCCAAAGGCTCTTTTCAGAGCCACCTCCATGCTCAAAAAGGAGCGTACAACGTAGTATAGTTGTGACATTAATTGAGATTATGAAGGATTTGGGATGAGCGATGGGGGCACAAGTTTTGAAATAAAACTAGGCTCCTTGTTCTTAATATTTACTTCATGGGGGGGGGGAACCCTAACATTCCGTTAAACTTGATAATTTAGGCTTAGCCCAGGGCTATGACGATCTGCGCGTTGCACAATCCATGTAAATGACCTAACGGGATCACTTCAAGGAATACCTTGTGCCATACTGCCTCCTCCATCCTTTCGTAGCTCCTGATAGGTGAAGGCTTAAGTACGCTGAATGATGGAGCTTGGTGATGCAAGGGTGTTGTCACGTAGTCTTGGTGGTGGCGCTTGAGGCAGTCATTCGGTAGCCTCCGCCCGCCTTCGCCAAGACTAGACAAGATGAGCTTCTAGCCCAAAGCCAAACGCTTCTGCAGCGTTAAGTTTACACAGCTCCTTATGGGCACTATGCGTCCCTGTTTGCAAATCCAAACAGCAGGGTGTACAGCTCCTGGTTGCTACCTCTCACTACTCACCTAAAATCCTCCCAAATTAGTTTTAGTTTATCTGGGGCCTGGGGGGGGGGGGAGGAGAAAAGAAAATTTAAAACATAAGTTTAGTAAGCAGGGAAAGATCTTTTTTAGTAAAGAAAAATATAGCATCTTTTTCTCCCCCCTCAGTAAAAATCGTATGCAAAGAAATACAAACTAACATACAAAATAAATCTGGATGACATATTTACTAACAACTGAAGCATGCAGGTCTGACTGGGGTGTAGGTTCTTCTTGCTCTTAAAATTATTCCCAAATCTAATTTTTGTAAATAAACATCAGCTTCCTCTCTCTAGGTCTTGGCCTGGGGGCAGGGGGAGGAATCCCACTCTGGTTGACACATATCAAAAGAGGAGGCACACTTGGTATTTAAAATCCATTTCTATTTTCTTTTCTTTCTTTCTTTTTTTGCTACATCCAGATATGGTAAATAAAAATCTTCCCCAACCATGAAGCATACACTTGTGTCCCTTGTAGCAGTCCACTCTTCCAGAGCTGAAATGTCTGTGATTCAGATTAGATTCTAGCTCGGTTACTAGTGAAGGACAATTATCTTCTAACTCTGGCTCAGTGCCCATCTACCTCCAGGGACAGGTGCACATTTTCCAACATTTAATTGTTTCTATCTCATAAAGTAAACTCATATTCCTGCATTTGTACTTTCTTCCTAAGGAAACAGTTTTCCCCTCCAAATTCTCTGTTTATTTCATAAATAGCAAATTTGATTTGAGTTTTCCAGTAGAGATTAGGGGCAGTCTCTTAAACGTATTTCAGATTGCATGCAGGCAAAATCCCTTAAATTCCTTCCCTAAATTTAGGAGCTCAGATAGCGTAGTGCCTAAGGCATTTGACTGTTAACCGTGAAGGTTGGAGATTCATACCCTCCAGCCACTCCATGGAAGCAAGACTGGGCAATCTACTTCTGTAAAGGTTTACTGCCTCAGAAAACCAATGGGGGTCGCTATGACTCAGAATGAACTTGATGGCAGTGAGTTTGGTTTTTGGTTTGGAATCCTAGTTTACGAGCCCCTGGGTAGGTCACATGGTTAAGGGCTCAACTGCCAGCTGAAAGATTTTGGTGGTACAAATCCACCCAGCGATGTCTCAGAAGATAGGCTTGGTGATATGCTTCTGAAAGGTGACAGCCTTGAAAACCCTAAAGAGCAGTTCTACTCTGCACACATGTATGTGGTGACCAAATTGACTCAGCAATAACCACCTTGTTGTTGTTGTGTTGTTATGTGCCGTTGAGTCAGACCTGACTCATAGAGACCCCTCCTTGGGTTTCCCAGGCAGTATCACTATGGAAGTAGATTGCCCAACCTTCCTTCTGAGGAGTGGCTGGTGGGTTTGAACCTCAGCCTTCCGGTTAGCAGTCAAGTGCCTTAGGCACTATGCTACCAGAGCTCCAACAACCACCTTAGTTTAAACAATTAGCATAATTATTTCTGAGCTTGTTCCATTGTTCTGATTACTGTTTGTCACCACCCCCCCCACACACACTCCACACTTCTTAATTTTTATGTATTCTCAAATATTTGATGTGAACTGCCTTCATTTTTAACCTTTCATTTTTCATTTTAAGTAACAGCTGTCTTTCTCTGCTGTAGCACTAGAGATAAGATCAGATGCTGAGGGCATCAATTCTGAGTCATTTTTCTCAATTTTCTTGATTATGAAATCTGAATAGCAGGAGGGCTTTTGTTTTACGTTCTTTGCTTCTTCCTAAACTAATTTTGTCCTAGGTTGCTATGTTGTTGTTATGTGCTGTCGTGGTGGACCCAACTCATAGCGACCCCTCCTTGGGTTTCTGAGGCAGTATCGTTGTGAAAGTAGATTGCCCAACCTTCCTTCCGAGGAGTGACTGGTGGGTTTGAACTGCCAGCCTTCCGGTTAGCAGTCAAGTACCTGGTGCTGCCAGTGGCCTGAGCAAGTTCAGCCTCCACAAGACTGCTCAAGAATTAAAGGCAATCTTTATTACTTGAAGGAACTCTGGTGGTATAGTGGATAAGGTATTTGGCTGCTAACCAGAAGGTCAGTGGTTCAAACCCACCAGCCTCTCTGCGGGAAGAGGATTGGGCAATCTATTTCTATAAAAAAATTTACAGCCTTGGAATTGACTCAACGGCAATGAGTTTGGTTTTGGTTTTCTTCAGTACTTTGAGTTGATTTGGTGTTCAATCAGTCCAAATGACTGGGTGATTAATTGATGTTTTGCATTATCCATAACAAAATTTATATAATTAAATTTAGAAATTATTGTTCATTTTGCTCATTGATTTTAATTTTGGTACTAAACACTGCTGCCCTTTCAAGATTTGTTGCTTATTGCTACAAAACCTATCACACTTCTCTCTGCAGAGGATGGGAGTTTCAATATATTAAACCAATTTCTTAAGGGCATTAAGGGAGAACCAAGTGGATCTGTGAGACTAGTTTCACATAGCTACAAACACTTACTGCAGCTGTTTGCTCCCAATATATTTTGATAGGAGGGCAACGGTTTGGAAGTCCCAGTCAGTCGGCACTTGTTTCAAAAATGAAGAGAACTGCATTCTGTAGTTTTAGGTACAAATAGTCTATTTCTTGAGAAGATTAAGTGTGTTGACAGATTCAACTTGCATTTGATGATACATCAATATTTAATTTTCAGATTATTACTAGGAAGGCAAGAATTAGGTAAAATGGCTATGGCCAAATTTTCATTCCTATATATTTGTTTTTGTAAATATTTTTTTCCAGAACACAAAAGAGAACAAAGAAATAGAAATGGTGATGTACCTTGCTGTCAGGTAACCATAATGGTATATATGCCCCCCATGGATACATGAACTAATGGAGGCAGAAGGGAAGAAAGAAAGAACAATCTATGTTATCAAAATAGGCAGGTCTCATTAAATTTTTATTTTTTGTTGGATAATTATCAGAACTTCTTTATGTTTTAACAATTGTGCACTATCCTATTAATTTTTAAAAACAATGAAAGACTTTTGGTCATCTAGTAGTATTTTACAATTTGAATTTAAATACTTTTTGCAGAGAACATTTACAAACATGTGTTTGTTATACTAGGATAAACTTCTAAGGCAGAAGTGGAATGGAAATTTGAGTTGGGGGGAAGAAATAATGACCTAAAGTTTCTCAGTGTTTGGCTTTAAATATGTACTTTATAAACTGATTGCAGTATCAAAATTATATTCCAATAGATAACTTTAAAATATTGATGTCATAGTTGTAGTTTTTAAATGGCCAACGTTTACAAAACATTGGAATTTTCATCCTTGCAACTATTATGATAAAAAATATTTTGACATGTCAACTTTAAAACATGTGAGGTTTTCAAAAATTCTTTTAGAAAGGATCCATGCGAGAAAAAAAAAGGGGGGGGGGGGATGCATTGCTGTCACTGTTGAGGAAGATGCTCAGGTTGTGACGTTTCTGACGCAGCTCTCCTCCCTGAGCTCAGCTCTCCGCTCATCCCAGCATCCCCAGCTTGGTCAAGCGACTGGATATTTTTGGTGAGATGACTTGCTAAAAACGATCATACTTATTTTTATTGGAAGTTTATTCCTTGCTTAAACGATGTCACTAATTTTCAATAAATTTTAAAATAACAAAGTGACTATTAGGAACCACCATTTAAAAAAGAAAAATGCTAAGCAAAGACAAATGTAAACAACGACCTTTTCTGAGTGAGGATTCTTCATGCAAAGTGCTTCCCCCGAACCAAGATAACTCGCAAAATATATGCCATGGATTCAGAGAAGAGAAATAAACGTTTATTACATTGAATGCGGTGTTACTAATGTTTCACATGGAAGAAAGGCCTCGCGGTTTACTTCCAAAAATCAGCCCAGGACAATCTAATGAATCACAATGGTCCGATTCCTGCTGTGGTCGCCATAAATGGGGCGACTGGATGGCAGCTAACAACGCTTCACCAAAAAAAAAAAAAAAAAAAAAAAGTGTGGCTGAAGGAGGGAGGAGGGAGCCGGGAGGGAGCCACGTTTGTAACGAAAAAAGGAACTATTTTCTCCTTAAACTGATTTCAAATTTAAAATCATTTGACACTTTTCGTTCTCCCAACATAAATAAGGGTTAAATCTATCCACAGCGGGGTCAGCTTCCTATTACGTTTTGCTCCCACAGCACAAGGGCGGAAGGGCGGTGTTACGTTTTCAGTGCATTTCAAACAGATCCTACCACCCGTCTCCCAGTGAACGTTAACTGCTGAGAGAAAATATCCCTGATCCAGGCAAGCGTGCAGTGCCTGGAGCTACTGCCGGGGCTGGGCGACAGGACTCAAGGCATTACCAACCCCGGCGTCCAGTACAAGTCCGGCCTCAGGCGCGCGGGTAGCACAAGGTTTTCCTGTGGGATGTGACCCGCGCCCCATCACCAAACGGAGCAAGCCACGCGCGGACTGCCACAGCCCTGGACCCGGTCCACGCGCGCAAGTGAATCCAAAAGCTCCTACCTTAACATAATGGTGCATTTTTAATAGCCCTGGGTGGAGAAAAGGGTGCATACAGTCAAAATCTTTTATAACCTCCCACGAACATTATAACTATCTTGCCCCGCAAGTTTCTACCCCTGATTTCTGTAATGAGTTTCACATTCTCATGTTCTGTCCCCCATCTCCCAATTGCACTCACATACAGGACTGAGACTGGACCCCAAAGTAACAAGGAATCGCTAGGACACATGAAGATAGCATGGAGTTATGCAAAAACCTTTCCTTTAACGTGTTCAAAACCCTTTCTCGATCATGTGGGTGGCTCTGAAAAGAGCCTTTGGGTTCTGTTGCGCAGGCTGCGGTAGAAGCGCCTCACTTGGAGCTGGTGTACTTGGTGACGGCTTTGGTGCCCTCGGACACGGCGTGCTTGGCCAGCTCCCCCGGCAGCAGCAGGCGCACGGCTGTCTGCACCTCGCGGGAGGTGATGGTCGAGCGCTTGTTGTAGTGCGCCAAGCGGGAGGCTTCGCTGGCGATGCGCTCGAAGATATCGTTGACGAAGGAGTTCATGATGCCCATGGCCTTGGACGAAATGCCGGTGTCCGGGTGCACCTGCTTCAGCACCTTGTACACGTAAATGGAGTAGCTCTCTTTGCGGCTGCGTTTGCGTTTCTTGCCGTCTTTCTTCTGGGCTTTAGTGACAGCCTTCTTGGAACCTTTCTTTGGCGCCGGAGCTGACTTGGATGGATCAGGCATAATGGCTGGTCTCTCCAAACAAGAAAGCGTATGAAATTCGAGAGAGTCTATTTGTAAGTCTTGTATTCAAATGAAGCATTAAGAATTCCTAATACGTGATAGGGCAAAACGTTGCATGACGTCATCGCTGGGGAAGGCATATGCAAATTAGGGGGGGGTTGCCAGTTTTCTTTTATGATTGGCTTCATTTGCCATCCAATCGAATGCTGCCTCTTAGACTACCTCCGGACCATATATAATGGCTCATTGTGCTTCGCGGACATGTTATTTGGAGTTCTGCTTTTCGGTTTTATTTTTGCACTGTGCCTGAATCGAAGATGTCCGGACGTGGGAAACAAGGCGGCAAAGCGCGCTCCAAAGCGAAATCGCGCTCCTCCCGCGCTGGGTTGCAGTTCCCTGTGGGTCGTGTGCACCGCCTTCTCCGCAAGGGCAACTACTCTGAACGCGTTGGGGCCGGCGCCCCGGTGTACCTTGCTGCAGTGCTCGAGTATCTGACGGCTGAGATTCTGGAGCTGGCAGGCAACGCAGCCCGCGACAACAAGAAGACACGCATCATCCCGCGCCACCTGCAGCTGGCCATCCGCAACGACGAGGAGCTCAACAAGCTGCTGGGCCGCGTCACCATCGCACAGGGCGGTGTCCTGCCCAACATCCAGGCCGTTCTGCTTCCCAAGAAGACCGAGAGCCACCACAAGGC
Organism: Orycteropus afer afer; assembly: GCF_000298275.1. Lineage (NCBI taxonomy): Eukaryota > Metazoa > Chordata > Mammalia > Tubulidentata > Orycteropodidae > Orycteropus > Orycteropus afer. The sequence goes on along the minus strand of NW_006922061.1, from coordinate 719,396 downwards.
CAAGGGCAAGTAGGGCCTGGGAGAGGCAAAACGGATCTACTGTTCCCGACAAGTCCTTTTTGAAATCAAAGGCTCTTTTCAGAGCCACCCACTGTTTCAAGAAAAGAGCGCACTAAGCATACAGTTTTACATTTGCTAAAGATTGGAGTCATCATTTAAATGCGTTAACAAGCGCGTCAATGGTATGTAAGGGCTTAAACGTGAATCTGGGACCTGAAGGGCGCCTTAAGACGCGTAGTCACAACGTTTTCCGTTCATAGCAGGGTAATGGTCATCCAACATGTGCCACCCTTTGCACCTGTATCCCAGCCTATAAACCTCACCTGGGAAAGTAATCCCGCCTGCCCTAAAAGAAAATCGCATGATAACTAGTGAGGAATTAGTTTTGACTGGGGGAAGGCTCGTTAAAAGAAGAAAAACAGGATGCTCTTACAGGAATTATCAGGTAGATGTGTTCTTTAAAACATTTGTCATTTGAGATTCTGATAAGCTTTGATTTCTATTTAAAATGTCTTGAGTAACTGAATTTGAAGTTGCCAACTTTTAAGAGAACATGAAATTAAGCAGAGTTAATTTATTGGATATGAAGTTATAAGGTCTTGGGAACCTCTTGCTAGAGCCATTTTTAATATTTAAAAAAACAAAATTACTAAGATTTAAAAGGAGGTAGCAACTTTTAAAAGGAATTTACTAGTAAATAGGATAATTATTTAAAGGAATTTGTTTAATGTAGGATGTCAAAACATTAAATTTGCTTTTAAATTGAAGCTAAAATGTACTAGGTTTAGGGAATAAAATTTGTAAATAAATTTGATTAAGAACAACTATATTTGTGAATTTAGTAAATTTAAATTGAAATATTGTTAGAACAAGATTAAGTAATATTTGTGGATTTTTTTTTTAAGTTGACTGTTGATGAATATTCCTCAGAAAGGCTCCTGGAAAAATCAACAGTGAAATGAGGATGTTAATAGCACCTACGTCATAGGTGGGGGGGAACTAGTGGGTTAATGAGCTAGTCAATGATAATCCCTTAAAAAAATTCCAGGCACAAAATAAGAGCTCAATAAGTGTTACAGTTACTTTTGTTATGTTTCCTTAGTGTTTTCATTATTTTTTTTAAATTATGAGAATGTACACAACAAAGCGTACACCAATTCAAAAATATCTACATGTATAATTCAGTGACTGTTGTATATTCAGGTTGTGTAATCACTCCACTCCTTTTCCAAATCGTACCAACACTATTAACATAAACTCAGTGCCCTTTAAGCAGCACCCCCACCTTCCTCCTCCCTACCATCCCTGGTAACAACTAATAATTTTTGTTTATATATTTTTGCTTATTTCATATAAGTTAGATTATATAGTGTTTGTCCTTTTGTAACTGATGTATTTCGCTCAGCATAATGTTTTCAGGATTCATCCATGTTGTGGCATGCATCAGGACTTCATTTTTCTTTACGGCTGAGTACTGTTTCATTGTATGTCTATACCACATTTTGTTCATCCATTCATCTGTTGATGAACTTTCAGTTTCCACATTTTAGATTAATTTTTTATTATAATAACAAATATGGTCAAATTATTTAGAAAAATTATATAATGTATGTATTTATTGGGAGGTCTGGTAGTACATTGCCTAAGGCATCTGACTGCTAACCAGAAGGTTGGTCTACTAAATTTAGGTCCACCCAAATCAGGGCTTCTTAGACATCATCTGTAACTAACCACGAATCTGATAGTCTGCATAAAATATCCCAACTCTTCAAAACTTTTTGCCCCAAAAGTTGATTAGCAATTGGTCTAACAGTGCGGATTTAAACAACACAACTTTCATTGACTGTGTATATAGATAGTTTGACAAACACTGACAAGTACGCAACATTTCAGTAAATTATATAACCCTCTGGATATTTATCAGTTATTCTTCCAATAACAGAGCCTTCAATTCTAGCTTAACTTTGTCTTTATATAGTCTTTGTATATCTTCAAACCTTTCCTGGTATTTAAGAAGAAAGTTTGTTGTTTTCCCCCAGGGAAGGGGACCTTGGTATTTTAGATATCCAGAATTTTATTTTAATTCCTCAAGTGGTGTGTTAATAGGGAAGTAGAGTGGAGCTCCTCTCTGATAGAACTTCATTTGTATCACTACTAAGGCTGAGCTGTCCAAAACACTTGTGGCTACTTTTAAATTAATTAAAATGAACTACAATTTAAAACGTCGTTTCTCAGTTGCCCTAGTCACACATGGCTGTTGTTGTTATGTGCCGTCGAGTCAGACCTGACTCACAGCAACCCCTCCTTGGGTTGCCAAGGCAGTATCACCCAACCTTCCTTCCAAGGAGTGGCTGGTGGGTTTGAACTGCCAGCCTTCTGGTTAGCAGTCAAGTGCCTTGGGCACTATGCTACCATATTAGAGAGAACAAATATGGGATTTGTCCATCTCGACACAAAATTCCACTGGAAAGCTCTGATCTAAGGTCTGATCATTAATTAGGGAGTATCAGGTTCAGAAATTAGACAAATAACCTAAAAGTGTCTGCCTCTTCAAGAGAAAGTCTACCAGACTCATGCATAAACAAGAAAGTACCATATGACCCAGAAATTTCATTCTTAGGTATATACTCTGTGGTAGTTAATGTTATGTGTCAACTTGGCTGGGCCTGGTTTTGAGTAGCTAGGCAGCTGGATGTAGGTGTATGGAACCCTAGTGTGGGGATGGGTCAGTTTTGCCATCTCACTAGGCTTAAAATGAACCATCCTAGAGGCAGAAAGGTGTGTGGAGGGTGGGGTGGGGAATCTCATTACCATCCAGAAAGAACATCCAGGAGTTGGGCACATCCTTGGATCCAAGACCTCTGCACTGAGACTTGCAGAGAGGCTGTGGCGGCAGAACCAAGAGACCAGCAGGAGACAGGAAATCTTGCCAGCCTACTGAGTCTGAGCAAGACAGCTAAGTGCCTTTGGGCAGGAGACTTGCTGGCGAAGCTAAAAGAGCTTTGTAATACTTGCTCGAGCAGAGGAGAGGCCAGGCCCAGAGGCTGAGGTCCTAAGAGAGGTGTGTCTACCTGCATGGCCAAGAGGAGGCTGTACTGACTGAAGAATTATATCTTGAGCGTTCCTGAGCCTGAATTGTATGTAACCTGTTACTTCCCTAATAAACTCCATAATCATGAGTATAGTCTGTGAGTTTGTGTGATCATTGAAACAAATTTTCCAGCTCACCAGAGAAGTAGAGAATGCCATGGGAGGGATAGCTGGTATCAGAATTGGCAAAAAGGTTGGTGGGTGGCGGTGTGTCTGACTTCTGCCCCATGGAAATCAGCCTTGGGCTGATGCTGCTGATGGTGATTCCCTCTCCCCTCATGAAGTTAGAGGAGGTTGGACAACTCCACCCACATGCCCTTTTTTGTAAAATCAGACCTAAATACAGGCAGGCCCTAGGTTATGAGTGTCCAACTTAAAAACACTCGCACTTTCCCTGTAATGTTATGCAAATTTGCTCTCACTTTGAAATGACTGACCCAACCCTGGCTTGTAACAAATTTTTCATCACAATCACCTTCACTTGCTTCACGTGCAGCTTTTAAATCATTGAAAAAGCTTTGAGTCTTCTCTTGCACTAACCAAACCTAACTCACTGCCAGTTAGTTGATTCCAACTCATAATGACCCTATAGGACAGAGTAGAACTGCTCCATAGGGTTTCCAAGGCTGTAAATCTTTACAAAAGCAGACTACCTCATCTTATAGAATGAGTGGTGGGTTTTAAGGGTGGAATTCCAGTCAACAGCAGAATGCTATAACCACTGTGCCACTAAAGCTTCTTTCCTAGCACTAAGGTAAGATTAAATAAGAACCATATACATCTGTTCCAACTTATGTACAAATTCTTAAAGATACAATTAGAAATTGATCTAGTTTGTACCCTTGGGACTGCCTATAAATGGAGACATACCTACCATGTAAATGAACTAACTGGAAGACTCAATCTAGTGAAGATAACAATTCTGCACAAATTGATCTATAAAATTGTAGCAACTCCTATTACAATCACAACAAGGTTTTCTATGACATTTCTTTGCCATTGAGTCAGTTCTGATTCATAGCTACCCTGTAGGAAAAGTAACTGCCCGATAGGGTTTCCAAGGTTGTACTCTTTAGGGAGAAGATTGCAGGCCTTTTCTCCCAGGTTGCAGCTGGTGGATTCCAATTGTTGGCCTTTTGGTTAACAGCCAAGCACTTTAACCACACCACAAGGGCTCCTTCTGTAGACATAGCATGCTTATTTCTAAAATTTGTGTGGAAAGATACAGGATCTAGAGTAGCTAAAACAATTTTGAAAAAGAATAAAGTGAGAAGCATTACTCTAACAACTTGAAGACTTTCTATATAGCCACAGTAATTAAGACAGTACGGTAGTAGAGGAGGCATAGACACATATATCAATGGAGTAGAATAGGAAACCCTGAAATACTCCCACTCAAACTACACAACTTGTTTTTGACAAAGATGCAAAAGCAATTCAATGGGAGGAGTTCCGGTAAGATGGCATGGCGGACTAGGCAGAAAAACTCAGCAGACCCTCTTCAACAAAGAAAAGGGAAACCAATTAACACAGACGCAGAAGATAATCCTGGACCCCTGAGCCTTGAAGAGGAGGATATAGAAGTGGACTAAACCCCAACTAGCAGAAGAATTTACATGAAAATACCAAAAAAGGAGACATACTGAGCTGCCGTCTGGCAGCGATCCTGAACGATACTGACAGCACGGCACAGACAGCTTGGAGATTCCCGAGTGGTGGTAGGACCTAAGAATTAACCTGAAAATCAGCCCTGCTAGCCAGGGACTGCACAGAGGACTGCTCTGGTGGCTGGGGAATAAACAAAGAAGGTGAAGAGAAAGGTGGGCTGAGCTGTGGACTTTCACC
>NW_006922061.1:671394-677615 GCF_000298275.1 Orycteropus afer afer | reverse complement strand
TCTGCATCCTTTCCTTCAAGGCTCAGGGGTCCAAGATTATCTTCTGTGTCTGTGTTAATTGGCTTCCCTTTTCTTTTTTGAAGAGGGTCTGTGCAATCCTTCTGCCTAGTCCGCCATCTTGACCTGCCTCTCCCTTTCCTGTCTTTTAATGACCTTTGTTTTCTTCATGGATGATGTTCTTGATGTCATCCCACAGTTCCTCTGGATTTTGGTAATTGGTGTTCAATGCATTGAATCTATTCTTTAGATGGTCTCTAAATTCAGGAGGGATATAATCAAGGTCATATTTTGCCTCCTGTGGACTTGTTTTAATTGTATTCAGCTTCAACTTGAACTTGCATATGAGCAACTGATGGTCTGTTCTACAGTCAGCTCCTGCCCTAGTTTTGGCTGAAGATAATCGAGCTTTTCCATTGCCTCTTTCCGCAGATGTAGTCGGTCTGATTCCTGTGTACTCCATCTGGCAAAGTCCATGTGTATTGCCACCATTTGTGTTGTTGAAAAAATGTATTTGCAATGAATAAGTTGTTGGTTTGCAAAATTCTATCATTGGATTTCCAGTGTTATTTCTATCCCCAAGGCCAAATTCCTCTTTGTTTCCAACTTCTGCATTCCAATCACCAGTGATAATCAACACAGCTTAATTGCATGTTTGGTCAGTTTCAGACTGCAGAAGTGGGTAAAAATCTTCCATTTCTTCATCTTTGGCTTTAGTGGTTGGTGTGTAAATTTGAATAATAGTAGTATTAACTGGTCTTCCTTGTAGGTGTATGAATATTATCCTATCACTGACAGCATTGTACTTCTGGATAGATCTGGAAATGCCACGCCATTCCTCTTTAATTTGTCATTCCCAGCATTGTAGATTATATGGTTTTCTGATTCAAGATGGCCAAAATTGGTCGATTTCAGCTCACTAGTGCCTAGCATATTGCTCTTTATGTGTTCCATTTCATTTTTGAGAACTTCCAATTTTCCTACATTCATACTTCATACATTCCATGTTCTGATTATTAATGGATGTTTGCAGCTGTTTCTACCCATTTTGAGTCATGCCACATCACCAAATGGAAGCCCCAAAAGCTTTATTCTGTCCGTATCATTAAAGTCTGCTCTACTCTGAGGAGGCAGCCCTCTCCCAGTCATATCTGAGTGCCTTCTGATCTTAGGGTCTCATAATCTGGTACTATATTGGACAATGTTTCAGGGCTATCCATAAAGCTTTTCAGTATATACAGACAGTCTTTCACTGCTATTCATAAGGGTTTCACTGTCCAATTCCTTGAGAAGTGGTTGGCCCCTTCCTCCTTCCAAGTCTGTCTTAATCTGGAAGTTCCACTGAAACCTGTCTACCATGGGTGACCCTGCTGGTATTTGAAACACTGGTGGCATAGCCTCCAGCCTCACAGCAACACCCAAGCCACCACAATACTACAAACTGATAGATGAGTGGTGGACCTTGATTATATCCCACCTGAATTAAGGGACCATCTGAAGAATAGATTTGAAGCATTGAACAGCAATGACCAAAGACCAGACAAGTTGTGGGATGACATCAAGGATGTTATATGTGAAGAAAGCAAAAGAACATTAAAAAGACAGGAAAGGAAGAAAAGACCAAATAGGATGTATGGAAAGACTGAAACTTGCTCTTGAGCATAGAGCAGCTAAAGCAATTGGTGAAATAAAAAAGCTGAACAGATTTCAAAAGGCAGCTCGAGAAGACAAAGTAAAGTATTATAATGTAATATGCAAAGACCTAGAGCTAGAAAACCAAAAAGGAAGTACATCCTTGGCATTATTCAAACTGAAGAAAAAAATTCAAGCCTTGAATTGCAATATTGAAGGATTCTATGGGCAAAATATTGAATGATGCTGGAAACATCAAAAGAAGATAGAAGGAATACACAGTCAGTATAAGAAAAAGAATTGTTTGATGTTTAGCCATTTCAGGAAGTAGCATATGATCAGGAACCAATGGTATTGAAGGAACAAGTCTAAACTGCACTAAAGGATTTGGTGAAAAACAAGCTTCAGGAATTGATGGAATACCCAGAGATATTTCAGCAAACAGATGCAGCACTGGAGGCACTTACTCATTTATGCCAAGAAATCTGGAAGACAGCTACCTGGCCAACCGATTGGAAGAGATCCAAGCTGTACCCATTCCAAAGAAAGGTGATAAAACAGAATGTGGAAATTATCAAACAATATCATCAATATCACACACAAATAAAATTTTGTTGAAGATAATTTAAAAATGGTTGCAGCCGAATATTGTTGAGGAACTTCCAAAAATGCAAGCTAGATTCAGAAGAGGATATGGAACAAGAGATATCATTGCTAACGTGAAATAGATCTTGGCTAAAAATAAAGAACACCAGGAAGATGTTTACCTGTGTTTTATTGACTCTGCAAATGCATTTGACTCTGTGGATCATAACAAATTATGGGTAACATTGTTGTGAATGGGAATTCCAGAACACTTAATTGTGCTCATGAGGAACCTCCACATAGACCAATGAGGTGTCATTCAAGCAGAACAAGGGGTTACTGCATGGTTTAAAATCAGGAAGGGTGTGCATAGGGGTTGTATAATTTCACCTTATTTATTTAATCTGTATGCTGAGCAAATAATCTGAGAAGCTGGACAATATAAAGAAGAACGCATCACCAAGATTGGAGAAGACTCATTTTCAACCTGTGATATGCAGATAATACAACCTTGCTTGCTGAAACTGAAGAAAACGGAAAATACTATGCACTGCCAGAAGAATGAGCAACTCTCCCCTGAAAGAAGTACACTGACCGGAATGCTCCTTAGCAAGAATGGGCAGCTTTGTCTCACCTACTTTGGTCATCTTATCAGAAGGAACCATTCCCTAGAGAAGGATATTATGCTCAGTAAACTAGAGGGTCAGCAAAAAAAAGGGGAAGACCCTCAGTGATATGTACTGACACAGTGGCTGCAATGATAAGTTCAAACCTAGCAAGGATTGTCCGGATGGCACAGGCCTGGGCAGTGTTTCACTCTGTTGTACATAGGGTTGAGTCAGAGCTGACTTGACAGCACCTAACAACAACAAATATAGAAGGGGTACCTGATGCAGTAGATATTCATAACATTTTAACTCAGTCACCCACTTGTGACACTCATGTTGGTCCACGTGCTCTTTGCAGATTGGCCAAGAGGGCTTGCCCCTGCATCTTTAAAACATGCGTGTCATTGCCCCAGGGCACCTTCCTCACAGGCCCCCCTTGATTGTACTTGAACTCTGGTTGTTGTAACCACACTGCTAGTAGGAAAGACTGACCAGCAGTGAGAGATAGACGCTTATATTCCGCATTGCATCCCAGGATCAGGTGTGGCTTTTTACTCACTTAAATTTGATTAGATAAAAGAGCCAAACCGATGATTTCAAAGGGAGCTCAAGAAGACAAAGTAAAATATTATAATGAAATGCACAAAAATCTGGTGCTAGAAAATCAAAAGGAAGAACATGCTCAGCATTTCTCAAGCTGAAAGAACTGAAGAAAGATTCAAGTCTCGACTGCAATATTGAAGGTTCTATGGACAAAATATTGAATGATGCAAGAAGTATCAAAAGAAGATGGAAGGAATACACAGAGTCACTGTACCAAAAAGAATTGGTCAATGTTCAGTTATATCAGGAGGCAGCATATGATCAAGAATCAATGGTATTGAAGGAAGAAGTCCAAGATGCACTGAAGGCATCGGTGAAAAACAAGGCTCCAGAAATTGACCAAATACCATTTGAGATATTTCAACAAACAGATGTAACACTGGAAGCACTCACTCATTTATGTCAAGAAATGGGGAAGGCAGTTACCTGGCTACCTGACTGTAAGAGATCCATATTTGTGCCTATTTCAACAGAACACGGAAACTGTCAAATTATATCATTAATGCTAGTCAAATTTTGCTGACAATAATTAAAAAACAGTTGCAGCAGTACATAGACGGCAAACTGCCAAAAATTCAAGCCAGATTCAGATCAGATGAGGCTGTAGAATGAGGGATATAATTGCTGATGTCAGGTGGATTTTGGTTGAAAGTAGAAAATACCAGAAAGATGTTTACCTGTGTTTTATTGACTATACAAAGGCATTTGACTGTGTAGATCATAGCAAATTATGGACCACATTGCAAAGAATGGGAATTCTAGAATCATTAATGTGCTCATTTAGAACCTGTACATAGACCAAGGGGATACTGCATTATCTAAAATCAGGAAAGTTGTGTGTCAGGTATCCTTTTGCCATACTTATTCAATCTGTACATTGAGCAAATGATCCAAGAAACTGGACTATATGAAGAACATAGCACCAGAACTGAAGGAAGACTCATTTACAACCTGCAATATGCAGATGACACAACTTTGCTTGCTGCAAGTGTAGACGATTTGAAGCAATACTGATGAAGCACTTATAGATGAAGTCTTCAGTATGGATTACATCTCAACATTAAAAAAAACAAAAATCCTTACAACTTGCTAAAAGGGAAGGGAGGCCACATCTTCTGACCTCCTCTAACCCCACAAGAGGAAGATAGAATCACTATCAGTAGCCCAAGGCCCATTACTGTGAGGCCAGACATGCTACCTCCCTCCATCCCTTTCACCAACCCTGACACCAACAGTTCCTTCCCAGCACCCACCACCTTTCTGCTGGGTTTGATAAGTCACTGCAGTGGCCACACACAACTCACAGATTATGAGGTTTATTAGGGAAGCACCAGGCTACATTCAAGTTCAGGAACAACGTTCAGTCTCCCAGCCTGCCGTCTCTCACCTAACAGTCTCTCTCAGTCTCTCCCAGTCTCTCTCCCAGCAATGCATGTCTCTTGGTGTCTCTTTCTCAGCAGCACGTTTTCCTCAGCCAGAGGTCAGAGGGAGGTTCTGCTCTAGGAGGCCTCCTTTTGAGCTCCTCAGTTGCTCACAGCAAATTCCACCATGGAGTTTACAAAGACTTATGGCTAGAAAAGCCATAGTAGGTAATTTACCACACTGCAAACTGGACCAATAAGCAACATCACTAAAAATGGAGAAAAGATTGAAGTTGTCAGGGATTTCCTTTTACTTTTATCCACAATCAACACCCATGCAAGCAGCAGTCAAGAAATCAGATGCATATTGCACTGGGCAAATCTGCTGCAAAATACGTCTTTAAGGTGTTAAGAAGCAAGGATGTCACTTTGAAGATTAAGGTGAGCCTAACCCAAGCCATGGTATTTTCGATTACCTCATACACATGTGAAAGCTGGACAATAAAGAAGGAAGAGCAAAGAAGAGTTAATATTTTGGATTATGGTGTTGGCAAAGAATATTGAAAATACCATGGACTGCCAGAACAAACAAATCTGTCCTTGAAGAAGTACAGGCTGAATGTTCCTTGAAAGTGAGAATGGCCAGACTTCATCTCACCTACTTTGGTCATGTTGTTAGAAGGGAACATTCCCTGGAGAAGGATATCATGCTTGGTAAAGTAGAGGGTCATTGAAAAGGGAAAAACCTCAACAAGATGGATTGACAAAGTGGCTGTAATGATGGGCTTAAGTATAGAAAGATTGTGAGGTGGTGCACAACAAGGCAGTGTTTCATTCTGTTCTACGTAGGGTCGCTATAAATCAGAGCTGATTCCATAGTACCTAACAACATAATTACTTTAAATAATTATTATATATTTTTGCATTATTTTAATGATAGCACTCATCATTATAAGTTGAGAAGCTCTACTACACAGTATCAAAGCACTAAAGTTATTAAACAAATCTATCCGGTGGCACCATATTGAACTCCCAGGAAAAACCCAAATCTTTACTAGGATTTGTGTTGTCTGCTCTTCTCTTTACCTTTGGGTCCTTATCTCCTTCCATTTCCCTGCTCCTCCCCACTGTTGATTACCCTCTACCTCCATAATAGGAGGTATTCTCAGTGTTCTTAGTACAAAAGCAGTACACTCCCAACTCCCAGGGCCTTCCACTGGCTGTTTCCTCTTGGTGACTTCTTGCATGTTCAAATCCCAGTTTCAATGAGGGCCACCCTGACCATTCTATTCAACACTACAACAACCCTAATAGTGCTTAGGATGTTGTTGTTGATTCATGGTGACCTAGTGAGCAGGGTCACCTCTTCGTCTCATCTATTTTGGTGTTGTAAGAAGGGACCATTCCCTGGAGAAGGATGTCATGCTTGGTAGGG
>NW_006922061.1:660914-664393 GCF_000298275.1 Orycteropus afer afer | reverse complement strand
AATTATGTGAGTTAACTTATGCAAAGTATTTAAAAGGGTATATTTTCAATAAGTGTTTGATATTATTTTATTATGTTTTTAGTTTCAGAAACTTTTTATATCACATTGAGAAAGTACATAACATTATTCTTATTTCTCTTTTTCACTCTTCTCTTTTTTTAATGGTTATGCAATTATCTGTTATACAGAGACATACTGACCTTCAAAGTAATTGTAATAACTTGCAGTCCTTTCATAACAATGTTCATGTCTCTGGTTGTTTCATTAATTGTTCTTATTGTCAGGTGCCATCAAGTCAGCTGGACTAATAATAAATCTGTGTAAAACAGAGCTAATCACTGCTGAATCCTGTGCCAGTCTCTCAATCATGTTATCTTTGGGCCCATTGTTGCAGTCACTGTGTCAATCCATCTCATTGAGAGTCTCCCTTTTTCACTGATCCTCTACTTTTCCAAGCATGATATCTTTCTCCAGCAATTGGTCCGGCCTGATGATGTGTCCACATTGTAAAAACTAAGTAGAAATATTTGTACAAACAAATATTTGGCTCCACCTAGTGGTTTTTGTGAATGCTATGCACTACAATAACAACAAAACAAAAGACCAAACTCACTGTTGAGTGTTTTTTCGAGGCGGTATCTCTAAGTACCATAGTGCCTAAGGCACTTGACTGCTAACAAGAAGGCTGGTGGTTCAAACCCACCAGCCACTCCTTGGAAGGAAGACTGGGCAATCTATTTCCGTAGTGATACCACCTCGGAAACCCAAGGAGGGGTCAGTATGAGTGTTGGGTCTGATGCGACGGTACATAACAACAACAATCTCTAAGGAAGTAGATTGCGTAGATCATAACAAATTATGGATAACATTTAAAAGAATGGAAATTCCAGAACACTTAATTATGCTCATGAGGAACCTGTACATAGACCAAGAGGCAATTGCTCAAATAGAACAAGGCAAACTGGTAGTTTAAAATCAGGAAAGATGTGTGTCATGGTTGTATCCGTTCACCATATTTATTCAATCTGTATGCTGAGCACATATTCTGAGAATCTAGACTATCTGAAGAAGAATGCAACATCAGGATTGGAGGAAGACTAATTAACGACCTGTGATAAGCAGATGACACACAACCTTACTTGCTGAAAGCAAGAAGGACTTAAAGCACATATACAGCAGAAGGTCAAAGACGACGCAAAAAAAAGCACAACCTCTGCAGTGGAGTTGGATCCAAGTCATAGCGATCCCTCCTTGGATTTCCGAGGCAGTTGTTGTTGTTGTAATGTGCCATCGAGTTGGTCCCGACTCATAATGACCCCTTCTTGGGTTTCCGAGGCGGTATCACTATGGAAGTAGATTGCCCAACCTTCCTTCTGGGTTTGAACCTCTAGCCTTCCGATTAGCAATCAAATGCTTTAGGCATTATGCCACCAGAGCTCCCATCAAAGACTACAGGCTCCAGTACTGATTACATCCCAACATAAAGAAAACAAAATTCTCACAACTGGACCAATAGCAATATCATGATAAATGGAGAAAAGATTGAGGTTGTCAGGGATTTCATTTTACTTGGACCCACAATCAACACCCATGGAAGCAGCAGTTAAGAAATAAGATGTTGTATCACACTGGACAAATATGCTGCAAAAGACCTCTTTAAAGTATTAAGGAGTAAAGATGTCACTTTGAAGACTAAGGTAAGCCTAGCTAGAGCCATGGTATTTGCAATTGCTTCATATGCATGTGAAAGCTGGACAATGAATAAAGAAGACCAAAGAAGAACTGATGCCTCTGAATCATGGTGTTGGCAAAGAATATTGAATATACCATGGACTGGACTTCATCTCATGTACTTTGGACATGTTATCAGGAGGGACCTGTCCCTGGAGAAGGACATCCTGCTTCATGAAGTAGAGTCAGTGAAAAAGAGGAGACCCTCAATGAGATGTATTGACACTGTAGCTGCAACAGTGGACTCAAACATAGCAACCATTGTGATGACGGCACTGGACTGGGTAGTGTTTCATTCTGTTGTACATAGGTTTGCTATGAGTTGGAACCAACTCAAGAGTACTTAACAATAAGAAGTCTGTGTCACCCACGTGTATAAAGTTCAACATTCACACACAGATGAGTTCCCCAAACACAAAGTTATCCTTTCTGGGCATATGTGACTGTTCAAACCTCTGCTTGTTTAATCCAAGCAAGAATCTTGTCCAGGAACTGGACATTAGGTAGAATTACGGTTCTTTGGAGCCATCATTATTATAAAAATTTATTAATTTTTTCTATAGCTTTTCTCTTTGGCAAAGCCAGATGGAATCTATGTATTCTCTCAATTTAATGATATAAATTTAAGAATGATTACCAGTTGACTTTTTTATTTCCTTCTCTTACTTGCTGATGGAAGGAGTTTTGGTGGCTAACCAAAAGTTGGCTTCAGCTGCTAACTAAAAGTTCGACCCCACTAGCCACTCTATGGGAGAAAGATGTGGCAATCTGCTTCCATAAAGATTACAGCCTAGGAAACCCTATGAGGCAGTTCTACTCTGTCCTACACGGTCCCTATAAGTTGCAGTTGACTAGACAGCCAACAACAGTTTCTGATCATGGTAGGAGGTGGATGTTGTACTATACAGTCACGTTAGAATCTAGTATTAATTAGATATCACCACCTCTCTATTAGTTGGTCGTACTGTAGTGACTTAGTTATCTATTACTGCTATAACAGAAATACCACAAATGTTAAGTGTTTAACAAACAAATTTATTTTCTCATAGTTTAGTTGACTAGAAATCCAAATTCAGGGCACCAGCTCTAGTGGAGGCTTTGTCTCTTCATTGCTCAGGGGGAAGGTTCTTGCCTCCTTTCAACATTTGTGGGCCCAGCATTCCATGGGGATCTCCATGTGTCTTGGCATCAATTTTCTCCTGGGTCTAGGAGGTTGTCAGTGCAGAGACCTTGGATCCAGAGGATATGCTCTGTCCTGGCTCTTCTTTCTTGGTGGTACTAAGGTCCCTCCCACTCTGCTCACTTCTCTCTTCTTTTATCTCTCGTAAGATAGAAGGTAAAGTGTCCCACATTCCAGGGAAACTCCCCTTACATCAGATGAGGACTGTGACTTGAGTAAGGGTGTTGCATCCTACTGCAATTCCCTTACAACTGATTGGCTGATCACATCAGATCACATAATGGAGGATGTTATATCATTACATAGTTGTCAAATTACATCATTAACTGCTAAACCACAGGGAATCATGGTCTAGCCAAGTTGACACATATTTTATAACTTACTGACGTCAAGTCTGTCCTGACTCATAGTGACCCCTCCTTCGGTTTCCAAGGCAGTATCTCTATGGAAGTAGATTGCCCAATCTTCCTTCTGAGGAGTGGCTGGTGGGTTTGAACCACTACCTTCTGGTTAACAGTCAAATCTTCTTTATGATTTTTAGTTTTGTTCTACATTTTTCTCTCATTCT
>NW_006922061.1:655280-660814 GCF_000298275.1 Orycteropus afer afer | reverse complement strand
CATGGGGTCACTATGAGTCAGAAACGACTCGACGGCACTTAACAACAACAACAACAGTGTGCAGGGTAGAACTGCTACCTAGGGTTTTCAAGGCTGTGATCTTTTGTAAGCAGATCACCAGGTTTTGTCTTCTGAGGCATCTTTGTGTGGGTTTGAACCACTAATCTTTTGGCAATAGTTAAGCTTTTAATCATTAAACAGCATATACGCCTCTAAAATACTATCTCATGTATATGGCCTTTCCCACTAGAATGGAAGTTTCAGGAGACCATATTTTTGTCTATTGTGCTCATCCCCAAAGACCTAGTACTATATCTAGCATCTTCTATGTGCTAGAGAGAGAGAAAGGAGTCCTTCTCTCTCTAAGTAGAAGCACAGAGAATAAAGGAAAACTTAAGCTTCGATGCCAAAAAGCCAAAGACAGTGTTAAAACAACAACAACAAAAAAATAAATCAAAATGGTCGTGTAGCAGCCTTAGAAGTCAGAGCAGAATTGTCCCATAGGGTTTCCAACTCTGTAAATCCTTCCAGAAGCAGACTCCCATGGGAGTGGCTGATGAGTTCAAGGTGGTTATCTTGTGATTAGTTAAGAGCACTTAACCACTGCTGAGCTTCCAGGGTTCCTCAAAGAGAGGGTTGTTGTTTGCCATCCAGTCGGATCTGACTCATAGCGACCCCTCCTTGGGGTTTCTGAAGTGGTATCACTAGGGAAGTAGATTGTCCAACCTTCCTTCTGAGGAGTGGCTGGTGGGTTTGAACTGCCAGCCTTCTGGTTAACAGTCAAATGCCTTAGGCATCACGGCACCAGAGGGTAGGGGGTGCCATATTCCACCCTTCCACATCCTGCTATCCTTAAGCACTAACCTGCTAATGCAGGCCTCATTGGAATCCTTTTTCACAAAGGTCAAGGGAACTGGCTCCAGTTTTGTCTGGTTTTAAGTTACCGGGAAAAAAAAAAAAAAAAAATAGGGACTCAAAGATGAAGGTTACCTGTTAGAGGTTCCCACAGAGAATTGCAAAAGGGACTCTGAAGGCTGAGGTTCTTCAGACTCAGCACAGCAGAGTCCACCTAGGGAGACAGTGCACATGTTTTTGTTTAAATATGAAGAGGAGCCCGGGACGCCATTTCTAGCAGGCTCCCCAAGTATACGGTGCAGGAGCTGGGGGGGTCCTTGGGCAGGACGGTGACGCGCTGGGGAAGAAGGGGGGTGGATGACACACAGGTTGGTGACTGAAGACCCTGCGGCGCCACCGCGACCAAGGTGGGTCTTGAAGTCCTAAGCGAAGTCACACCTTGAGCGCCTAGAGGATAGAGCGCCGACTCGCGACTCGGCGGACTCTTGAGACAGTGGTGCTTGCCGGTCCGCGAAGCTGGAGTGTCGCAGTGCGGAAATGCCGGCTTGCGGCGGTGTTAGGGTGAAGCGGTGTCGGGTTGCAGGAATGCAGAGGTGCTAAGGTGGAGGAAGTTGAGGTGAGGAGTACTGAGGTGTTGAGTGTTGGGGTACCCAGGCCCAGGAGACCGTAGAATACAGCTCCTCTTCTCTGCGCCTTAGTGCGGGATGTTGGTTCCCGGCTCATGGACTGTGTAAAACTTTAAAGCCTCGGCCTCCTTTATTTACATACACTCAGGGACGTATCCTGATTGGTGAATTCAAAACCCCTCAACTTGACTGCGAATTTCTGCCTGTCTGCCGGTGAGTACTAGCAGCAGAGGGCGGATACATCAGCTCTCTGGTTTTTTCGCACAGCATAATCCCTACGACTCCTCAGAGCTCAGGCCATCAGATGCTATATTGATATTTACACATTTTATGGAACTGAGTTCTTACAGGGTTGTGTTTTTCCTAGACAAAACGGCAATGATTTATTCTTCCTCCAAATCAAGCATCTTCTCCTTTGTTTGATCTCCACAAAGCCCCTATTAGGGCTTCCTGTTCGCGCATTGATTACTCCAACTACCGTCAAAGCCTTTTTTTTTTTTTTTTCTTTTCTTTTCCCTGCCCCTTCTCAAATGCCCTTATCTTAGCCTCCTCTCTTAGTGGTGTGCATCAGCATTTCCGGATCTCTATTCCAGGTTGTTGAGCCTTCACATTTTTCTTAAGTCTTCCCTCCTTATATACATACACATATCCTTATCTAAACTTTAAAAACAAGCGTGTTGTTAGGTGCTTGGAGTCGATTTTTAATTCACAGAGACCCAACGTGACAGTAGAAAATGTCCCAGAGGCTTTCCTAGTCTAATCTTTATGGCAGTGGCTGCAACAGTGGTCTCAAGCATAGCAAACTGTGAGGATGGCTCAAGGCCAGGCAGTGTTTCTGTTACTGGCGTAGTGCCTAAGGCATGTGACTGCTAACTAGAAGCCTGGCAGTTCAAACCCACCAGCCACTCCTCAGAAGGAAGACTGGGTAATCTTCTCCCGTAGAGATACTGCCTCAGAAACCCAAAGAGGGGTCGCTATGAGTTGGAATTGGCCCCACAGCAGTGAGGGTCATGATGAGTTGAAACTGGACCGCACCTAACAACAACAAATCTTTATGGAGCCTTGGTGCACAGTAGTTAAAGTGGCTGCAAACAGAAGGTTGGCGGTTAGAACCCGTCAGCCACTTCACGGGAAAAGTAGCAGTTGGCGTTTGTAAAGCCTTGGAAATGCTATAAGAATAGGGTCGCTATGAGTCGGAATCAACTCGGTGGCAATGACTTTGGTTTGGTGCTCTCATGCAGTACATCATCAGGTGTTTTCTCCCCTTGAGATCATTCAAACTGCCGACCTCTAATTTAGCTGCCAATGTAATTTATCCACTGTGCAACCAGGCCTTCTGCAAGCAAGCATACGTTCAACATATAATATATATATATATATATATATATATATCCATAATATAATATATATATTGTTTAAAATAACTAAAACATAAAGTTTATTCTGAGGAGTCATTCTATATGCGTGCAGGGAAATAATTTTGTTTCTAAAAATGTGGCTCAAAGTAGGCTAGTTACAATTGTTGAAAGAAATAAACCGCTGAGTTAGCCCAAAACAGTAATATAATGTTTGATTGTTTCATGATTTAGTAAACAATTTGCAAATTGGGGAGCTCAAGTTTCCTTGCACCAAGAAAATGAGGAAAAGAATGCTCCCTAGGACTGGAGATTTCAGAGAAGCTTAATGTTTTTGTTAATGAATACAGGTTTCTATGGTTACCAAGTACTTAATGGTTACTGAGTTAGCATTAAAAAAATAACTCCTGAAAATCTGGCCCTTTACCCATTGTAACTATGAAAACCTCTAGAAACCAAAAGCTAGGAAGCACACAGTCTTTTTCATTAAATCATGAGGTAATGAATTTGTTATTGACTACTCTTTTCTAGTCAGAAAAGACAAATTTACAGTGCTGCAGAGCAGTTCCAGGTGAAAAAAACAAGTCAATACTTTTGTAATTTTGGGTTCTAGGCTAAGAAAAATCCCTTGATATCAAACTAAGATTTTTTAAATTAAATTTTATTCATAATAGCAACCCTTTATGAAAACCAGTAACAATTCAACATAATCTTATTTTCATCCTTTTATTGTCTTATAATTGGGTAACTTTTATATTAACCTTTCCTCTTTTATAAACTAAACATTTCTAATAACCATTAGGACTAGATGTTGTCACGGTGTGGCCAGTAGGAGACTCTTTAAAATAGTTGTTTTGTCCTTTTAGCATAGCCACTGAAATTGAATAAAGTATCCTTACTTTCTGACATCAAAAAATTATTTCAGATTCATTGTGTTTTTGTTTTTATAAAATTTAATTTAGGCTCAAGACATAGATTCATCTATAATCCAAGGGTTGTAATTTTAAATGAATATTAGTATTCCACATAAATGGAAGAGCTTTGTGCACATGTGATAGTATCTATAGAGGGAGAAGAGCAAAATATTGTTTATGTTTTGTTATATTTTTATCTCTGTGAAGAGCTGGAAAAGTTATTTCTTTGATTTGAGTTCACATCAAATTTTTTAAAATGATATATTATCTTTGGGAGACCATTTTCCATGAGTCTTTCGAATTTTTGTGTGTCTTGTAAACTGAGGTACTGACAGATTTGTTTGGTGTTATCTTTTCAAGGATGCTTGTATAGCAAACAGCCTTGGAAGATAAAGTGGTATAGTGTTTCCCTCCAGGACAGAGAGCAGTTTAGTTTACAGTATAATAAGGATAATAACTCCTCCTGGGAAAAAGTTTGGCAGGTTTATTTACAGCTCAGGATAAGAGTCAGGTTCCCTAAAATGGGAGTTTGTTACCCACAGTATGTGCAGCATCCACCTGGGTGTCCACATCACCAACGTGAGATCTGGTGGGGGTTGAGGGAGCAAGGGGAACCATGAGAACATGAAGCCTGCCATATCATGTGTAATAAAACTCTGTGTCTCTGATCTTGGAGTCTCCAGCCTTCTGTCACCATCCATGAAACTGTGATAGGCTAAGCCATATCAGCCTACAACCAAAAAACCAAACCAAACTCACTGTCATTGAGTCAGATCCGACTCATAGTGTCACCTCCTTGGGTTTCTGAGGCGATATCACTACAGAAGTATATCGCCCAATCTTCCTTCTAGGGAGTGGCTGGTGGGTTTGAATCGCCAGCCTTCTGGTTAGCCTATAAGAAGGATAAAATCTCAGCTCCTTCACAGTTCCTGACAATTACATTTTTATACCCAATTTTTGTTATAACATGAGGTTTCATCAGCCATCAAGACATGCTTCCTCCCATTGCCATTGTGGTTAAGGAACCACAGTAGAAATAGTCTTCAATTTGTACATTGTGGTACTTAAAACCAAAGTAATAACTAATTTGCATACATTTCATGTCAAACACAAATCAAGATAACAACAGAACTTCAAATAAACCATAATTTTTTAAGATGAATGAAAAGTTTTCATGTTATATCTGTGTTGTTGTTGTTATGTGCTGTCGAGTCGGCCCCAACTCATAGCGACCCATCCTTGCGTTTCTGAGACAGTATCACTACGAAAGTAGATTGCCCAATCTTCCTTCCGAGGAGTGACTGGTGGGTTTGATCTGTCTCAACCTTCTGGTTAGCAGTCAAGTGCCTTAGACACTATGCCACCAGAGCTCCTCTTCATATCTGTCATATCTGTAGGATGCTAGAAAAATTATCTGACTACACTACATCAAAAGGTGCCCTGGTAGTGCAGTGGTCAAGCACTCAGCTACGCACGGAAAGGTTGGCCATTAGAATCCACCAGATGGTCTGTGTGAAAAGGATGTAGCAATCTGCTTCTGTAAAGATTACAGTTTCGGAAAAGCTATAGGGCAGTTCTACTCTGTCCTACAGGGTCACTATGAGTCTGAATCAACTCGACAGCAATGGGTTTGGTTTTAGTTTTACATGACATCAATTATCTCCTCCGTAAAGTAATACCTACCTCATAGGGCATTCATCATCACAAAGGATGTTTCAAGATCTGTCCTGAAATACAATGCTGTCAGTGATAGGATAATATCCATAAGCCTACAAGGAAGACCC
>NW_006922061.1:640986-647135 GCF_000298275.1 Orycteropus afer afer | reverse complement strand
CCCCCCCCCGCCTTTCCAACCACTTCTTGGAAAGAAGACTGGGCAATCTACTTCTGTAGAGATATTGCCTCAGAAACCCAAGGAGGGGTTGCTAGGAGTCAGAATTGACTCAATGGCAGTGAGTTATTTATATGGCTTAAGGAGCTCTGGTGACGTAGTGCCTAAGGCATTTGACTGCTAACCAGAAGGTTGATGGTTCAAACCCACTGGCCACTTTGTGGAAGGAAGACTGGGCAATCTACTTTCGTAAAGATTTACCACGTCAGAAACACAAAGAGGGTCACTATGAGTTGGAATTGACTCAATGGCAGTGAGTGAGTGTGATTTATATGGCTTCCATTTACAGGATGGCTTGATAGATCTATCATCTGGTTGGATTAAAAAGCACACTAAATAAGTAGCTGCCACTTCAACTCTCTAATTGGAAAAAAACCCTACAGAATATTAGCTAATTGAAACACAAATACCAACCTACCTCCAGAGGGCTTTCAAAAAGGTCCCCCAAACCCTGCCCCTTACAAAGTACTCCAGAATAAAGTAGGGGTACTCACAAGAGCGCAAGGACTTTCAAACAGTGGGAAATCTACAAATGCGACTCATAATGTTGATTTTTTTAAAAAACACTAACAACTCAAAAGTTACTAAAGAGTATTATTGGTAATACCGGATAGTCATCCTTTTTAGTAAATAGTAAATTTATAGTAAAATAACTGTAGTGGTTAAGTTCTGTGTCAATTTGGCCAGGCCTGGTTGAGTGGCTGGACAGCTGGATATAGTTATTCCCCATGATGAGACTGGTAAACAACCCCGTGGTGGAATCTACTGTGAGTAGCTGAGTAGCTGCCTTAGGGATGTGGTCTGCTTCCAGTATATAAGAAGATGCCTTGAGAAAGGTCTCTGAATTTTCTGGCACATCTGGTTCCTGCATTTGGCTGACTCTTCATCTTAGTCCCCTACTATGTTTTCTGCTGATCTTGAACTGTTTCTGGACTTGAACTAGTGGCTTGCCATGTTGCTTGATAATTTTGGAACTGTGCCATTTTACTTGTCTACCTTGGGTTTGTCAGCCTCAGCAGCCAGCAGCTGCCTGAGTTAAGAGTTGCCTCCAGCTCCAGTGGGCCAGGAGCAGGAGGCAGAGCTGAAGCCCAAGGTCAGGGGGCCTTTACCCAGCCCCTAGAGCTGGCACTTTGAACTCAAACTTCTAGTTTCCCAAACTGTAAGAGAACAAATCACTGTTTGCAAAAGCCATCCACTTGTGGTGTTTTCTGTTAGAGTAGCATTAGAGAACCAAAACAATAACAATTCCTGATAAACAAAAAACTCTGAAGCAAAAACCTAATGTCATCTGTGATGGTGAAATGCATCATTCCCTAACTCAGATATGTAACAAGAAAGTCTGTATTCATCTCTAGTATTAATTTTATTTTGTACTATTAGAGAATGTACTAAAAGACGATTTAAAAAAGTGGGGGATAATGGAACTTTAAATTATTTGATTATATTTAATACTCAGAAGCCCTAGAGCAGTGTTTCCAAAGTGCAGTTTCTGATCTAGCAGCATTATAATACTGTGCAACTTGATAGAAATGTAGGAGTCCTTGGGTAGTACAAACAGTTAAGCACTAGACTAGATTAGTAGCCGAAAAGTTGGTGGTTCAAACCCACCCAGAGAATCACTAGGAAGACAGGCCTGGTGATCTGCTTTTGAAAAGTCACAGCCTTGAAGACCCTATGGAGCACTGCTAAGCTGCACACATGAGTTGTCATGAGTCAGAGTGGACTCTATGGCAACTGACAACAGCATGATTTAAAGACTTTTATACAGTCTTTTTAAAAATTAAGATTTTTTTAACATAATCAAGGCCATAATCAAGTCAACATTAATCATAATGAGGTTATTTTGGTAAAACCCAGAAGTTTTGCTATCTAGGCAGATTACAGGAGGAGCCCTTTTGCTATAGTGTTTAAAGCACTTGGCCAATAACTGAAAGATCGGTGGTTTGAACCCACCAGTGGCTCCGTGGGAGAAAGATGGGACAGTCTGCTTCTGTAAAGATTTACAGCTTTGGAAACTCTATGGGGAAGTTCTACTCCTGTCGGGTCGCTATGAGTTGAAATCAACATGATGGCAATGTGTTTAAGCAGATTACACATAAGGTAAAGATAACCTTTTATAACTTCTTATAAGAGCAGACCAATAATCTAAGAGAATCTTGTCATTTTAACACACAGAAAAGTCAAATTATAGTTTTATATCAGTATAATAATATTTGATATTAACCAGAAGGCTGGCCATTCAAATCCACCAGCCACTCCTTGGAAGGAAGATTGGGCAATCTACTTCTGCAGAGATAATGGCTCGGAAACCCAAGGAGGGATCATTATGAATCGAATTGACTTGACAGCAGTGAGTTTGGTTTCTGGAAAGAAAGTATAAGGTCTTTTTAATAATCTTATGTATAACCCCAACAAAACTGAGGCAGCTTTGGCTAAAGCAAATACAATATTTTTTCTATGAACATTCAGTTTTTGTCCTTCACTGTCTTCTTCCTTAATTCTGGAACAACCAATCATTTTACTTTAGGACAAATTTATCTTCTTTTTTCCCCTTAATAAACAAAAACATATCTCCTTACCTTGCGTACAAAGTTGTCGCTGGCTGTGACTATTGGTCCTAATAGAGTCTCATCAATGTATCATAATTACAACTTATAACCAAAGTAACTTCTATTTCACAGAGAAAATAGGGAGTAGAAAACTGAATGTTACTCACCAGGATCTTTGCAGTCCAACAGAGCTAGCTCAAGGATACACAGAACACCTAGCTTTCTATAACTATACCCATCCTTCATTATAAGTACTTAAAGTCACAGAATGAACATCTCATTAATAGACCCAGTGATACAGTCTCTCTGTAGCATATAAAAAGAAGTCAAAGCAGGTAAACTTAAAATTATCCTTAGTAATCAGCAATTCTGTATTTTCTTACTTAAAAATTATCTGAGTACCCAATGACTATCCACTAATTAATTTAGTATCAGTCTCTATTAGTTTTCTATTGCTGCTGTTAACAAAATACCACAAACTTAGTGGTGTAAAACAACACAAGCTTACTATTTTCCAGTTCTGGAGTTCAGAAGGGTGAAATGGTCTTGCTAGACTAAATCAAGGTATGGTAGGCTGCCTTCCTTTTGCAGGCTCTAGGGGAGAATCTGTTTTCTTGCTTTTTCAAATTTCTAGAAACCATCTGTATTCTTTGTCTGTGGCCGCATTCTTCTATTGGGCTCACCTAGATAATCCAGCATCCTGTTGTCATTGAGTCGATTCTGACTCAGGGCAACTCCATGTGTTATAGAGTAGAAATGTTCCATAGGGTCTTTTTCTCTTTTTTTGGCTGTAGTCTTTATGGAAGACGATCACCAGGCCTTTCTTCTGTGACCTAGCTTGGTGGGTTCAAACTGCCAATTTTTAAGTTAGTGGTGGTGGTGTTGTTAGGTGCTGTTGAGTAGGCTCCAACTCATAGCGATCCTGTGTACAACAGAACAAAACACTGCCTGGTCTTGTGCCAGCCTCACAATCTTTGCTATGCTTGAACCTATCGTTGCAGCCATTGTGTCAATTCACCTTGTTGAGGCTCTTCCCCTTTTTTGCTGACCCTCTACTTTACCAAGCATGATATCCTTCTCCAGGGACCAGACCCTTCTGACAATATGACCAAAGTAGATGAGAGGACATCTGGCCATTCTCACTGTTAGGGAGCATTCCAGCTGCAGATGTGTTCTTTTTCCTGGCAGTCCATGGCATTTTCAGTATTCTTTGCCAACACCATAATTCAAAAGCATTAACTTTTCTGTCTTCCTAGTTCATTGTCCAGCTTTCACATGTGTATGAGGCAATTGATAATATCATGGGCTGTCTGACTGTGTGGATCATAATAAATTATGGATAACATTGAGAAGGATGGGAATTCCAGAACACTTAATCATGCTCATGAGGAACCTGCTCATAGACAAGGTGCCTATTGTTCAAACAGAACAAGGGGATACTACGTTGTTTAAAATCAGGAAGGATGTGCTTTGTGGTTGTATCCATTTACCATACTTATTCAGTCTGTATGCTGAGCAAATAATCTGAGAAGCTGGACTATATGAAGGAGAACACAGCATCAGGATTGAAAGAAGACTCATTAACAATCTGAGATATGCAGATGACACAATCCTGCTTGCTGAAAGTGAAGAAGCACTTACTAATGAAGACTGAAGACTACAGTCTGCAGTATGGATTATACCTCCACATAAAGGAAATGAAAACCTCACAACTGGACCAATAAACAGCATCATAATAAATGGAGAAAAGATTTAAGTTGTCAGAGACTTCATATTACTTGGATCCTCATTCAATACCAATGGAAGCATCAGACAAGAAATCAGACATTGTATTGCACTGGGCAACTCTGCTGCAAAAGACCTCTTTAAAGTGCTGAAGAGCAAAGACATCTCTTTGAAGACTAAGGTGTGCCTAACCCAAGGCCATGGTATTTTCAATTGCCTCACATGCATGTGAAAGCTGGAAGACCAAAGAAGAGTTGATGCTTTTGAATTGTGGTATTGACGAATAATATTGAAAGTACCACGGACTGCCAGAAGAATGAAGAAATCTGTCCTGGAAGAAGTGCAGCCAGGATGCTCCTTAGAAGCGAGGATGGAAAGACTTTGTCTCACCTACTTCGGTCATGCTGTCAGAAGGGACCATTCCCTGGAGAAGGATATCATGCTTGGTAAAGTGGAGGGTCAGCAAAAAAGAAGAATCTCAATGAGATGGATTGACACAGTGCCTGCAACAATGGGCTCAGGTATGGCAAGGATTGTGAGGCTGGCACACAACTGGGCAGTGTTTTGTTCACATATGAGTCAGAGCCAACTCAAGGGCACCTAACAACAACAACAACATGGGTTGGGTTAGGCTCACCTTAGTCTTTAAAGTGACATCTTTAGTCCTTAACACTTTAAAGAGTTCACTTGTAGCATATTTGTCCAGTGTAATATGACATCTGATTTCTTGACTGCTGCTTCCATGGGTGTTGATTGTAGATCCAAGAAAAATGAAATCAATGGAAACTTAGATCTTTTCTCTGTTTATCATCATATGGCTTATTGATCCAGTTGTGAGGATTTTTGTTTTCTTTATATGGAGGTATAATCCACAGTGCAGAGTGTAGTCTTTGATCTTTGTCAGTAAGTGCTTCAAGTCATCTTCACTTTCAGCAAGCAAGGTTGTGTCATCTACATATCACAGGCTGTTAATGAGTCTTCCTTCCCCTAATCCTGATACTATATTCGTCTTCATATAGTCCAGCTTCTTGGATTATTTGCTCAGCATACAGATTAAATAAGTATGGTGAAAGGATATGATGAAAGGTTAGTAGTTGAGTACAAACCATTTGCTCCAGGGATCTAGCATAATCATAAACCTCCCCATTTTAAAGTCAGTGGATTAACAATTTTGATGCCATCTGCTACCATTTTCATGTAACCTAATCCATCACTTGTCTGTCAGTTTCTCATACAGGGGTGGCTTGTGTGTTGCTGTGAGGCTGGAGGCTATGCTACCAGTATTTGAAATACCTGCAGAAGGTCACCCATGGTGGAGAGTTTTCAGTGGAGCTTCCAGACTAAGACAAACTGGGAAGAAGGATGAGGCCATGGACTTATGAGAAACTTGGTCAGTGGAAACCTTATGAATAACAATGAAACAGTGTCTGATATATTACTGGAAAATGTCATGAGTGTCCCTGAGACATGGTCTGATACATTGTTGCTGTTGTTGTTGTTAGGTGCTGTCAAGTCAGCTTCAACTCATAGTGACCCTATGTACAACAGAATGAAACACTGTCCAGTCCTGTGCCAGTCTCACGATACTTGCCATACCTGGGCCCATTGTTGCAGCCACTGTGTCAGTCCATCTTGTTGAGGTTCTTCTTTTTCATTGCCCCCCACTTTACCAAGCATGATATCCTTCTCCAGGGAATGGTCCCTTCTGAGAGCATGACCAAAGTAGGTGAGACAAAGTCTGGCCATTCTCAGTTCCAAGGAGCATTCTGCTGCACTTCTTCCAGGACAGATTTCTTCATTCTTCTGGCAGTCCATGGT
>NW_006922061.1:639648-640191 GCF_000298275.1 Orycteropus afer afer | reverse complement strand
CTGTCAAGTGTCTGTGGCATGCTGGGAGAGAAAGTCTACTGAGACAGGATCCAAGAAAGAATGTTGTTGTTGTTATTGTTATGTGCCATCGGGTCAGACCCAACTCATAGTGACCCCTCCTTGGGTTTCCGAGGCACTATCACTATGGAAGTAGATTGCCCCATCTTTGGGAAGATAGAAATTAGACAGTCATATAAACAAGCCTATTAAGGAGTTTACTGTAAAGGGGGTCAGAGAAATGGGGTATCCCTTGGAAGAGTGCGTTGCATCGAGAGAAAAGTTTTCTCCTAATAATTTCAAATACTAATATAATTGTATTCATTACCTTTTAGATCCTTGAGAAGCTATATCTCACTATCATTTCTTATCATACATTGTTTATCCCTACCCAAAATGAGTACATCTGTAAGAGTCCTGCCTCCACCTTTACAACACGCTACCATCAAGTCGTGTTTGCAATGAACAAGTCGTTGGTCTTGCAAAATTCTACCATACGAGTTCCAGCATTATTTCTGTCACCAAGGCCAAATTCTCCAACTACTG
>NW_006922061.1:622050-636660 GCF_000298275.1 Orycteropus afer afer | reverse complement strand
GGCAGTGTTTCGTTCTGCTGTGCATGGGGTCGCTTTGAGTCGGAAACGACTCGACGGCACTTAACAACAACAACAACAACAACCATCAAGTCAGTTCTGACTCATAGCGACCCTCATAGGGTTTCCAAAGTTGCAAATCTTTATGGAAGCAGACTGCCTCATCTTTCTTCAGTGGAGCAGCTGGTGGGTTTGAACCACTGACTTTTGGGTTAGTAGCTGAATAACTACTACACCACCATAGCTCCTTCCACCTTTATAGGTAGCTCATAAAAGTTAAGATAGACCCAGCCTTACTGTCACCTAAGGAGAAAAAGAAGCATTTAAAATTTTTTTTGTGTTTGTTTTGTTTGAGAAACATGGTTTCAGTGTATTTTACTTATGGATTAGGTGAATTTATAATTTGTTATCAAACTAGAACATTTCGGAGAGTAAAAACAAAACTATCAAAATTTGTGTGGGGATTATGGAATTGTCTAGGCAACCCAGGATGGTTGGCTATCCTATTCAAAGCTTAGTGACTGTTCTTTTTATAGATTTCTTCTTGGCATCTGTTACAAAGGAGAAGAATTATCTCAGGCCCTACTCTGCTTCTACCTCAGTGACCAACCCCAGTATAGGCAGATCTCATTTCCCTTTCCTAGGGAGCAACTCCCCAGACTTTATCCAGAAGGCAAAAGCCACTAAATGTTAGCTGATGTGCAGACATTGGAATGGGAGCAGTAGGGTACCTCCCTGGTTCAGCTGTTCCAAATTAATTGCTTTCATAATTTCACTTCTCCCAGCCTCCTTCACCCTCCTAACACTGCATTTGTAGATTCTGAGCTTGGAACTACTCACACTTCCTGACAGTTTCCTTAGTTTTATTTTACTCTCACTGGAATTTTTTAAAAAACTTTTTATTGGGATTTGTGTAAAAGTTTACAGAGCAAATTTATTTTCCACTCAGCAGTTCATACACATTTTGTGTTGTGATATTGATTGCATTCCTCATAAAGAAGAAGTATGTAAATTGGAAAAATGACAGCATGTGGTTTGCTGAAGAGAATCATCCTCTAGAAAGAGGAAAATTAATGGTGAACAAGACCACCTACGAATGGCTCCAAAATCTGAAAGATCTCTTCAAATCTCAAAATATTAACACAGCCTTTTATTTCCTTAGTTGTGCATACAAATAGAAGTGAGAAGTGAGAGCAATGAAAAAACACACTGGATGAGGGAGTACTTCCCTCAGACAGTGGCGTGGGAGCTGCATAGTGCAGGCCTTGCAGAAAAGAAACACAACCTTATCCATAGAATGTATGTGTCCTAGGCATGCCAATGCCTTGGGCATAACATTTGTATTAGAAGCTCTTTTGAATTTACTGATGAAATATCTCCACTTGGGAAGTTATTTTTCAGGGACATTTTTCTCCTCCCTTGTTTCCTCTGTGGGTAGAAAC
The DNA here is from genome assembly GCF_000298275.1 of Orycteropus afer afer. Classification (NCBI taxonomy): domain Eukaryota; kingdom Metazoa; phylum Chordata; class Mammalia; order Tubulidentata; family Orycteropodidae; genus Orycteropus; species Orycteropus afer. The sequence goes on along the minus strand of NW_006922061.1, from coordinate 635,221 downwards.
CAAAGGGAACTCAATCAGAGGTGCCCAAAACAAGCTGTTAGCTTTGCATGTAACGTTGATTATGGCTCCAGTCCTGCTGAAGGAAGTAAGTGGAAGCAAGAGTGGTGGACATTATTGTTGTTAGTTTCTGTCGAGTGGATTCTCAATCATTGCAACCCCATGTATGCAAAGTAGAACTGCTCCAAAGAGTTTTCAAGGCTGTGACTTTTTGGAAGCTGATTGCTAGCCCTTACTTCCAAAGTGCCTCTGGGTGAGTTAAAACTGCTAACCTTTTAGCTAGTGGTTGATTATGCCACCCACGTATGCCCCTAATATCTTTTGTTATTTGTTCAGATACATAGTGTCAGGCAGCATACTGCCCTATTTTCAGGTGGTGCTATTGCATGCACAACCAAACAAAAAACTAAGCTGCCATCCAGTCCATCTGACTCACAGCAACCCCCATAGGGTTTCCCCTGAGAATTACCAAAAAATGAAATATTTTGATTGGAAAATGTGAGGCTCCAGATATATACTCTCAGAGGCTGACTCAAGTCTGAGTCCCATTAAACAGAAAGCCCTTCCAGACCTCCTGAGCCCCACTGCAAGCTTATGGTGAGTGCCTGGGTGATACATCACCCCATCAGTTCTGGTGATACACAGAGATCTGCACTACCAACCCCTGGGACTGAATGGCAGGTCTGGTGATTCCTTATCCAAATTCTCCTGTCCAGGAAGGCTGGAGAACTCAAACCTGGTCACCTGGGCTGACACCACACTCATGCACCGTGAACAAGACCAGAGGCTACTCTGCCCCTGACATGGGAAGGGAGGCAAGCATGCTGTATAATAGCCAGGCAAGGGCCACCTGTGGAAACATTTGGTTCTAGAAGGTTCTCCCTGCCACAACCCAAAGGGGAGAGAAGGGGGAGAGGAGGAGGATGCACTGACAGGAAAGGAGCAGAGCTGTGTGAGAAAAAGTATGTTGGAACACCGATGACCCACAGCAAGCTCTCCAGTTTGCCTAATAGAATAGGTAAAGGGTAAATCATCACCACAGCTGAAAAACAAAGACTGGAAAACTAGCAGAGGACCACATCAACCAATCACAGTGCAGCATTCCATCAGGTCCCCTTGCTCAGGCCGCTCGTCCAATTGGAATGCAGCGGCCACTATAAATAAAGCCTACTCAGGGGGTGTTAGGCAGTGTGTGGAGAAACAACTAAGCCATTTTCAGTGATTTAGAGGAAGGTGCCAAGGCTCGCACCAAGCAAACCGTGCACAAGTCTAGGTTGGGAAAGCTCCTCGAAAGCAGCTAGCCACCAAGGTGGCCTGCGAGAGCTCACGGGCGACCCGAGACCCGGAGGCGTGAAGCGCTCCGCGAAATCCACAGCTATCAACAGTCCCCTGAACTGCTGATCCACAAGTTGCCCTTCCAGCGTCTAGTGCAGGACTTCAGTACTGACCTACTCTTCCAGAGCTCAGCCGTGATGGCGCTGCAGGAGGCGTGGGAGTACTACCTGGTAGAGTTTTTTGAAGATACCAACCTGTGAGCCATTCACACCAAATGTGGCACCATCTTGCCCAAGGACATCCTGTTCCTGCGCCGTGTCTGAGGGGATCTGGCCTAAGACCTGTCATAGTGCCTAAGACATTTGACTGCTAACCAGAAGTCTGGGGGTTCAAACCCACCAGCCACTCCTCGGAAGGAAGGTTGGGCAATCTACTTCTGTGGAGATACTACCTTGGAAACCCAAGGAGGGTCCCTATGAGTGGAAATCGACTCCACAGCAGTGAGTTTGGTTTTCAGAGCCACCTCTCTGAAGAAGTTGCTGTAAAAATCTGTGTTTTCCTGTTTTAGCAGGTTCTATTTATGCTGGGGGAGCCCTGGTTGCGCAGTGGTTAAAGCGCTCAGCTGCTAACCAAAATATCCGTGGTTTGAACTCACCAGCCACTCCATGTGAGAAAGAGGTGGCAGTAAATTTTCTGTAAAGATTTATAGCCTTGAAAACCGCATGGAACACTTCAACTCTGTCCTATGGGATCACTGTGAGTCAGAATCGACTCCACGGCAGTGGGTTTGGTTTTTGTGCTGGTGAAGACTACTGCTAACCGAAAAGTTTCTGGTTCAGACCCACACAGAGGCTACTCAGAAGACAGGCCTGGTGATCTGCTTTCAAAAAGCCACAGCTTTGAAAACTCTCTGGAGCAGTTTTACTCTGCACATATGGGGTGTTCTGAGTTGAAGTCCACTCCATGGCAACCAGCAACAATTTCCTAAATTTCCTCAGCAATTTCCCAGATTCCCTCTTTGCCTGCTACTGAATAAATCACATCACATACTTGGTCTGACAATGAGTGGCATGCCAGAGCCCTCCCACTGTGCTGTGTATAGCCAGGCAAAGGAAGAAATTATGAAATACGGGATCCATAGAGGAGTGGGAAAGAGAGGAAGACTGCCTTCATCTATACTGTGCTCCCCTACCCTAAATAAACATATCTGAGTGAAAAGAGTGCTATACAAAGACAGCTTCAAGATAGTCCCCATATTACTATTCCTAAGCCCTCCTATATAGGAACTGTGTCTAAGCCTTTGGTATCAGGGATAATGCAGATAAGTTTTAATATCCTGTGCACTGGAGATAGAATGCAAGACTCATGTTCATAGCAGCCAGGTCTTAGTGCCATCCTAATTATCAGTCAAACCCACAGCAGGCATTCTTTTGTTAGTATAAATCTTGTATTTAATATTAGACAATTGGAATTGGTACTTTTAATTTTGACAAACTCAGTTTGAGGAATAATCAGTTCACATGGTATGTGAGAAAAGATACAGAATAAGCAGTTTACCTAGGACCTAGTCCTTTAGCCAACAGGGTTACCCATGGTGGACAGGTTTCAGCAGAACGTCCAGACTAAGACAGACTCAGAAGAAGGAAGAGGCCATCCACTTCTCAAAGAATTGGCCAGTGAAAACCTTATGAACAGCAGTGAAACACTGTCTTATATCTTACTATAAAGTACTCCTGAAATATTATCTGATATAATGCCAGAAGATGAGCCCCTCCAGTTGGAAGGCACTCAAACTATGACTAACAAAGGGCTGCCTCCTCAGAATAGAGCTGACCTTAATGATGTGGGTGGAGTAAAGCTTTCAAGACCTCCTTTTGCTGATGTGGCATGACTCAAGATAAGAAGAAACAGCTGCAAACATCCATTAACAATTGGAACGTGGAATGTACGAAGTATGAATCTAGGAAAATTGGAAGTTGTCAAAAATGAAATGGAATACATAAGGATCAATATCCAAGGCATCAGTGAGCTGAAATGGACTGGTTTTGGCCATTTTGAATCAGACAACTGTATGATCTACTATGCTGGGAATGACAAATTGAAGAGGAATGGTATGGCATTCATCATCACAAAGAATGTTTCAAGACCTACCTTGAAGTACAATGCTGTCAGTGACAGGACAATATCCATACACCTACAAGGAAGACCAGTTAGTATTACTATTATTCAAATTTACGCACCAACCACCAAAGCCAAAGATGAGGAAATTTAAAATTTCTACCAACTTCTGCAGTCTGAAGTTGACTGAACATAGACTCAAGATGTGTTAATTATCACTGGTGATTGGAATACAAAAGTTGGAAACACAGAAAAATCACCAGTAGTTGAAAAATATTGTCTTGGTGATAGAAATGATGCTGGAAATCACATGATAGAATTTTGCAAGACCAGTGACTTATTCATTGCAAATACCTCTTTTCAGCAACACAAATGATGGCAATACATGTGAACTTCACCAGATGGAGTACACAGGAATCAGATTGACTACGTCTGTGGCAAGAAGTGATGGAGAAGCTCAATATAGTCAGCCAGAACAAGGCCAGGAGCTAATTGTGGAACAGACCATCAATTGCTTGTATGCAAGTTCAATTTGAAGCTGAAGACAATTAAAAGAAGTCCAAGATAGCCAAAATATGACCTTGACTATATCTCTCCTAAATTTAGAGACCATCTAAAGAATAGATTTGATGCACTGAATGCCAGTAACTGAAAACCAGAGGAACTGTGGGATGACATCAAGAACATCATCTATGAAGAAAGCAAAAGATCATTAAAAAGACAGGAAAGGAAGAAAAGACCAAAATGGATGTCAGAGGAAACTCTGAAACTTGCCCTTGGAGCAGCTAAAGCAAGTGGGAGAATCAACAGGATAAAAGAGGTGAACAGATTTCAAAGAGCAGCTCGAGAAGACAAAGTCAATTATTATAATGAAGTGTGCCAAGAGTTGGAGTTAGAAAACCAAAAGGTAAGGACATACTTGGCATTTCTCAAGCTGAAAGAACTGAGGAAAAAATTTAAGCCTCGAATTGTAATATTGAAAGATTCCACGAGCAATATGTTGAATGATGCCAGAAATATCAAAAGAAGATGGATGGAATACACAGAGTCACTGTACCAAAAAGAATTGGTCAATGATCACCCATTTCAGGAGGTAGCATATGATCAAGAACCAATGGTACTGAAGGAAGAAGTTGAAGCTGCAGTAAAGGAATTGGCAAAAAAAAAAAAAAAAAGCAAGGCTCCAGGAATTGACAGAATACCCATTGAGATGTTTCAACAAAGATGCTGCACTGGTGGCACTCACTTGGTTATGCCACGAGATTTGGAAGACAGTTACCTGGCCAGCTGACTGGAAGAGATCCATATTTGTACCTATTCCTAAAAAAGGTGATGCCACAGAATGTGGAAATTATCAAAGAATATCATTTATCAATGATAGGCAAGTAAATTCTTACTGAAGATAATTCAAAAATGGTTGCAGCAGTATATTGACAGAGAATTCCAGAAATGCAAGCTGGATTCAGAAGAGGACGTGGTACAAGGTACATCATAGCTGATGTCAGATGGATCTTGGCTAAAAGCAAAGGACACCAGAAGGATATTTACTTGTGTTTTATTGAATATGCAAGGGCATTCGATTGCATGGATCAAAACAAATTGTGGATAACATTGAGAAGAATGGGAAGTCCACAACACTTGACTGTACTCATGAGGAACCTGTACATAGACCAGGAGGCTGTTGTTCGAACAGAACAAGGGGATACTGCATCGTTTGCTCAAAGTGAGGATGACATAGAGCACTTACTGATGAAGATTAAAGACTACAGTCTACAGTATGGATTACACCTTAATATAAAGAAAACAAAAATCCTCACAACTGGGCCAATAAGCAGCATCATGATATGTGGAGAAAAGATTGAAGTTGTCAAAGACTTCATATTACTTGGTTCTACAGTCAACACCAATGGAAGCAGCAGTCAAGACATCAAAAGATCTATTGCATTGGGCAAATCTGTTGCAAAAGACCTCTTTCAAGTGATAAAGAGCAAAGATACCTCCTTGAAGACTAAGATGCACCTAACCCAATCCATGGTATTTTCAATTGTCTCATATGCATGTGAGAGCTGGACAGTGAATAAAGAGGATGGTAGAAGAGTTAATGCTTTTGAGTTGTGGTGTTGGCAAAGACTGCCAAAAGTGCTGTGGACTGCTAAAAGAACTAACAAATCTGTTCTGGATGAACTGCAGCTGGAATGTTCCTTGGAAGCAAGAACAGCCAGACTTCATCTCACCTACTTTGGTTATGTTGTCAGAAGGGACCATTCTCTGGAGAAGGATGTCATGCTTGGTAAAGTGGAGGGTCAACAAAAGAGGGAAAGGCTCTCAACAAGTTGGATTGACACGGTGGCTGCAGCAATGGGCTCAGGTATAGTAGGGATTGTGAGGCTGACACAGGACTGGGTTGTGTTTTGTTTGTTGTACACAAGGTTGCTATGCATTGGAGACAACTTGATGGCACATAACAACAACAACAGTAAGTCCTTTAGCCACCTATCTGGAGTTAGGAAGGGGGGGTCCCTTTTTTAAAAATCAGAAACCCAACTACAGTGGCTAAGCAGATACAGGCTGAAGTTATTTAATACTCTACTTTGAAATCCATGTGCTTTTATTGCATAGCAAATCACCCCAAAACTTAATGGCTAAAACAATAACCATTTATTTAACTCACAGTTCTGTGGATTAGCAATTTAGACATGGCTCAACTGAAGGGGAGGGCGTGTTTTTCTTGGTGGTGGTGTTTCTGGAGGCTGGCTGGCTGGCTATCGACTGGAACAACAAGAGTGACGGGGTGATGGCTGAACAGTGTGATGAACTTAACTAATGTCACCGAGTTGTTCATGTGAAGATTGTTGAAATGTTTTCTTACATATACTGTATATTTACCACAATTTTTAAAAATTTCAAAAAAAAAAAAAAGTGACTGGACCAGATGCCTCTTACCATTAAGCAGGCTAGATCAGACTGGTTACATGGTGGTGGCAGGGTTGTAAGAGAGGGAGAGACAGAGAGCTAGAGAGAGGAGACTCCAAGGCCCCTGGGGTCCTGGTTCCAAAGCAGCACAAAGTTGCTTCCACGCATTGCAAGTCCTAAGTTCAGCCCAGAGATTCAAGAAGTGGGAAATGGACTACAATTCTCATGAGGAAAAGCTGCCAGGTTTCATCATGAAGGGCATAGGTGCAAGGAGAGGTGGAAACATGGTCATTTTCCCAATCTACCACCCACCTCCAGTGATTCCCACCTCCTGGACTTCACACCCTTGTGTAGTTAAGGGTGATCTGGACTTAGTGATTCACTTGTAAGGAAAAAATACAGCAAAATGATGAGCTATCACTTCTAATATTAGGTTATGAAAAACCTGTGGCTCTCTATCTCTCTCTCTCTTTGTCTCTCTCTCTCTCAGATTACTCACCCTGAGGGGAGCAAGTTACAGTGCTATGATCACGACTATGAAAGAGGTCAACATAGAGTGGCAAGGAACTGAGGCCCTTAGTCTCACAGCCCATGGAAGGTCCATAGCCTGCCAGCAAGCATGTGAATGAGTGGGGAAGCACATCCTCCAGCTTGATGAGTCTTGAGACTACCACAACCTCACAAGAAACAGGAGCTAGAGGACCACCCAAGCTGCCTCCAGATTGCTGTCCTACAGAACCTGTGGAATAAGTATTTGTTGTTTTTAGCCACTATGCTTTGGCAATAATTTGTTACATGGTAATAGTTCCTAATACATCTAATCATCAGAATTTGTATATTTCCTTTCCTTATTCACTCATTCCGTATAGCTATCTACCTTGTTGTTGTTGTTATGTGCTGTCGAGTCAAACCCGACTCATAGCGACCCCTCCTTGAGTTTCCGAGGCAGTATCACTACAGAAGTAGGATTGCCCAACCTTACCTTAGTATTATTTATTTATTCATGTGTTTATTTATTTGGTATATCTGCTAAATGCCAGGCGTAGTTTTTGGTACTGGGAATACAAAGAAGTCTTTGCCCTTCTCCTCAAGGAGCTAACAACATAATGTGGTAGAGAGAGTCTAGTATCTACTCTAATATGTGGGAAGCACCACCTACGATGAGGGGTGTATGACATTCTGTGAAAGTTTGGGGTTGGGGGAGAAGCTCTGCTGGATTTGTTTGGAGTTATTCCTATAACTGCTCTGGTACAACTCTGTCCCACTGCCCACCTGTGTCTATTGCACACTAAACGGTGGCTGGAAATGGTGATCAATGGAGTTACCCAGTTTGATCACTACAAGGGAGGAAGAAGAGAGCGTTAAGTAAGATTTCAACTTCTTGTTTTCATCCAGATATAGTTATGGAAAGCCATTTGTTCTCACAACAATTGTGAGGATGGCACAGGACCAGGCAGTGTTTCATTCTGTTGTACCTTGGGTCACTGTAAATCAGAACTAACTCATTGGCACCGAACAATGACAAAAAAGAGAGTTTTGAAAGTATTATAGAGTTTGGAGGAAAGGCCATAGAACTTCCCTAGTTACCCAGCAAATTTAAGAATCTATGTTATGAACCTAGAGTAACAATAGCTAGGGTGTTTTCGTTTTGTTTTATTGTAAAAATATATATTACACAACATCTGCCAATTTAACACTTTTTGAGTGTTCAATTTGTTGATACCAATTCCGTTAATCATGTTGTGCAACCATCACCCATAATCATTCCTAAATTTCCCTTCACCATAAACACAAACTCACTGTTTCCTAAACAATGGCTTCCCTTCTTCCCCTCCCTTCTGCTGCTGGTAACCACTAAGAAACTTTGGTTTATGTACATTTGCCTGTTCTTGTTATTTCATATGAGGTAGATCATACAATATTTGTTCTTTTGTCATTGTCTCTTTTCATTGAACATAAAGTTTTCAAGGTTCACCCATACTATAGCATGGATCAGGTCTTCATTTCTCTTTTTTTTAAAAAAATACATTTTATCGAAATATAATTTGTGTACAGTGAAATACACAAACTAAATTGACATGGTTCAATGCATTTTTTTGGGGGGCAGTGTTCCCTCCCCTCCCCTCCCACCCCTGGTAACCAACAAAGTTTCCTTCAATGCATAGGACTTCATTTCTCTTGATGGTTAAGTAGTATTCCATTGCACAGGGTGGTGTTTGGAAGATATCATGGGTTGTGAGATAAACCAACTATAGGCCCTAAGTTCATTTTCTGTTGCTGCTGTAACAAATTACCACAAACTGAGGCCTTAAAGGGAGTCCCTGGGTGGTGCAAACAGCTAAGGCACTTGGCTGCAAACTGAAAGGTTGGAGGTTTGAGTCCACTTAGAGGTACCTCAGAAGAAAAGCCTGAAAATCTACATCTGAAAAATCAACCATTGAAAACTGTATGGAATATAGTTCTACTCTGACATATATGGGGTTGCCGTGGGTTGGAATCAACTTGACTGGTACTAGGGGTGGGAGGAGCTTAGAACAATGGACAGTTATTCTGTCACAGTTCTGGAGGCTAAAAGTTTGAAATAAAATAATGTAGCACAACTAATTATCAATATTGTGAACATTTTGAGTTCTTTTCACTTCTTTAGAAAAATCTCACCAATAAAATGAATATAATAATATACACATAATAAATTGTCCAGGCAGGTCCATCCTTTCTGTTCAGCACGTTTTATTTTGTATGAGCACCTTAGTTCTTTGTCTCTAATCTTTTCTTCAATGTTATTAACAATGTGAGATCTGACCTAGTGCTGGTGATTAGGACCTAGAGGAAGAAATACTATATTTGCAGTTGGTATCAGAGCAGAAATGGAACAGAACTGAATTGGATGAATTGATTCAATTTAGTTGGTGTCAGAGAAGTGGGACTCACTAGAACAACCCTGATTCACAGTAACATGTGATTTGGGTAGAGAAAGGATGAAAGGTGAGGGATGAAGAACATTTGATCCCTGGATAGCTACCTAGTCGCTGTGATCCATTACTAATGGTAGAAGTTACCAGCAGAGTTTAGAAATGATGGTAGATCCAACGCCTGAGAAGTTGGCTCGTTAGATACATAGAAATGCAGAATGAGAAACATGTGAAATGTGCAATCTCTTCGTTAATGTTATCTGTAACAGCTAAGATGAACATAAAGGAATGCATAAAGGTGGATCCTGACCCCTGGGTCAAGCTCAGATTTTGGCTGGTTTGAGCTACACCAAAGCTCCAAAGGTAAAAAGTGCTGCTCCAAAGGTGGAAAATTTGTATACAAATGGAGAGGAGAATAGTAGCTGAGAATAAATGAATGTATAAATGGGTTAGGGAATTCCAAAATTTACATTACATCTTGAAAGAGGCTCAGAGCAAGAGATGATACTGTATATTAACTCAATTTTACTAGATGACTGAAAGAGTGAAGCCAAGACCACTCTTGCTTTTGGAACCTGAAAATCTCAAATGGAAGCCTATAAACCTAAGTGGCCTCAACCTGGTAGAAGGTTTGACTAAATGATATGATGATGCACTGGACTAATTGAAAATGATTGATTGGGGCTCTAGTAATGTACTGGTATCTTTTTATGTTGTTATTGCAGGATTTTGTATGTGGTAGTGTTCTGGTTACCTAGTACCGCTCTGATAGGAATATACGACAAATGGGATGGCTTTAACAAACAGGAGTTTATTCTTAAAATTTGGAGGTTTTAAAACCAAGTTCAGAGTGCCAGGCTGTAGGGGCTGGGTGAAAGCCCTTCAACCTTGGGCTTCAGCTCTGCCTCCTGCTCCCAGCCCACTGGAGCTAGAGGCATTTCTTCACTCAGACAGCTGCTGGCTGCTAAGGCTAAGAAGCCCCAAGGTTGACAAGTAAAAAGGCACAGTCCCGATGTTACCAAACCACATGCCAGGCCATTAACTTAAGTCCATTTTAAGTCCCAAGGTCGGCAGAGCATGGTGGGCTGCTGAGCAATGACACGGCTACATGCAGGGTCCAAGTGTGCCATAGGCTAGAGACCATTCTCAAGGCTTCTCCATATATACAGGAAGCAGACCACATCCCAAAGGCAGCTACTCAGCTGCTTGTGGTAGATGCCACCATGGAGTTGATTGCCAGTCTCATCATGGGGAGTAACTACCACCAGCTGCCCAGCCACTCAACCAGGCCCAGCCAAGTTGACATACAAACATAACCACCACAAGTAGTATTTGCCTTTGTTGTCTTTAACTCTTGTTAAATTAGCTTATGACTCTTATTTTTCAAGTTACTTCTACCATACTGCAATGTGGTATAACACTGGCATTGGTGATAGGATTATAATACTGATACTGATGGCCAAATGTATTGGGAAATTGAGTTAAAGCTGCCTCAGGATGTAATTATTACTTGGTTCCACAATCAACACCAATGGAAGCAGCAGTCAAGAAATCAGACGACATATTGCACTGGGCAAATCTGCTGCAAAAGATCTCTTTAAAGTGCTCAAGAGCAAAGACATCTATGAGGCTAAGGTGTACCCAACCCAAGCCATGGTATTTTCAATCACCTCATATGCATGAGAGCTGGATAATGAATAAGGAAGACCAAAGAAAAGTTGATGATTTTGAGTTTCAGTCTTGGTGAAGAATACTGAAAGTACTGTGGACTGCCAGAAGAACTAACAGATCTGTGCTGGAAGAAGAGCAGCCAGAATGCTCCTTACAAGCGAGAATGGCCAGACTTCATCTCACCTACTTTGGTTGTGTTGTCAGAAGGGACCACTCCCTGGAGGAGGATATCATGCTAGGTAAAGTGGAGTGTCAATGGAAAAGGGGAAGGCCCTCAAGGAGATGGATTGACACAGTGGCTGCAATTATTGTGAGGCTGGCAGAGGACCAGGCAATGTTTTGTTCTGTTGTACATAGGTTTGCTATGAGTTGGAGCTGACTCGACAGTACCTAACAACAACAACAACATGATATAATGAATATATCTTTATTTTTATTATAAAGGATGAACTGCATAACCAAATAGATTAAGAGGTGGGGGAGAATAATCCTCCAAATGCTAGGTACATAAAAAGAACTATGGCTAAAGTGACCTGTGGGGTTTACAATTAACTTTACCAAATACTTTGGTCTCTTTCCTTGGTTCCTGAAAGATAACCTCTAAAATCTTAGAATTTCTCCAGTGATTAAAATGTCTTTGTTATATATGAGGGCTCCTGATCACATCTACCTAACAGGTTATGCTAAAGAGACGACTCTTGGGTGAGAGCTAGCAAGGCCAGAAATACCCACCATGTTATATCAGTCTGTGGTAGTTCAGTTTGTGTGTCAACTTAGCTGGGCCTGATTGAGTGCCTGGGCACCTGGATGTAATATTCTCCATGATGAGACTGGTAATCAGCTCCATGGTGGCATCTACTGTGAGCAGCTGAGTGGCTGCCTTAGGAATGCGGTCTGCTTCTTTTATATAAGGAGAAGCCTTGGGGAATGGTCTCTAGCTTATGGTATGTTTGAACCCTGCATGTAGCTGTATTGTTGTTCAGCAGCCTGCCAGGCTTGGCTGACCTTGGAACTAATAATGCACTTCAATTAATGGCCTGCTGTGTGGTTTGGTAATATCAGGACTGTACCTTATTACTTGTGAACCTTGGGTTTGTCAGCCACAGCAGCCAGCAGCTGCTGGAGTGAAGAAAAGCATCTAGCTTCAGTGAGCCGGGAGCAGGAGGCAGAGCTGAAGCCCAAGGCTGAGGGGCTTTCACCCAGCCCCTAGAGCCTGGCACTTTGAACTCAGACTTAAAGCTTCTAAATTATAAGAATAAACTCCTGTTTGTTAAGGGCATCCCATTTGTGGTACATTCTTGTCTGAGTGGCACTAGGTGACCAGAACACAGCCCAACTTCAGGGGAGGATGAGGGTTTGGAGATTGACTTAATTAGGCATGCTTACAAAATGAAGCCCCAGTAAAAGCTCCGTGGGCTTCCTGGTTGGGGAAAAGACATCAATGCATGTGGGAGGGTAGTGTGTCCCTTTTGGAGCATGGAAGCTCCACATTGAGAATCCTCCCAGACCTCATCCTATGTGTCTCTTCATTTGTATCCTTTTTGCTATAATAAAACTACAATCGTAAGTATAAGGCTTTCCTGAGTTTTGTGAGACATTCTAGCAAATTATTGAGTTTAAGGGAGTAGTGGGAGCCAGTAGGTCAGAAATGAGGTGGGCCTTGGGGAACCCCATGAGCTAGTGGCTGATATCCTGAAAGAGTAGTAGGAAACCAACAAATTGTAGCCAGATCAGAATTGTGGCAGGCCTTGGGACCTCCGAGCTTGTGGTTGGTGTGTGAAATCTTGGACCAACTTGGCAGTCAAGAGGACTTTAAGTTGTGAGATCTGATCTAGCTCTGGGTGGTTACAGCCTGAGGAAGAGGTATTACATGTGCAGTTGGAATCAGTCCAGACATGTTACAGAATGAAATTGGATGGATTTCACTCAGAAGGTGTGTCATACAGTGAACAAGTCAGTTTGCTGAGAGCTCCCTGGACTATGAGTGTGTTAGAATGGGTTCTCTAGAGAAACACAAAAACTAGCAAAGTGTGTATATATATTTATAGAGAGAGAGAGAGAGAAATTTATCTTAGGAAAATGGCTCACAAACGTATAGAAGCCGACAAGTCCCAGCCGACAAGTCCAAGTCTCTGGAGGAGATGGGCTGGCGGCCGCTTTAGCTTTCGTAAGCGCAGGGGGCCGAGAGATTCAAGGCTGGCAGGCAGTACACTGGTTGTTGACTCCAACAAAAGATGAATCCAAGATCTTCAGGCCGGGCGGTGGGCTACTCACTCACAGAAGTC
>NW_006922061.1:619228-621950 GCF_000298275.1 Orycteropus afer afer | reverse complement strand
CCTAGGGAAACTCCCCTTGGGCAGACTGGCCACTCAGAACACAGTCATCTGATCCCATCATGGCAACAACCACACAGAACTGGGGTCCAGCCAAGTTGACACACAGCTCCAACTATCACAATTAGTCACCTTGATATATTAGCTACAGTTGAAAAGCTGCTGAGTTTTATGAAACATGTACATCTAGATCAGAGAAACATTTCAAATGAATCAAGAGATTTGTTCATATTGGTTTCTACTCTAGAATTTATTTTGTTTTTATAATTTTATCATCACCTACTAAATGTTTGAAGAATATTTTCAAAAGTGCTATGAAGTCCAAGTGTAGACTTTATCTTAAAAGACAAAAACAATAATGCTGATTTTCCAAGAGAAATAATGAATTACTACCCACACATATGCACCTGTCACAGTTTTAAAGTTGGAAAACCTCTCTTTCAAAGAAGAAAATAGCAGGTGAATAAAGAAATATTACAATATGGGTAATATATTTTTCCCTAAATTATAACAGCAATCTAAAATTACTATCCATTACTAAGGATTTGATTGTCTATTATTAATTTCAGGAGCTCTGGTAGCGTAGTGCCTAAGGTACTTGACTGCTAACCAGAAGGCTGGCGGTTCAAACTCACCAGCCACTCCTCGGGAGGAAGGTTGGGCAATCTACTTCCATAGTGATACTGCCTCAGAAACCCAAGGAGGGGTCACTATGAGTCGGGTTCGACTCAACGGCACATAACAACAGCAACATTATTAATTTCAGTTTTTTAGTTAATAATTGAAAAATAAACCATCTTTTTCAGATGTTTTTTTAGATGGAGTGGGTAATTAAATTCAGCAATGGCCCGATTTATGCAAGGATTTCATAGATTTGTTATAAATGTGATGATCCCAGAATGTTTATTTAATTAGAATGATAACAAGCTCAATTTTACTTATCCTGTATCAACAGTGTCAGCTATTTATTCAGTATCAATTTGACCACAATGTGCCTTAATCACAGAAAGCTCACATTGTAATCTGTTTGTTAAAATGTGCTTGTCCTGCTCTAAATACCAACAGAAACACAGGCTGTGATGGAGTAGGAATTAGTCACCAACCGCTGTCTCAGAAAGCCTCCCTGGAGCATGGAGAATGTTGACACTGATGCTTTCCAGAAGAATTGTCTATGCTTCAGTGGACATATGACATTTGACATATATACATGTACATATAATATATATATATATATATATATATATACACACACACATACATATACATATTATACACACACACACACACATATATATATACATGTTGAGTTGATTCCAACCCATGGAGTAAAATTGTCAGAGTACAATAGTGCTCCACAGAGTTTTCAGTTTCTGATGTTTTGGAAGTAGATCACCAGGCCTTTCTTCTGAGGCACCTCTGGGTGTACTTAAACCAAGCACAATAACCATTTAAAGTACCCAGAGTCTCTCTGTCTCTCTATATAATACATGAAGTCCCTAGATGATGCAGTCAAGTGATCAACTACTAATGAAAAGTTTGGTGTTTCAAACCCATGCAGAGATGCCTTGGAAGACAGGTCTTGTGATCTGCTTCTGAGAGGCTCCAGTCATGAAAACCCTATGGAGCAGTTCTACTCTGCACACATGGGGTTGCCATGAGTCTGAATTGACTTGATGTCAACTAACCACAACATATATATAATACAGTTAGAATCAGATGTGAAACTAGCACTTTTCCTTAGATAGCACAAAGAAAAAAAAAACTACTTCTATTAAAACATTATTGTTTATTAAAGATAACTAAGTCAAAAAATAAAACAAAACACTAGAGTTGCATATAGAACATCTAGCTGTGGAGAAATGAAATGTATAATTTCCACACGAGTGCCGCTCACCCCCAAACACAGAAATACCACAGTATACCTACTCATAGAGAGACACAGAAGGCTTCCCCATTAGGAGATGAGCCCAATTATATATCCAGGTCTTCCTCTTCTTTCTTCTGACAAGATAGTAAGAAAATACAGGAGTTGATGGAATTTGAAGAAAGGGTCTCAGTGAAACTCGAATGGTTGGAAGGCTATTTGATGTAAGGCACAGTGTAGGCATTGGACTCAGGCAGGGATTCAAATCTCACCTTTGCAGCTTATTAGCCAGGCTAGCCTAGTGGCAACACCCTGACACCCCAGGCCTCACAGGACACTGACCAAATGGTGGTTGGCCACTTTCTGCTTCCTCATGTGGGTGCAATACATCACATCCCTCACTTCAATAATTAACAGTCTGAGTTTTTAATTTCCCATTATTAATTATAATTTTCCCACTTCTCAGGCCAGCTTACTGCCACTGTACCCCCCCCCTTCCACCCCCAGATGCTTGCAAACTGTGGAGCTTTTAACCATTGGGACAGAAACCTCAGAAATGGCACCAGGTCCCCTTCTTACACAGCTGCAAAAAGGCAGACAGTGGGAAGAGCCATGTGTCTTGTGTGCAGACCTGTTTAAAAATGTATAATTATGTTCTATTGTTGTACCCAGGCTGTAAAGGAGATGCTCGGAAGAGAAGAATATGCCAACCCATGACAATGCAAATGCAATAGGACAGTTTATTAGCTAACTTAAGTTAGGGTCTTTGCCCTTACCAGGTCAGTGGCTTAAGCAAAAGACCCCGTACCCCGTTTCTTTCACCAATTTATGGAACAATATGGGGAGGGGCAGCACCGGGGC
>NW_006922061.1:573215-617273 GCF_000298275.1 Orycteropus afer afer | reverse complement strand
TTGCTAAGGGATTTAGGGCAGTGATCTAAGATGTTGGGGGATGTAAAGAAACTCCCCCGGCTCCAAAGTTCACTTAGGAAAATATTATCTAGGGAGGATGAGGCTCAGATATGTGGGAGACTTTCAGGAGTCGAGCAAATCTCTGATACGTGCTGAATCCGGATGGCTTTTAAAACTTCAGGGTGTTATTTGTACAAATCAGTCTTCTAAGACACAGGGACTTCAACCAGGTTTGCTGGTCTGATGAAGCCTGGTGGAACCACTGAGGCTATGGCCCTTAGCTGCCCTTCAGGTCTGAAATTGAACCCATACCTGTGGCTTCCAGCCAAACAAAAGACAGGCATATAAGCTGAACATTTACACTCCTTGGAGAGAACAATCATAGGAGAAAGAAGGGCTGTTTATGCATAGGAAGAGAGTTCAGGGGGCAGGAGTACATGGAGCGATAGACACAGGGAAGAGATAACTGTGGGGAGGAAGTGGGAGGGGAGCTGTTGCATTGTGGTAAATTGTAGTCAATGTCATGAGACAATTTGTATGTGAAGTGCTGTATGGAAAGTGAATTTGCTCTGTAAACTTTCACCTAAATCACAATTTAAAAAAAGTAATTAAAAAAAGACACATGGACTTCAGAGGTGGTTGCTCTGTCCTGTGTAATGTAACATAAACCAAAGAAACAAACTGGTTGCTGTTGAGCTGATTCCGACTCATACAGACCCTATGCGTTACACAGGAGAACAGCTCCATAGAGTTTTCTTGCCTGAATCCTTATGGAAACAGATCACCAGGCCTTTCTTCCACAGCACCACTGAGTAGATGTGAACAACTTTAGGTTGTTGTTGTTATGTGCTATCGAGTTGGGCCCAACTCATAGCGACCCCTCCTTGGGCTTCCAAGGCAGTATCACTGTGGAAGTAGATTGCCCCATCTTCCTTCCGAGGAGTGGCTGGTGGGTTTGAATCACCAGCCTTCTGGTTAGCAGTCAAGTGCCTTAGGCACTATGCTACCAGAGCTCCTGCACTTGAAAACAAAACATTTATGCCTCCCAGGTACCTGAAATGTAACAACACAAGTTCCTAAAACTCTGTAATCTGAGTTGTGATCTCACTTCCATGTTTTGCTCTAGAAGTGTTGCTGATAGAAACACACAGGGGTTTTGGCTCTTGCGAGGATTTCTGCTAAGCCCGAAGCAGGTGACCACACTCTTTTTCTTTGCCACATGTGTCAAGGTGACAAGAGAGCCTTGGCTGTATTCTCCGGGATTGAGAATGTTTGTCTCATTTCAACAGATACCAGGGGACCTGGTGGCTTTGGACCCTGTGTGTTTTATGGTCACAGTTGGAGCTACTTCTCTCCTTTAACAAATCACCCAGTTCTTGCTGCTGTTAGCTGCCATGGAGTAAACCCTGACTCAATGCAACTTCATGCACAATGGAAGGAAATGCTGCTCAAATCTGCAGCATCCCCATGATCACTTCCTAGTCTGTCTTAGTTTGGGTGCTCTGCTGAAACTTGTTCAGAATCATAGCAACATGTAATCTCCACAAAAGACAGGTGGTAGCTGTGCCTGAGGGAATCAGACCTGGGTCTCCTGCATGGACGACAGGAACCACCTTTGCTTATACTCTGGTCCAAGCTTATCTTCCTTCTCAAGCCTATTTTTCTTCCCAGTGGCTGATTGGAGAGAGAACTGGGTTTTGGTCATCTGATCCCAAGTCCCTGGTGGGGATTCCACTGGATGGGCTTCAAGCTATTCTCAGGGAAGTGGTAGACATCATGTTCCCTTGGAAAAGTTCCCATATTCTCTCTTGGGCCTAGCTCCTGTGGGTTGGAAGAAGAATTGCCCGATATGGTTTTGTGGGGTCAAAAGAGAGGAAGAAGAAAGATAAATATGGTAAATAATGGCAACCAGAAGCCATTGTTTGCCAAGTAACTTGGAGACAGAGCCATCTGGCCACTGGCTCTAAACCTTGCATTTGAAGAAGGGCTTTTGTGGTGTGAATTATACCTATTGTGGTGAGACCAAAAGCTCCCTTGGTGGTGCAAACTGCACTCACTCTTAACAGAAAGGCTGTCACTGAAGAAGAAAGGCCTGGTGATCTGCTTCTGTAAAGATTATCATCAGAAAATCTATGGAAAACTTAGAGTTAATACAGTAATTTAGCAAAGTTGTAGAGTACAAGGTCAACAAACAAAACTCAGTTGGGCTTTTATCCACTAGCAGTGAAAAATCTGAAAGGGAAATTAGGGAAATAATTCCACTTACAGTGGCATCTAAAAGAATAAAATACCTTGGAATATATCTAACCAGGAACATGAAGACTTATACAATGAAAACTATAAAACTCTACTGAAAGAGATTAAAAAAGACTTACATAAATGGAAAGATTATCCATGTTCCTGGATTGAATGACTTAATATTATTAAGATATCAATACTATTCAAAGTGACCTATAGATTCAACATAATCTGGCTCAAAATTTTAATAGCCTTCTATATAGAAATAGAAAAACCAATCCTCAACTGTACATGGAATGGCAAAAGGCCCTGAATAGCTAAAGCAAAGTTGAAAAGGAAGAACAAGGTAGGAGGACACATATGTCCTGATTTTAAAACATACTATACAGCTACAGTAATCAAAACAACCTGGTATGGTATAATAATAGACACATAGATCAGTAGAATAGAATTGAGAGTCCAGAAATAAATCCACACATCCAAGATAACTGATTTTTGTCAAAGGAGCTAAGTCCATTCAATGGAAAAAGAAGGGTCTTCAATAAAAATGAAACAGATCTGTATCTCACATCATACACAAAAACAAGTTCTAAATGAATCAAAGACCTAAATATGCAAACTAAAACCATAAAATTCTAGAAGAAAAAGCACAGGCAATGCTGTCAGGCCTAGCTTTTAACAATGGATCATCAAATAAAATAACAAGTACAAACAGCAAAAGACAAATAAGTAAGACCTCATAAAAATTTAAAACTTTATTCATCAAAAGACTTTACAAAAAAGTGAAAAGACAAGCTAGCAACTGAGAGAATATCTTCAGAAGCTATATATTTGACAAGACTGTAATGAACAAAATATATACATAAAACTTTGACACCCTAACAACAAAAGATAACATGATTATAAAATGGGCAAAGGGCTTGAATAGATGTTTCACCAAAGAGAATATTCAAATGACCACCAAACACATGAAAATATGCTCAGCATCATTAGCCATCAGATAGATGCAAATCAAAACCACAATGGGATACCATTTCACTCCTAGTTCATGGAACTAGGATGGCTAAGATAAAAAAGAAAACAATAAATGTTGGCAAAGATGGAACACTTATCTATTGCTGGTGGGAATGCAAAATGGTAAAGCTATTGTGGAAAACCGTTTGGCAGCTTCTCAAAAAACTAAAGATAGAACTACCATTACAAAACAAAACAAAACACTGCACCATCAAGTTGACTCTCACTTGTGATGCCCATTGGTTTTCCAAGGTTATAAATCTTTACAGAAGTAGATTGCCTCATCTTCTTCCCGCAGAGCAGCTGGTAGCTTTGAACCATTGACCTTCTGGTTAGCAGCCAAATGCCTTACCCACTACACCACCAGAGTTCTTAGAACTACAGTATGAACCAGTAATTCCATTCCTAGGTATAGACACAAAAGATTTGAAAGCAGATATTCAGAGCCTTATATACCCATGTTCACTGCAGCACTATTTACAATAGCCAAAAAGGTGGAAACAACCTAAATGCCCACCAACAGATGTGGTACATACATACAATGGAATACTACTCAGGCAATAGTAGAAATGAAGTCTTGATACATGCTACAATATGCATGGAGATTGAAGACATTATGCTGAGTAAAATAAGTCAACACAAAAAGACAAATATTATATATATATAAATATTATATAAAATGTATAAAAAGACAAGAATAGGAAAAGGTATAGACAACAAAGTTTATTAGTGGTTCCAGGAGTAGGAGGGAGAGAGAAAAGGGGGTTTAATGATGATGGAAATATCACATTGATCGAGGCTAGGATTTTACTGTAATTGCTGTCAATAAGTTGTACACCTGTGAAAAGCTGAATTGAAGAAAATTATGTGATAGATAACAGGTAAAAAGAAAAACAGAGTAGCTGCTGAGTTTGCTTGCGTACAACCAAACACCTCATGGGATTTGATTACTTGGTTTGGAGGTTCAGTATCATGGTTTCATGGGACATCGCAGTTAACTCGCCTAAAAACATGCTTAGTGCTTCTATTCTACCTCCTGCTTTGTTGCAGAGAGTCTTGGGTCTTAAAAGTTTGCCAGAAGCCATGTAAGCCACAACAATTGGTCTCTGTTCACCTGGAACAATACAGGAAGAAGGAGAGTCGGGAACAAGAGAATACAGAATGTGTAGCTCATTGCCTCCATGAACACTCGTCTCCTTTGCCATGAGACCAGAACTAGATGGTGCTTTGCTACCATTACTCAACATTTTGATCAAAGATGCTATAGGAGAATCTTGATCAAAAGGGAGAAAATGTAAACAGAATTTTAAATTCTCATGGACTCCAGACTTTTTGGAGCCATGAACTTTGGATGAACGCCTGAAACTATTGCCCTGGGAAAATCTTTAAACTTTAAAACAAAAATATCCCCTGAAGTCTTCTTAAAACCAAACATAGTTTAGCTTCACTAGTAAAAAGGGTCTTCTTTGAGCATTATGCTCTTTTAAAATTTATCTATATAGGATCAGATTGATAGCAGCAACTTGAAAGATTAGATCAGAATCTTAAAAACAAAAACCAAACTCATTGCTGATGAGTCAGATCTGACTCATAGTGACCCCTCCTTGGGTTTCTGAGGCAGTATCACTACAGAAGTAGATTGCCTAACCTTCTTTCTGAGGAGTGGCTGGTGGGTTTGAACAGCCTTCTGGTTAGCAGTCAAGTGCCTTAGGCACTATGCTACCAGAGCTCCTATAGGAACCTTGTTGTTGTGTTGTTGTTATGTACCATTGAGTCGGACCTGACTCATAGTGACCCCTCCTTGGGTTTCCAAGGCAGTATTACTATGGAAGTAGATTGCCCAACCTTCCTTCCAAGGAGTGGCTGGTGGGTTTGAACCGCCAGCCTTCTGGTTAGCAGTCAAGCACCTTAGGCACTAGGCTACTAGAGGAACCTTAGGAGGCAGCAAATTTTTATTAATGGAGAGGAAAAACTCAGTAAAGGAAAGTGAAAGTAGTTGCACAACTGGAATAGTGTAATCAGTTCCACTAAATGGTACACTTAGAAACTGTTGGTGTATGTTTTGCTCAACAAAAGCAATAAAATAAACAAAATTTTAAAAAACAAACAGGCAAACTACTTTAAAAAAGACAATGGAGCTCAGCTCTACTTAACACATACAGTTGTCTTGAGTCTGAATCAATATAATAACAAAGCGTTTTATTATTATTATTATTATTATTATTGTTATTGTGAGATGTTGAGATGGAAAAATGGAAACGCCCTCTGGCAACCTACACAAGCAGCTAAGAGAAGTGATCAGTGCAGAGAACTTGGGGAGTATGAGCAGCTGAGGAACCAAAGACAGCAGAAGGGAAAATCCAATTGACCTTTTTTTGGTATATTCATGGTGCTGATTGCTACACATAAAATGAGAATGTAATGAGAAGAAGAAGACATTGGTCTTTAAAATGGAAAGGGCTATTGATCATGTTGTACTAACCTCTCCGTTATTATATATTGCCTTTTCCTTCACCCAAGATATAAAGAGGAGGTCAGCACAACATGACCATGGAAAGGAGGACACTGGGAGTTACACAAGGGTAAAAGAGTACAAAAGTAAATACTATTATATACACAATCCTTCAATAACAGTAATAACAAAAAATACTCTATGCAAAGATACACAGGTAGACATACAAGCTGAACAGATGTGGGAAGGCAAATGGGAGTACACCCACGAGTAAATGTAGGTATGGCAGAAGATATTTCTATATAAGTATTTGTGTGTAGCTACAAATATATCCATGGATATAGTAGAGCAAAGCAAGTTCTGAAAACTTCTTAGCCATAACTAAATACCCTGAGGGAATGAGTCATTGGGCATGGAAGTTTAGGACCACACTCTCAAAGGACAGTTAGGTCAATTGGCATAACATAATTCACAAAGGGAAGCTCTGGTAGCATAGTGGCTAAGGCACTTGACTGCTAACCAGAAGGCTGGCGGTTCAAACCCACCAGCCACTCCTCGGAAGGAAGGTTGGTCAATCCTACTTCCGTAGTGATACTGCCTCAGAAACCCAAGGAGGGGTCGCTATGAGTCGGGTCCGACTCGACGGCACATAACAACAACAACAACAACAATCCACAAAGTCTACGTTTTAAATCCTGGTTGGTAAGTAGTGTCTGGAGTCTTAAAAGCTTGAGAGTGGCCATCTAAGATGCAACTATTGGTCTTTCCCTATCCAGAGCAAAGAAGAGTGAAGAAAACCAAAGATTCCAGGAAACAAATGGTCCAAAGAACTAATGGACCACATGAACCACAGCCTCCATTACTCAGAGACCAGAAGAACTAGATGGCGCCTAGTTACCACTACTAACTCCTCTGACTGGGATCACAGTAGAAGGTCCTGGACAGAGCGGGAGTAGAAAAAAAAAAAAAAGTAGAACAAAATTCAAAATCATAAAAGAAAAAATACTTACTGTCTGACAGAGACTGGTAGAACCACTGAGACTTTGGCCTTTAGACACCCTTCAAGCCTGGAACTGAACCCATCCCTGGAATCACCTTGCAGACAAATGAAAGACAGACCTATAAAGTGAACAATAACACCAAGGAGAAATCTAGTCCTCAGAACAATCAACCATACAAGACCAAAAGAGAAGCATTTGGTCTTCTCAAAAGCTCAGAGGACAGAAGGGGCAGGAAAGAAGGATGGATGGAAACAGGGAACACATGAGGAAGTGGGAAGAGTGCTCTTACATTGAGGGGATTGCAACCAATGTCAGGAAATCAATTGTGCATAAATTGTTAAATGGAAAACTAATTTGCTCTGTAAACTTTCATCCAAAACACAATAAAAAGTTAAAAAAGAAGAAGAAAGGGCTTTTGAAACAAAGATACGAGTACATTTTGATATGTTAACTAAACCCAAGTAAGACAGAGGGGCCCCAAGGAAGAAAGATCTTTCCCCAAGTTCCTGCAGCAAAAAGGAGCCCTCTGTGGCACTGGACACATAGATCCACACATGAGCCCTAGAGGAAATTGCCAGATTAGGGGAAACCTAGAGCATGGCAAAGGAAGAACTCTAAAGCCAATGTTCATATCTTCTAGTGTGGCAAAAAGTGCAGACTTTGAATTTGAGGCATTTGCAATTCATGCCCACTGTGAAGTGGGGCACTGAAAATGGGTAACAGGACCATGGTGTCCTTATTTCTTTCAATCCAGATTCCTAAACAGGAAAGTTGGCCATGTCAATAGAAAAATCCAGACTTAGTAAAGTACATCCCTAGTGGTCTTTGGCTGAAGAGAGAAAGAGTCCACAAATACTGCCCAACTGGGCTGCTCCTGCTAGCCTCAGCCAACCTCTTCATGCAGCTGGAAGACCAAGGATAAAATATCCATAAAACTACCACCTACAGAGCGAGGGCCCTCAAATTGACCAACAAAAATCATGCAAAATTACCCAGAGATGGGGAATTATTGCTTAAGGGGCACTGAGATTCTGATAAAGGTAATGAAAAATATTTGGAAATAGTGGTCATGGTGAACGTAATTAAGGTCAATGAATTGTAGGTCTTGCAAAATTCTATCATGCAGTCACCAGAATCTTTTTTTTTTTTTTTTTTTCAGCAAGGCCATATTTCCCAACTACCAATTCTTCTTCTGCATTCCAACCGCTATTAACGATATCGAAAAACCAAACCCACTGCCATCAAATCGATTCCGTTGTCTCATCTTCCTTCCATGGAGCAACTGGTGGGTTTGAACCACCAATCTTCTGGTTATCAGTCAAATGTCTCAGGCACTGTGCTACTAGCTCCTTCCAGCAAGGAACAGAAACGCTGATATTGAAGGGCGGACGACCCCCCGACAGCCTCAGCCTGAGTTTCTTCATCTCTTGGCTTCCTAGGACTAGGAGGGCAAAGTGTCTGGGTGCGGGTAGCCAGGGTTGGAGGTAGTGTTCTGGATGAAACTATGTCGGGTCGTCAGCAACAGACTCCCAGAAGGGCTCCGGACACCTCTCCGAACCTGTTTTCCCCGCCCTTCAGTCTAACTCTGGGTCAAAATGTCCCCTCACCTTCCTGGAACAGGGCGCTGACGACATGCTGTACCCCACAATGATATAGCCAAGGATATGCTGTCATCCAGCAATTCCCACCCCACCAACCAGGAGCGTGTTCCCCCAAAATCTCTTCCTTGGTGGCCTTCAGACATACCCTTCCTTGCAACTCCGCCCCCCGCCCCCACGCCCCTGTCTCGCCAATGAGGCCCCGGCTCCATCTGGTCAGCTGACGCCACAAAGCCCTGCCCTTCCACTGACCCCTCTCGGCCCTACAATTGGTCTGAGGGTCTCAATCGACAAACTCAGCTTTTCTGAGCTTCACCTCACGGATCACACAGTTGGCCTGTTTGGCCCGGTGGACCCTACCTATTTGGCCTCGGTGTGGCTGCCTGTGTGTGCCGTCTTCTCGCTTACATGCCTGCTCACCCACCCCAGTGAGTAAAAGCCCCTTCGGAGGAGCAAGTGGACATCCCCGCCACTGCAGCCGCTTGCGTGATCACTGGCTTTTCTACAAGCTGAGTGCTAAGCTGTTTCTTCTAAATCTCATGTCAAGGTACCCGGCTCAGCTCTTGTCCTCCTGAAACTGAGCTCCTGCCTTTTTTACTCCGCCTTTGAAAATGTTAATAAATTGGAACCATACATGACTATGACCAGACAGATCTACTAGTTCAGCCCCTGCATTGGCAGAAGAAACCGTATAGGAAATGCAAGTGACCATTAATACCATTAATTTGAAGGGGTGGGCCCATTTGGGTAGGATGGTTTACTCCCCCACCCCCAGCCAGCTACTCCCCTCTCTGCAATTGGAGTCTATACAGGGAGGGCAAGTAGAGAAGGAAAGGATTTTTATCTCCATAGCCTAAGGTCAGACCCCATATCCTGTGTGTGTGTGTTTGAGTTTGTGTCTGTGTGTGCCCTTCCTCTTGTACATCACTCCCCAATGAAAGAGCTTTTGTTTTCCTTTGTTCTTTGAAGGTTTCTTGGGAGGCATTTGTGCCTCTGATTGAAGTAGATAAAATGACAAATACAGATCCTTGCTTTTCACCCTCATAACATGTGTAGCACCAAGAGCCACAGAGCTCTTGGGAGAGGGTTGGCTTGGACTTTTGAGGGAAAACTGCTCACCTCAGACTTCCTCTGCAGAAGTACTTAAAGCCAAATAGCTCACTTGGTTTCTTACCCAGGAGCCATGGATGCTGTGGAACTTGCCAGAAGGCTGCAAGAGGAGGCCACTTGCTCCATCTGCCTGGACTATTTTATAGACCCAGTGATGACTGTCTGTGGGCACAACTTCTGCCGAGAATGCATCCAACTGAGCTGGGAGAAAGGGAAAGGGAAGAAAGGGAGAAGGAAACGGAGAGGTTCTTTCCCCTGTCCCGAATGCAGAGAGATATCTCCACAGAGGAACCTCCGGCCAAACCGCCTGCTTACCAAAGTGGCTGAGATGGCACGCCAGCACCCTGGCCTCCAGAAGAGGGACCTGTGTAAGATACACCAGGAACTTCTGAAACTGTTCTGCCAGGAGGACCAGAGCCCTATCTGTGTTGTCTGCAGAGAGTCCCGAGAACACCGGCTCCACACTGTGTTCCCCATCGATGAGGCCATCCAGGATTACAAGGTGGGCTCTATACCAGAGGGCCAGGGAATGTTGGGAGAAGAGGGGCATATATCAGTGAGGGCAGGCTAACTATTGCTGTAACAAATCTACCTCAATATGGACAACTATCACAGTGGAAGTTATCACAGGACAAAACCAGGTGGGTGGCCAGGTTGGCAAGGGACCCTACCACTTAAGATTATTCAGGAGTTGTCCTAGTTACCCAGTGACCTATTATATGAGTACCACAAGTGGATGGCTTTAAAGAAAAGATATTTATTTTTTCACAGGTGTGGAGGCTTACAGTCTAAAATAGGTGTTGGCCTTACTGATTCCTTCCTCATCAGTAGCCTTGGGCATGCCTTGGTTCCTTCAAGTTCTTGGCTTGTAGATGATCCTCATATGGTGTCTGTCTTCCTGTGTGCACTTGTGCATGTGCATGTGCTGACAACCATCTATTCTGGTTTTTATAATTTAGAAGTGATTAAGCTTAGGATCCATCCTATACTGGAAGGAATTCATTACCATAACAAAAGAAAAGTCTTATTTCCAAACAGAATAATATCCATAGCAATATAGGTTGGGATTCCAAGGGAACACACAATTCAGTCCATAACACATGGAGAGGCCAAAAACACATGCAGGACTCGACAGAGACCATTCCAATGTAAATCTTAGGGAAGCACAAAGTGAATGATATTGCTATACGGAGAGGTCAGGGCAGTACTTCAGAACAGGGAAGTGCAAAATGGTCTGGAAGGAGTATGCGTGGTAGAAAACTTTTGCCTTCATTCTGTCTCCCAAACACAGCACCCTATGGTTTGTGCCAGTCTCCCACTTGGGGTTTTGACAGTCCTTATCCATGTTTTATTCTCTTTTGGAACTTTTTGGGACACTTTAAACTGGCAGTAGCCTGGGAGAAGGGAGTTTCTTTTCATTCACTTAGTGCCACAACCAAGTAATTTCTATCAAAACAAAACAAAAAAAACACCATTTGCCATTGAGTGGATTCTGACTTATGTATGCTCCATAGGGTTTTCAATGGCTGATTTTCAAAAGTAGATAACCAGGTCTTTCTTCTGCGGTACTCTGGGTGGACCTGAACTTCCAACTTTCAACAGCCAAGCACATAATGTTTGTACCACCCAAGGACTCCATGAGACTCTGTTAAAAAAAAAAAACCCAAAAAACCAAACTCACTGCCATTGAGTCGACTGTGACTCATAGCGACCCCCTTTGGGTATCTGAGGCAGTAAATCTTTACAGAAGTAGATTGCCCAGTGTTCCTTCTGCAGAGTGGTGGGTAGGTTTGAACCTTCTGCTTAGCAGTCAAATGCCTTAAGCAATACACCACCAGAGCTCCTTACGAGACTCAGTGGGCGACTGGAAAACAATGATAATGATACTTATACCTGAAAGTCAACTGGATTCAAATAGTACAGTACATTAGCATCACCAAGGTTTTGGGAAAGCCAGATTGTTGGCTCCACCTCTAGAATTTCTGATTCAGCAGGGTTGGGTGGGACCCAAGAATATGCATTTCTAACAAGTTCTTAGTAATGCCTTCAGCTGGTCTGGGGACCACACCTGAAGAATTACAGAAAAGAAGATTCTAGACCTAGGCCTTGTTGCTAATGAATGCAACAGCTCCTATAGTGTGATAAGGGTCAGACTTACCAGTTCCTGTAGTCTGATAAGAGTCAAGACCCCTTTAAGAGGTTGATCAGCCTGAGGAATCAAGTAAAAGGCAGTGGAAATGGAGCAAACAGAACCCTGGAACTCCAGACTGTTTTCCTACTTGGCAGCATATGAATTGACCAGAGCTAAGATGATTGTCTTACTCTCAACTTAAGGAGATGTTGCAGATCAGTTCCTTTGTATACAATGCCCATGCCCAATGGTTGTTGTTGTTGTTGTTGTTATGTGCCATCGAGTCGGCCCCGACTCATAGCGACCCCTCCTTGGGTTTCCGAGGCAGTTATCACTACGGAAGTAGGATTGCCCAACCTTCCTTCCGAGGAGTAGCTGGTGGGTTTGAACCGCCAGCCGTCTGGTTAGCAGGCAAGTGTCTTAGCCACTATGCTACCAGAGCTCCTGCCCAATGGTAGCTGGGAAAATTCCTGAGTATGAACTGCTCTCTTGCATCTTCTGATATGTCTCACCAAAGAGCAAATCTGCTCACAGAGAGCTCACCAGGTATTAGCCTCAAGCTCCTGGCCACTGTGTCCTCACCTTGTAGGGGACTCCCTTAGAACGGTTCAGAGGGATGCAGATTGGGGAGAGGGGTAGATCCATTGTCCTTACACTATACAGTCTGTGTGTCCTGTAGGAGAAGTTGGAGGAAAACATGGAATACCTGAGAGAGGAAATGATGAAGACTGAGGCGGTGCTGGCCAGAGAAGACAGGACCATGAAAGAATGGCAGGCAGGTGCTCCCAAGGGCATGCCGCTGAGAGAGCAGCAAGCCCTGGGGCTTGAAATGAGTTCTGACCAGGTCCAGTGGGGAAGGGTCTCCTCCACAACCCTGTCTGCAAGACACTAGAGCACCTGCAAAGCCTGGTGTCCATGCAGCCCTTAGAGTTTGCAGTTCACACTACCTCAGTTTTCAAAAATGCCCCTACCCTTGAGGTGGGAATACTGTTTATGGGTGAATAAATGGAACCCAGAAAGTTGATTCAAAACTGGGCTTTTATGCTTAGCCCATACAGGCTATTTTAAAAACAGTTAACAGGCTCTGCCTGTTTTTAGGATTTTGCCACTGTGTTAGTTTCCTTGGGCTACCATCACAAAATACCACAAAGTGGGAGGCTTTAAGGAATAGAAATTTATTTTCCCACAGCCCTGGAAGGTAGAAGTCCAAATTCAGGATGGCTGCAGGGCCATGCTCTCTCTCTAGGGGAAAATCTTTCTTTGTCTCCTATTTCTGGTAACTGTGGGTGTTTCTAAGGAGCTCTGGAGTGTGTAAGGTGTTTGAATGCTAACAGGTTGGTGATTCAAACCCACCAGCTTCTCCATGGAAGATGAGGCAATCTACTTCTGTAAAGATTTACAGTCTTGAAACCCAATGGAGGTCACTATGAGTTGGAATTGACTCCATGGCAGTGTTTTTTTTTTTTTGGTGGGACGTTGTTTCTTGGCTTGTAGAAAGATCCTCACACGGTGTCTTCCCTGCATGTGTGACCCTCTCCACGTCTGTTCTTTCCTTTTATAAGACTACTCAGAAGGGATTAGGATTGGGATCCATCCTACTTCAGCATGATTTAACTTATCCACCAAGAAAGACTATTTCTCCAAACAGGGATTAGGACTTCAACATATCTTTTTTGGGGATATGATGCAGTCCATCACAGCCACTCATGCAGTAAGTACCCTTGGGGGCAAGTGGCTTCTTTCAGTGATCCCCTCGACTTCCCAACTCCTCTGGCCCCTTCTCCTCCTGGTTCTTCTGGATACCCTTTTTGGAAGCAGAACTCATGACAGCTGTGAGTGTCAAAATGGGATCAGCTTGTGAGTTGCAAAACTCTCAGACTCACTGCCGTCAAGTTGATTCAGCTCATAGCAACCCCTCCTTGGGTTTCTGAGGACTACAGAAGTAGATTGCCCAGTCTTCCTTCCCAGGAGCGGCTGGTGGGTTTAAACCGCCAGCCTTCTGGTTAGCAGTCAAATGCCTTAGGCACTATGCCACCAGAGCAAAGTCAGTTGCAAAGAAGAGAGGAGGTGACACCCCAGGAAGGAGAGGGTAATAGGCCTTGGGACTCCAGGGGTTTATCGTCTACATAGGGCTTTCTGGGCCTCTGGTTTTTGCCTCATTGCCTCATCTGTGTCTTTGCTACACTGACCCATGTCTGAATTTCTAGTTTCTACTTCATGTTTCCCACTTGTGGTGGGAGATGCCTCCACAGGCTGTCTCCTCATTTCAACATAAGGCATGTTTGTTCCAGGGAACAAAAACTTGTGACAAGGTTGGGGTGCCCTTGGGAGACCTCTGATTTATCCCTTGGCTCCACATTTAAACCCCCAGCCTTGGCTTGGCCAGTTTTACACAAGGGGGGCCAGGGGAACATGTGCTGGCAACCCTGGACTGGCTGCCTTTAAGAAAGGCCCTGCCCACCCATAGTCAGCAAGAAAGGACTGGAAGGTGGCCTGCCTAGGAGCACACATATGGAGGTGGTGTGACACTGCTCCTGTCTCACCAGGAGAAAGTGAAGAACCAGAGAGACCACATCATGATGGAGTTTGAGAAGATGTGCATCTTTCTGGCTGAGGAGGAGCAGCGCCTTCTCCAGGCCCTGAAGAAGGAGGAGGATGAGACATCAGAGAAGCTGCATGAGAACAAGGCCATTCTGGACGAGCAGAGCTGCTCCCTGGAGATGCTGATTCTGGAGCTGGAGGACAAGAGGGAGCATTCAGCGCTGCAGATGCTGCAGGTGAGGGGGTGGACCCTCAAGGAGAGGGGGAGGTGCCTGCAGGGGTGAGAACAGGCAGTTTTTTTGGTGTTATTTGCAATCAGGTGCCTGACTGTTCACAAGTGTTTGCCTTTTGCCTTGTGACACAGAAGACCAGTGAGGTGAGGGGTACAGTGATAAGACACAGTTCCCATCGAGATCTGACCCGCTGTATAAGGGAAGGGAGCTCTGGTGGTGTAGTGCCTAAGGCATTGACTACTAACCAGAAGGCTGGGGGTTCAAACCCACCAGCCACTCCTCGGAAGGAAGGTTGGACAATCTACTTCCATAGTGATACTGCCTCAGAAACCCAAGGAGAGTCGTTATGGGTCAGATTCGACTCCATGGCAGTGGGTTTGGTTTAGTTTGGTAGAAGGGAATACTGAACTGAACACAGAATAGCTCAAACCTAACCGAAATGTGTTCTTCAGTCCAAGAGTTGATCTCCCACCTGAAGCCATTCTATCCCCTAGGGAATTGTGGCCAATCTGAAGGGACCCACAGCAGGCAGGCACACATGACTTCATTGGCAGGAATTAGCCACATGGCCATTGCTGGGAGAAGGTGCTGGGAAAGGTTTGGTCAGTTGGCCAGCAATGAACCTGCACCTCTGTCCCTCTGGAAGAAGTCAGGGTGATTCTGTCCAACAAGTGGATAACTGTGATATATCAAAGTGTATGTTTTGGCTGGAATATACAGTAAAAATATATTTCACAGTGTGATTATCCCCCCCCCCCACACACACACATTTATATAACAGAAACAAAAGTCTCATGAAAGAGACATTTAGGTATATGCCCTGGTTTGCCTGGGACAGTCCCAGATTTATGTCCATTGTCTTGATATCCTGTGGGGTTTGTCCTCAATAAAGGTGTCCTGGTTTAGATGATAAATTATATAATCACCCTAACTTTGAGTAATATTTTGTTTACTACTTTATTGGGAGCTCTGGTGGCATAGTATCTAAGGCACTTGACTGCTAACCAGAAGGCCAGCAATTCAAACCCACCAGCCACTCCTCGGAAGGAAGACTGGGCAATCTACTTCTGTAGAGATACCACCTCAGAAACCCAAGGAGGGGTTGCTATGAGTCGGGAACAACTCGATGGCAGTGAGTTTTAGTTTTATACTACTTTACTAAAAACTAATTTTCCCACAACCCACTAAATGGATTTCATGACCCATTGGAGGGACGAGGGCTGCAGTTTGCAAAATTCCATTTTAACTCCCTATGCCTCCACCAGCCTGTTAGCATGCTCTTATGAGCAGCAATGTTTTCCCCAGGTTTCCTCACTTCTCATGTAAGAAAAGGAAGCCCAGGTGGTTTACATGGATAAGATTCCTATGCCAAGAGTTAGGGTTATGGTCTAGAACCTAGGAATATGGACACCGGAGAACATTACAAAATTTGCTATATTGCCTTTCTAGCAGAGATGAAAGGCCAGAAATGTAAAAATGTGACCTTGGAATCCCCTCTTGATTCTTAAGGAGGCTCAAAAGCACTTTGTCTCTTTTATTCTGCTTCCCTTTCCTTCCCCAAATTGTCTTCTTGATGGGTGACAGAGCCAAACTTACTCCAATTCCACATTCACTCTACCCTCAGTTTCATCACATTATGGCTTCATTTATCTTGGGTGGGTATATTGATTTATTAAGGCTGCCATAACAAAATACCACAAAGTGGGTGGCTTTAAAAACCAGAAATTTATTGTCTCATAATTCTGGAGGCTAGGAGTCTAAGATCAGGGTGTCAGCTCTGTTGATTCCTTCTGAAGCTCTGAGGTAGAATCTGTTCTGTGCTTCTCTCCCCACTTTTGGTGACAACCAGTGATTCTTGCCTTGTAGATACATCTTCACATGGCTGCCCTTCCTTCCTCATCTTTGAATTCACCACTCATATTGAATTAGGACCCACACTACTCCTTTATGTATCATATTAAACAATAACATCATCAAAGAACCTATTTCCAAACAAGATAACTGTCTTAGTTATCTAGTGCTACTATAACAGAAATACCACAACTGGGTGGCTTTAATGAACAGAAACTTTTTTCTTACAGTTTAGGAGGTTAAAAGTTTGTATTCAGGCTTTCTCTGTCAGCTCTGGGGGAAGGGCCTTGTCTCTTTGCAGCGTCTGTTCCTTGATTACTTGGTGATCTTCATGTGGCCTTGCATCTGTTTTCCCCATCTGGGCTTCCTGGCTTCTGTGCCTACACTGGTGTTTTTTCTTTTTTTAAAAAAACAAACCAATACTTGTTTCTTTTTATATCTCAAAAAGATATCTTTTTATATCTGCTCTTTTTATATCTCAAAAAAGTGGTTTAAAACACTCTCTACACTGATTGTTGTTGTTGTTGTTATTTGCCATCAAGTCGGCCCCGACTCATAGCGACCCCTCCTTGGGTTTCCGAGGCAGTATCACTAGGGAAGTAGGATTGCCCAACCTTCCTTCCGAGGAGTGGCTGGTGGGTTTGAACCGCCAGCCTTCTGGTTAGCAGTCAAGCGCCTTAGGCACTATGCTACCAGAGCTCCCACCTACACTGATTATGGCTTATTAACCAAAAAGAAAACCCAGTTCCCAAATAGGATTATATCCACAAGTATACAAGAGAAAACTAAAAAAGGGGTTAAGATTTACAATATTTTTGGGGACACAATTCAATCCATGACAGTCACATTCAGAAGCACAGGAGTGAGGACTTCAACAAATCTTTTAGGGAACACAATTCAATCCCTAACAGTGGGTCAGTACCCCACCTGAGACGGACAAGAAAGCACAGGAATTGGTTCAGGTCACAGGACTGATTTCAAAGCATCAAGGGCTCCGTTTCATACATAGCACAGTCTCCTGAAACCTTCCCTTCTTCCTTCCTACTTACTAGCTGGATCTTACAGGTCTGACCAGGACCAAGAAGATGGCTCTGGTGTGCCCACTGCAGAAGGCATACCTTGGTGGGAGGACAGTCCAGTGGGCCAGGCAGGGAATGCAACAGCTTTGGGAAGGAAATGCCAAGAAAAGATGACCGAGTTGCTCTGAGAAGTGGATGAGTGGGAGCTTTTGGAGATTTTAAGGATGGTGAGGGGGAGGAAGGTGCTAAGAGCTGGAATAATTCCTGTCTCCACTTCTCTCACAGGATATGAATCATCCACTTGACAGGTATATGAATCATCACTTGTCGTTCTCTGAAGCAGTGGTGGGGGCATGGGAGGGCCCCTTGTCAAGCCAGAGGGGGCAATGAGAACTGTGTTCACTGGAGGGTAAAGAACCTGAGGACACAGTACCCAGAAGCCATCCCCATCGGGCTGAAGACTGTGTGCAAGGTGCCTGGGCAGATAGAGGTGCTAAGGTGTTTCCAAGGTAAGTGGGGGCCCAGGGCTGGGACTGCACAACACCCTGCCTCAAGCCCCAGCCTGAGGAGCTAACCGCCACATAGGGCCATTAACTCCAAATGAGTAGAATCTGCCCCAGGTCTCAAACGTCACTGTTGGAAATTTGGTCAAATTTAAATTCTGTTCTCCTTGCTGCCTCCATGAAGATCCACTTCATGGAAGATGCTCTTTCCCATTAGTAAGGATGAAGCTTTCTGAGCTACCCAAATGGTCCCTTCCCTCTCTTCCAAGTCCCTATCAATATCAGTGTCCACAGCTGGGGCAGGAGATCATTAAGTATCCACAGGCTTAGTTATAGGGGGCAGAGTAAAATCATCTGTGAAGCACCCAGACTTTTGACCTCAGCTTTGCCATCAAGCTCCAACCCAAAAGGTTAAGATGGCCCAAATGACATGCTCCCAAAAATGAGGACTCTACTTCCAAGGAAGACTATCAATGCTCAGGCTTGACTGCTGGTATTAGTGGAGGGGAGGCCTTTAGGGAGTTAGGCAGACTAGGATCATCGGATAGAACTCCATCCCATGTTTTCCTGCCACTTGAAGATCTGGTCATGAGACAATAACCTGTCTGCCACCTGCTAGTACTCTCCCCATTACACCCATGAAGGAAGTTCTAATTTTAACCCAAAATGGCTCTGCTTTCCCCCGGCCCCATGCTGCCTGTAGTGGATGTGGTGCCCGATCCTGCCACAGCATACCCCTACCTCGTCCTGTATGAGAGCCGGCAGAGGTGCTACCTCAACTGCCCAGTGGACAGCACATTCCACGGCAAGGACAGATTCCTCGCCTACCCCTGCATGGTGGGCCAGACAGCCTTCTCTGCGGGTAGATACTACTGGGAGGTGGGCATGAACCTTACCGGGGAAGCGCTATGGGCTCTGGGTGTGTGCAGAGACAATATCAGCCGGAAGGAGCGGGTCCCCAAGTCCCCCGAGAATGGATTCTGGGTTGTGCAGCTATCTAAGGGGAAGAAATACTTACCCATGCTCTCAGCTGCCACCCCCTTCACACTGTTGGAGCCCCCTAGCCATGTGGGGATCTTCCTGGACTATGAGGCTGGGGATGTTTCTTTCTACAACGTGAACAATGGATCACATCTGCACACTTACTCCCAGGCCACCTTCTTAGGCCCCCTGCAGCCTTTCTTCTGCCTTGGGGCTCCTAAAACAGGCCAGATGGTAATCTCCACAGTGACTGCATGGGTGAAGGGCTAGAGACCCAGGCAGGAAAGACAGCTAAGGATGAACTTATTTCTCTGTAAGGTGGGGTGCCTTGTGCTCGCCCACAGGGTCCATGGCCAAGGCTAATCAAGGATTGCAATGAGTGCAATTAGCTGTTCAGGGCTATTGTTTACAAAGTCAAAATATAATCATGATTAAAGCAGTTAAACATTAAAAGACTGTTTATTTACAGATGCTTAATAGAACTTTTGAAAGAAACCTCTTGAATTTTTATATACATGTATGTTGTTACCTGCCATTGAGGGGGCCCCAACTTATGACTTCATGCACAACAGAACAAAATGCTGCCTGCTTCTGCACCAATCTCATAATCGGTTGCAGATCAGTGTTGTGATCCATAGGGTTTTCACTGGCTGATTTTCAGAAGTAGATTGCCAGGCCTTTCCTTCTAGTCTGTTTTAGTATAGAAGCTCTGTTGAAACCTGTTTAGCATCACAGCAACATGCAAGCCTCCACTGACAGACAGATAGTAGCTGAGTATGAGGTGCTTTGGCCAGGAATGGAACTGGGGTCTTCAGCATGGGAGGTGAGAATTCTATGACCGAATGACCATTGCTTCAAATGTGTATGTATACACACACACATACATATATATATGTATATATGTATATACACATACATACATATATATACATACATAGTTATTGTTAGGTGCCTTGATGTGTCAATCCATCTTATTGAGGGTTGTTTTGGTTACTTTGTGCTGCTCTAACAGAAGATACCATAAATTGGTGGCTTAAATAAATAGGAGTTTATTCTCTTACAGTTTTGGAGGCCAGAAGTCCAAGTTCAAAGTGCCAGGTCTAGGGGATGGGTGAAAGCCACTCTACCTTGGGCTTCAGCTCTGCCTCTTGCCCCTGGCCCACTGAAGCTAGAGGCCTCTCTTTACTGAGGCAGCTACTGGCTACTGAGGCTAACAAGCCCAAGGTCGACAAATAAAATGGTACAGTCCTGTCATTACCAAATCACATGGCAAGTCATTGATTCAAATCCCATTAATAGTCCCAAGATTGGCCGACAACATGGCAGGCTGCTGAATAATGATTCAGCTACATGCAGGATTCAAGTGTGCCAAAAGCTACAGACCATTCCTAACGCTTCTCCTTATATACTGGGAGCAGACCACATCCCTAAGGCAGCCACTCAGCTGCTTACAGTAGACTCCACCATGGAGCTGATTACCATTTTCATAATGGGCAATGCTATATCCAGCTGCCTAGCCACTCAAAACCAGGCCCAGCCAAGTTGACACATAACTTTAACTACCACAAGGGTCTTCCTCTTTTTTGTTGATCCTCTACCAAGCATGATGTCCTTCTCCAGCGACTGGTCCCTCCTGATAACAAATGCAAAGTACATGAGACGAAGTCTCGTCATCTCTGCTTCTAAGGAGCATTCTAGCTCGTATGTCTTCTAAGACAGATTTGTTTGTTCTTCTGGTGGTGCATGGTATATTCCATATTCTTCACCAACACCACAATTCAAATCAATCAATTCTTCTTCAGTCTTCCTTAATCACTGTCCAGCTCTTCCATACACATGAAGCAGTAAGACAAAGTGACAGATAAGTGAGTATATATGTTGTTGTTGTCGTTAGGTCCCATGGAGTCAGCTCTGACTCATAGCGACCCTATGTATACCAGAACGAAACACTGCCTGGTCCAATGTAATCATATGTAAACTTTAAACCTATGAGGCATGGTCTGATCTCGTTTTTATTTCCCATGCTTCACACTTAAGAATTTCTAATTCATTTAACTTGGCTTTTTGCTCTTCACATGATTTAAATTAAAATTTAGAAGGATAGTATCTGGTGTCTGCTTTGTTCTTTATTAAACATTCTAAGTCATTCCTTCTAAGGTCTGGGTCCTTTTCTGGGAGTAAAATGAAAAAGTGGACCCCCTTCAAATTGAACCCTTAAAAGCCCCCAGAGTTCATCCCCACCCCATCACTTCTGCTTCTTGAAATTGCTCATGTTCAGCAAAAGAAAGGGGGACTCCCTATAGAATAGGTAAGGTTCATTTGGGGGATTTCCCTTCCCTTCTTCAGAACTCTTCACTTTTCTAAAACTGACTCCCTCTCCACAGCCTTCTGCAGTTTCAAGTCTATATATATACAAGCCTGTGGTCTGAACCCACCCAGTGGCACTCAAGAAGAAAGGCCTAGTGATCTGCTTTCATGAAGATTATAGCTAAACCCTATGAAGCAGTTGTACTCTGACACACATGTGGTCTCCATGGCTCAGAATCAGCTCCAGGCAATGAGTACAGGCATCATCAGAGATCGTAGGTTCAGTTCCAGACCACTGCACTTTTAAAGCGAGTATCACAATAAAGTGAGTCACTCAAATTTTTTTGTTTCCCAGTGCAGACGAAAGTTATGTTTACACTATATGTTGTTATGTGCCGTCGAGTCGGCCCGACTCATAGCGACCCCTCCTTGGGTTTCCGAGGCAGTATCACTACAGAAGTAAGATTGCCCAACCTTCCCTATTAAGTGCAATATGCAACAGCATCGTGAAAAAGTTTGAAATATTGTGAGAATTACCAAAATGTAACAGAGACACCAAGTAATCACATGCTGTTAGAAAAACAGCGCTGATAGACTTCCTCCACGCAGGATTGCCATAAACTTTCAATGTATAAATAAAAAAGCAAAGCGCAATAAAACAAGAGACCCCATGGATGCAGAGTAGAACTGTGCTCTCCATAGGCTTTTCCTGGCTGCGACCTTTGGGAAGCAGATCACCAGGTTTGTCCTTCAAGGCGCCTCTGGGTGGATTCCACCGTTTGCGCCACCCAGGGATTCCAACTGGTACAACAGCCTAAACATTTAAGAAGCAGTGCACTCACTATATTACCAGAAGCCCCGGGGGCGTAGTTGGTTACTAATCTACCAACTTTCAAATCCACCAGCTACGGGATGGGAGAAGATGTGTCTGTCGGCTTAGCACTGGAAACCTTATAGGGCAGTTCTACCCAATCCTATGTTGTTGTTGTTGTTATGTGCCCTCGAGTCGAACCCGACTCATAGCGACCCCTCCTTGGGTTTCCGAGGCAGTATCACTACGGAAGTAGATTGCCCCATCTTCCTTCGAGTGGCTGGTGGGTTTGAACCGCCAGCCTTGGTTAGTAGTCAAGTGCCTTAGGCACTACGCTACCTATAGGGTCGCTATGGATCGCAATCGACTTGAGAGTAGTAGATTTGGTTTTCTGGAGGGCAGTACTACCCGGACAAGGGGTTTCTGTAGGGCAGTGAGTGTTCCGGAACAACCCACCTGAGAAATCGTTTTGGCTGAGAATTTGGGACCTTTGGGGGAAGGGGGAAGGGCGACATATCCTGGAGGCTTGCGGAACAGGAGGAGCGAATCCGCCGGAAAGGGGACTGGGAGTAGGGATGATGGGCTCGGCCCTCCGCAGACCCACGCTCCCTCGCGCTCCCAGTCTTCTTGGGCGCCAGTAGTCCACCACCAGAGCATGCACCCTCGGCCATACTCCGTCGCTCCAGGACGCTCGTGACGCCAGGTCACTGGTGAAGGCGATCCAATTCCGTCCGGCATGCGGGCCGCGTGACAGGCCTCCACCAGTCAGAGGCAAAAGCGGGTGGTTCTAAAAAAAAAAAAACCACCCTGCCGCTTCCTGCTTCCGCCGTTCAATCCTCTTCCTGTCCGGGACCCCGGAGCCCCGCGCCCTCCCTGAAGTTGTGGGTAGCGGCTGCCGCTCCCTCCAGGTCTGCACCCGGCGCACGGCCCGCGGCCCTCTTCGTGAGCTCCTCTGGCACCATGGCTGCCCCGGACCTGTCGGCCAACCTCCAGGAGGAGGCCACCTGCGCCATCTGCCTCGACTATTTCACAGACCCGGTGATGACCGACTGCGGCCATAACTTCTGCCGCGAGTGTATCAGCCGCTGCTGGGGTCAGCCCGAAGGGCCGTACGCGTGCCCCGAGTGCCGGGAGCTGTCTCCCCAGAGGAACCTGCGCCCCAACCGCCCGCTCGCCAAGATGGCCGAGATGGCCAGGCGCCTGCACCCGCCGTCGCCCGTCCCGCAGGGCGTGTGCGCCGCGCACCGCGAACCGCTGGCCGCTTTCTGCGGCGACGAGCTGCGTCTGCTGTGCCCTGCCTGTGAGCGCTCCCGTGAGCATTGGGCACACCGAGTGCGCCCACTGCAGGAGGCTGCAGACGATCTCAAGGTGGGGATTGACGGGGCGCGAGGGCGCCGGCCTGTAGAGCATGCGTCCTGGAGCGGGTCACGCGGGGTAAGGGGTTTCTTGCGGGCACGGGACAGGGGTGACCGCTAGCTAGGAAGTAGCCAGGAACGCTGGGACCATTAGCGGGCCGTGTGCGGATTGATGAGAGATGGCCAGCCCTAGGTAGCGTGGCCACTCCCCTGGAGGACTGGAGATAGTTTCTGAGATTGGAGCAAGGCAGGGTCATGCGCCCTGCAACTCTTTAACTTTTTCCTGCCCACTGAGAATGGGGTGGGGGCGAGGCTGGGAGAGCAGTGAGGAAGCTGCTGCTGAGTTCCAGGCCCCAAAGACTGTTCTGGAAGGGCCTGGGTCACTGCTACTTTGCTGGGTAAAGTGCCAGGGGGCGCCTCTGCCTTGACTAGATAGCTTAGACCCACTTTTGGCCTGAGGCTAAGTTGCATTATCTTTCTGCTCCAGTAATGTTGTTTGTTGTTGTTATGTGCCCTGGAGTCCAGACTCATAGTGACCCCTCCTTGGGTTTCCGAAGTAGTATCACTAAGGAAGT
This sequence comes from Orycteropus afer afer, assembly GCF_000298275.1. Lineage (NCBI taxonomy): Eukaryota > Metazoa > Chordata > Mammalia > Tubulidentata > Orycteropodidae > Orycteropus > Orycteropus afer. The sequence goes on along the minus strand of NW_006922061.1, from coordinate 593,553 downwards.
AGATTGCCCCATTTTTCCTTCCGAGGAGTGGCTGGTGGGTGTGAACCGCCAGCCTTCTGGTTAGCAGTCAAGTGCCTTAGGCACTATGCTACTAGAGCTCCAGTAATACCTTTCCTAAAACTAAACGAAAACGTGTCCTGAAGAGCATCAGGGCCAAACCGCTTACTTTGGCCAGGGCTGGCGTCTGTACATGTCTCCTCACTTAACCTGCTGGAGTGTTTCTTCTTGCAACCCCAGCTATTGCATACACTAACAGGGTTTTTAATTGTGATATGCATTTCTCATTCAAATATGTATGTTAGAGTATGTACCAAATACATAATTTAGCCTAATACTAAAATCGGTATCCAGCCAAGGTCAGTCACTATCATAGAACAATTTCTAGGATGCAGTAAATCTCTTTCCTCCCTACCCATTTTTTTGGCCTTGAAGGTGGTTTAAGATCCCTGTAAGTGGGTGTGTCAGGACGTAGATTCTAATTTGTACTGAGGTGTACCAGCACACAAGAATATCACATATCCTGTGTCAGCCCAAGCACATTTCACCCTGTCACCAAACTTCCAGGTCAGGGAAAAAGTCACCAGCGCCTCCTGGAGGCTCTCCTGACAGACCTGATGGAAAAAAAGTCTCATGAAACAGTCCTTGAGTCTTTCTGTGCTATTGCCTATTTTTTTCTAAGGTTGGGGATGTCCCACCCAAATGTTTTTACCTGCCACCTGTGGGCTGTAACTGGCAGATTGGGCAACCGTGGGGTAGAGTTCAGACCGAGTTTTGCACGTATTGCTGGCACTGGGGCCCAGGAAGAGCTGCCTCACTGATGCAATCTGTCACCTTGGCAAAGCAGTGCTGAGGAATCTCCTGCAATGTCTGACCTCCCAGGAGGGGCCCATTCTCCCTGCCTGAACCCGTCCTGGCATCTCAGACTCAGACTCAGGCTAGTTGCCACCTGAGAAAAATCCCAGTATGACCCATTGTGTTAGATAAAAAAAGGGAACAGTGATGGGAACCAAAGGTTATCTGTGGAGCAGTACAGCCACGGCCACAGAGAAACTGTCTGAATTGGATTGAGCCGATCAGTGCAGATAGAGGAAGATTACATTCTGACCCCAGCCAGAGATATATACTTTGCGTAAGGCTTTACTATGCGTTCTGATAATTGTTATGTTCTGTTATATTTTTTAGAAATGCTGTTTGGGACTCCCAAAATTAATAACCCACAGATGTGACTATAGTTTGAGAAGCACTGCTGAGAGGTGGAAGTGTAGAAGGAGATGAGGGTGCACATGGAAGGGTAGGGGTAAGGTGACCAGGCCTGTGTTTTTTAGAGGAGGCTAGCAGCAGGGTGGGGAGGTTGCCTTGAGGCCAGTGTCCAGCCATATGAGAGCTAGAAAGATCCTGAGCTGAGGCTATGGCAGCAAGGCAAAAAAAAAAAAAAAGGAAAATCCTTCACGTTCTTGAAGTGCTTGATAGCAGGCCTGTGTCTCCAGGCAGGGTATGGTGTGCTAAATGCCAGCTGCCTGGGTTCACATCCTGAACATATGTCTGGGGCAGAGTTCAGGAACCTGTCATACCTCATCCCCTTCTGGAACATGGGTGGAAATAACTGTCAGACCCTTTGGTGACAGCTGACAAGGGTCTGGACAGTGCTGAACACAGGAGTGAGCACTAACCTACTTCACTCCGCATGAGCATGGTTCTGTCGTTCTTGTTATGGTGACCCTTAAGACCTTTCTGGGACCCTGGTCTTTCTGTGGTTTTCAGAATTGATAGTATCATTTTGAAACTAAATGGTCAGACTTACAGAAAACCACGGGATTATCAGTTTAATCAGACATAGATAGTTCATTCTGCTTGTTCATAAGATTTACTGTTACTTTGTGCAAATGACTTCAGGGTGCCTACAAGTAAGGGGAAATAGAATAGAGCAAGGAAACAATATAAATATGCACGTCTTGTGGCTTATTGTGTTTAAGCTGAACCATGACAAGTGTAGGACATGTAGAGTTACTGAGGAATTTGTAGGAAAGTAGGCCATTCATGGTGAAAGCGGTTCCCATGGGAAGTTGGGGTTCAGCTGGGCCTTGTGAACTGACAGGATAGAGGAGGCTCTTTGACCCAAGATAGGAGGTAGAGGTGAGCTCTGTACCTTCAGCAGCCACCTGGGGAGGGGTCACAAGTGCAGAGGGGTGTGTGCCAACCTTGTTGCACTGGAGGACACCTGGCCGTGTTGGCATGGCCCTGACCTGAGGAGTTAGAGGTAACAGCAGAAGAATCTAGCAGAGGTGGTGTTAGGGCATTGAGGTTGAGAATGGGAAAGATATCCCACATAAGAATGTTTGAAAGGAGAACGCTAGACTTATTGGTGAGTAAGGGAGTCAGGTTGGGATTCTCAAAGTTCTGTGATGAGTGGCTGATGTTGCCCATAGCAGGGAGGCCAGAGGAGAATGGGGTAATACTGTAATTGGGCAGAGATAGTCATGCAAACCTGAAGGTATCTTATCTCCCTCATTCTGAGAAATTTTATATATCTTTTTCTCCTTGTGAATGTAATCCCTACTTGTGGTTTTTTGGATTCAACTTTGGTTGAACAGACTTGAACAGTTTTCTCTTGGGTAACATTTGTAGAAACTTGAGCCAGTCAGTAACTAGGTAGGCTAGGCAGTTACAAATGCATGGACTTCATGCTGCCTGAGGTTTTCCTGATAGAGCAACTTCACGGACAGGGCAAAGTCTGGAGAAGGTGGGTCCTGGTGCTACACTGTGGCCAGCTGCCCGCAGATTGCTGGAAAGTGGGGAGGGTCTCAGTACCAGGTGCCAATGGCTGTGCATTCTCCGCCTGCAGGGGAAGCTGGAGAAGTCGCTGGAGCACCTGCGGAAGCAAATGGAAGATGCGCTGCTGTTCCAGGCCCAGGCAGAGGAGACCTGTGCCTTATGGCAGGCAGGTGGCTGGGCCTTCCCTGGGCTCCCGAGATCCCAGGGATGGTGGGACAGCTAGCAGGGGCCGTGGGACAACTCTTGCAGTGGAGGCCCCACCTCGGCACACAGGTGTCCCTGCTCACTGGACCCTCTCTGTTCAAACTCCCACCCTTGGAAACCATGAAGATAGGATTTTTATATCTGATGGCATCTCTGCTCTTGGAACTCTGCTCATGACCCAAAACTCAGGAACTGTTGAGGTCAGATAGTAGAATATTATTGCTGTTCAAAGTCTCACTACTAAACGTTCATTAAATTCAGTTGCCGAAGAGAATCAGATAGAGATCTTGATACAGTGCTGGTATCCCGTGCTCTATGAATTTTTCCAGTTGATGTCCAAAATTTAGGGACCAAAGAGATTGGAGTAACATAGTACTCTTATTCTCTGAGTGTCCACAAATCTCCATACAGGAGCTGGGTAGATTTGGATGTTGTGAGCTGTGTGTGTTGCTTGTCTGATGAGGGAGGGGTATGTGCGTGTGGTGCGTATCTGACAAGGGAAGCATGGAGGTTTTGGGGGGCACATAGGGAGTGCCCGTCTGATGAGGGAGGTGTTGTGTGTCACCTACTCTGCAGGGCCTGGCAGTGCTAATTAATTAGTTAATGTGGGGATGAGGGAAGAGACCAGAGTGGGGAGCACCCTGAGTCTCAGCTCTCTGCTTCTCCCACCTACAGAAGATGGTCGAGAGCCAAAGGCAGAACGTCTTGGCGGAATTTGAGCGGCTTCGCCGCTTCCTGGTAGAAGAAGAACAGCTGTTGCTGCAGAAACTGGAAGAAGAGGAGCTGGAGGTACTGCCCCGGCTACGGGAGAATGCAGCCAGGTTGGTGCAGCAGAGCGCTGCGCTTGAGGGGCTCATTGCTGAGCTGGAGGGGCGCTGTCAGCTCCCTGCCCTGGGGCTGCTGCAGGTGAGCCACTTGGCAGGGTGCTGGGGGTGGGGTAGGGCAGACCTGTAGGGAACCTAGCTTGCCCACTGGCCCTCTGCTCATCACTCTTGAGTGTGCATGCCCTGGGCTATATTGCACTGCAGACACTGTTAAGGGTGCAGCGGTGATGGGCTAAACAACATGTTGGTCAGGTGAGGACCAACCAAGCAGTGTGCTGTAATGGAGAGTGCTATTAATTCTGATGAAGAACTTAGAGTTAGCGGAAGAAGGACTCACCTCCCTGTCTAGGGCTGAGATGAGTGTTGTCTTGTGGGAAGAGACACACCCTAGACGCCATGCACGCCTGCCTGGGCCTTGTCCTCATCTGTAAAAAGAAGGCTGTGGAAGCTAGAACAGGTATCTCAGCTGTTTCACTACCAGAAGTCCATGTGCTTTAAAGAAGGAAAAAGCAAATCCGTTTTTCTCCATAGGCTCAAACAAATGGCATTTACTAAGTCATATAAATTAATACTGGGAGCTCTGGTGGAATAGTGCCTAAAAGCATTTGACAGCTAACCAGAAGGCTGGCGGTTCAAACCAACCAGCCACTCCTCAGAAGAAAGATTGGACAATTTACTTCTGTAGTGACACCACCTTGAAAACCCAAGGAGGGATTGCTATGCATTAGCTCTGACTTGATGGCAGTGAGTTTTGGTTTTGGTATAAATTAATGCTTAGTTTATTTTCATGTTTTATTGCTCTAATCACAGACACGTGTGGTTACTATCTATGCTAGCCAATGACAAAGACAGTAGATGTTTTGTCCCATCTGTGCAGCATGTAGGAGGGTGGCATGTGATGAATTTTGGCTCTGGGGAATCCTGAAATGAGCCTGAGGACTCCTGTGCCCACTTGTCCAGGTCATCTTTTGGGACCAGCTGAGCTGCATGGGGCATAGAATCCTAGATCCAGGATTCTGGGGTCCTGGTGGGTCAGCACCAAGGAGTGCTACAGCTTAAGGTTTGGGACCACTGGGTTTGATATGGCAAGAAAGATGGGGGGCAGGTGAAGTGAGAGGAAAACTGCCCTTCTCCCTCATCTCCGTTCCTCTCCAAGTACAGAGGAAAAGAGGTAGGAAAGCAAGCCTCTTTTTGTGGGCTTTATCTCCAAAATCTCTTCTCTGGTCTTAATTGTGGTCCTTACTTGCACTTCCTGCCATTGGCCTCCTCCCAGTCCCAAGTGAATCTGCACATGCCCCTTCTGGGCCCAGACCTGCCTGGGCTCTTTATTGCCACTTGCATGACGCTGTGCTCTGGGCAGCTCTGGGTCTTACAGGCCAGCCTCTGCAGGTGGTCTTCATCTTGACTCCTGTCTCTGTGTGCCCTTGGCCCCTTCACTCTAGTGGGTAGCTCTCTGCCCCCATTCCCCCTGTACTTGGGCTTTTGTTGGCAGTGTTCCTCCCGCCCCAAGCCAAAACCCCAGGATCTCCTTTTTCCTTGTGGCGCCTGGGCAGGTCAGGGGGACAATGAAGAATGTGCTCTCAACGCCTTGTTTTTTCCCACTTGTGGAACAGATATGAGTGTGGGTCTCATAGACTGTGATGAGTGAGTGAATGTGTTGAAAGCTCCTAGCATATGGGCCCTTCCATGTTGTTGTTGTTGTTGTTTTGCCGTCGAGTTGGCCCCGACTCATAGCAACCCCTCCTTGGGTTTCCGAGGCAGTATCACTACGGAAGTAGGATTGCCCAACCTTCCTTCCAAGGGCCCTTCCATAGTAGAGCCTTTATTTGTTTATGTCTGTCTGGACTTTGCACCCAACAGATGCAGTGAGTGTCTTCTGTATATTCTGTGTTGGCACTGTGGGTGTGAGGGTTGAGGCCCTGCCTTGAATGGCTCAGGCATTCACACTAGGAAGGTTGGGTGGATGATAGAGGATGATTGGAGGATAATGACATGCTATGGGTATGGAAAGGGTACCTGGTTTTCCTTGGGGATGCCCTGGAGGGGTTTGCTAGCAAACCAGTGTTTCCCAGAGAGGCCTCCCAGCTAATGTCCCTGGGATTTTGAACTTGATCCAGAAGCCTCTGCTGAGCCACCAAATGGTTTTAGCTTGGGGAGCAGACTGGACCCTCAGCAACAGTCTGAAGGCTGGATGAGGGAAGCCCAGTCTTCAGAGAAGAGGGCCATGCTTGGGTCTTGGAGACACAGGGATTCATAGTACTGGGCTGAGGGAGTCAGGATAGGATGCTGAGGGAGAGCTGTTGGGGAGGAAGAAGGCAGTGAAGAGGAGATGCCACACAGAGCGGTTTAGAAGATGGAACAGGCTTACTGAGAGGCAGTTGAATCTGTAGTGAAGATGTTATTTGGGGTTTCAGCCAGGTGGTCTCAGTAGAGGGTGATCTTGGCCAGCCTGCTTCTTTGTCTCCCACAGAGCCACCCCTTCCCCCAGCAACCCGTGGCTCTTGGTCCCTGGTTTGGTCCTGGGTCTCAGCTCTCTGGTACTTGGCCCCTCTACAGTGATCCCCTGCCTGTATCTGCCCTGGCCAAGTAACAGGGAGGACCCTCCCAGCCTCCTTGACCCAGTGGAGGTACTGCTACCCAGATGTCCAAGCTGAAGGGCTTTAGGGAAGTGAAGGAGGGGACAGCCAGCATTACCTGGTCCTGTGAGAATGTGGCTTCAGCAGAAAAGGAGGTTGACAGATGATAGGAGGAGGCAGGAAATTTGCAGGTTCATGAGTTAAAGAGGGAGATGAGATGAAAGCTGGATATTCTGAGAGGGAGTAGTGGCATGTGCCTGCTGGGTATCCAGCATGGCACCCAGGGCTTCACATGTGCCATCATGTAGTCCTTGAGTTTTATAATGAAACAAGGTCCCACAGGGCTAAGTGAGTGGGCAGGAGGCCAGTGGTGCAGGGGTGAGTCAGGCAGGAGAGCTGCAGTGTGGCACAGACAAGGCTGCATGCCTGGCTTAGAACCAGAGCTGCCCTCTACCTACTCTGTGTCCCTCTCTGAGCCTTATTTCTCTATCTGACTGGTTCTATTCTGGCACCTGCCCTGGGCTGCATGAGGGTATGGCAGAGCAGGACAGGAGTCCCTGGCAGCATCACCCATGGCAACTACATTCTGGCACAACCCCCTCGGCCACCTGTGTCCACTATATGTAGTTCACAGGCTGAGACCTTGGCCTTGTGGGCACATATCTCTATGAATGGGCCAATGTAGTAATGTGGGGGTTTGGGTGGCTACTTACCTGTCCCCTGTCCCCAGCAGCCATAGCCCATCATCTCTGTGGAGGGATCTCTGCCCCCTGTGTGGAGGGGTTTGGGTGTAGTCCTCAGTGAGTTCAGGACAGCAGTGTCACTAAACTCTACAGCATAGCCCAGTCCTGTGACAACTGAAAATGCCCCACCCATTCCAAATGCCTTGGGGGCAAGGAACCCTTTAAAACCGCCACCGAAGGGGCATTTTGCACCCCAGGCCCCGTGCCCAGTCCTGTGGCACATGCTGCTTCTACCAGAGCCATCTTTTGTCTGCCTGGCAAGACCCCACTGGGGCTCCAAAGGCCCAGGGCAATCTCTTTTCTCTGAGGCCTGTGTGCCCCCTTCCTTCCCTTCTGTATGTGTATGTGACCTGCCTGTCACTGTATCTGCTGCCTGGAGGGAACCCTTGTTAGGACCACATCTTGGCTCTGTTTGTCTTGGTGTCTGATATGGCAGCAGGTGTTATGGGGCTAGGCAATGTCTGTGGGATCCAGTGGACTCCCTCATCCTCATTCACTTGACAAATGGTTGTTGAGTCTCTGTCATGTGCTGGTCATGCTTCTGGCACCAAAGACAGATCAGGGGACACAGGACAAACCCCTGCCTCCAAGGACCTGACATGCTAAAGAAATCAGTAAATGCTGTCACTCTAGATACATGTTATAGAGAAAGTGTATGACCAGGAAAGGCTGTGTGAAGGGATGGGGGGAGCTTGTGGATCAGAAAGTGAGAATGGGCTGAATGGGCGGGCTGGCAGGGCTGGGCAGGGCAGGGGAGTAGGGGCAGTGAGGGCTTTACCCAGGGATGGGACTCTGTAGCTTAGGGAATCACTAGAGGTCTTCTGCCACTGGGTGGAGTCAGACTGTGAACACAGTGGTGGCAGTGCCCTATCTCCCCACAAGGGCACTGTCGAGGCAGAGACCAGGGCATTTAGGTTCTATGATGACCGAGGGAGCCCACAGCCAAATGCCTCAAGTCTCCTGAGCCGTGTGGGGAAACTGCAATCTGGGTGGGCCTGTGGAGGCTGGGCTGTACCCTCAATTTGTGGTACCCAGGAATGTGCATCCCCTCAGTGTATGTGCCTTGACATCTCTCTAGTTCTCCTGAATCTGAACAGAGACCAAGGAAATCTCAGGCTTCTAGCTGTGCTTGGGACAGGCCCAGAGCTGTTTGCTGGTGCATCTGTTTTGTTGGTGCCCAGGGCTTGAGGGGCCCAGGAGAGAGGGAGCAGGGACCGGGTTGTAGGGAGGGACCCTCGGGACTGGGTGCCAGTGGTGGCGGTGACACTGACCGGGTATCAGTGGTGGTGGTGGCACTGACTGCCACATGTGTCTCTCCCCACAGGACATCAGGGATGCCCTGCGAAGGTATGAGTCCCTCTGCCCCTCCCTGGGGAGGCGGGCTGGGTGTGGGCTGGGGCTGTGCTGTAGAGGGTGATGCCTGTGCTTCGCCCTCAGGATCCAGGATGTGAAGCTCCAGCCACCAGAGGTGGTGCCCATGGAGCTAAGGACTGTGTGTAGGGTCCCTGGGCTGGTGGAGACACTGCGGAGATTCCGAGGTAAGTGCTCTGGGCTCCCAGCTTTGTCTGAGCTTCTGTCCAGAGGCTGGTATTAGGGTATAAGGAAAGGGAGGACTCATGAGTGTCTGGATGGGTGGGGCCCAGTAGCCAGGACAGTGCTGATCATGGCTCAGAGCCAGAGACTCCCAGGGGACACAGGCCAACCAGCAGGACACCACAGCTGCTCAGCATTGGTCTCAGGTGGGGGAGGGTACATCCAGAGGAAAATCTGTCCTTAGTCTTCCTAGTAGACTGAGTGGTTAGTTCTTCTTGGCAGGTAGAGGTGAAGGCTAAAAGAAAGTAAAGCAGCGTCTCTAAGCCAGTAGCAGGGCTAGCTGGAGTTTTTACCTGATGCATTCAGGAGAGGGGCTTGAAAGGTCACATGGAGGATGGACCTTCTACTTTGTACTCCACCTAGTGTCAAAGTGCCCAATTTCTACCCAGTGTCATAGTGCCAACTTTCCACCCAGTGTCGAAGTGCCTAGTTCAATACCTGGGGCATTGGACAGTTGTCCCTTTTCACTGCTGAGGGAGGGCAGTTAGGGTTCACTAGTTGAAAGTAAAACTAAAAGGCAGGATTTTTGTGGTTATTCTGAGTTGGCAATTAAATGTGGTTGGGTGACTTTTTTTTTTTTTTCCAGAAGAGCAAAAGGGGAGGGAGATCCCTGGGAGGATCCCCAACCTTGCCCAAAGCTCATTTGGGGAAAGGAGGTTGTGAAAGTGGACAGACCTGGGAAGAAATGGATGTAGGTTGCCTTGCTTGGGCTTGTTGGAAGAAATGAAGGACGGCTTTTCAGTACCCATGTTCAGAGATGCTGGGGTCACCTGGGCCTCTCTCTGCAGGGGATGTGACTCTGGACCCAGACACCGCCAACCCTGAACTAGTGCTGTCTGAAGACCGGAGGAGCGTGCGTCGAGGCAACCTGCGGCAGGCGCTGCCCGACAACCCTGAGAGGTTCGACCCGGGCCCCTGTGTGCTGGGCCACTCACGGTTCACGACGGGACGCCACTACTGGGAGGTGGAGGTTGGGGAGCGGGCCAGCTGGGCCCTGGGTGTTTGCAGGGAGAATGTCAACAGGAAGGAGACAGGCGAGCTGTCGGCTGGCAATGGCTTCTGGATCTTGGTCTTTCTGGGGAGCTATTACAATTCTCCTGAGCGGGCCTTTGTTCTCCTCCGAGATCCTCCCCGGCGCGTGGGGATTTTTCTGGACTATGAAGCTGGACACCTCTCTTTCTACAGTGCGACTGATGGGTCACTCTTGTTTATCTTCCCTGAGACCTCCTTCTCTGGGACACTCCGGCCCCTCTTCTCACCTCTGTCAAGCAGCCCGATCCCTCTGACCATCTGCCGGGCAAAAGGTGGGCCTGGGGACACACTAGTTCCCTAGTGGTATGCCTGGCACCTGCAGACGCTCTTGTGCGTGGTACCTTGCGAGGGCTCACTTTGCCTCTCACAGCCCTGCACTGTCTTCCTGGCTCCTTGGAAAATCTGTGAGGAGGGAGCATGTCCTATGAGCTAATGGGAAGAATCTTGTACTACTTCTCTGAATGTACATAGTGAAACACAGACTGATATTCCTGAAAGATGTGTGCAGGTGTGTGAGGGGCACAGCCTTGATCCTCCCCATCACAGTTTCCACTTTGGTATGAGACCTCATTCACCTGAGTTTTACAGCAAGACACGTGACTCAGTCCCTGGGCAGGACCAGCCTGAGTATTGTACAGTGACAAGCATCCCTGCCAGACTAATCAGAGCCGAGAGCCCTTGCCAACAGCCTCATCTTCATGGCCCTTGGGCCTGATCTGTGGTCCCACAGGAGCCTCACCAGCATGCCAGCTGGGCCACATTGAGGGCTGGAGGTACCAGGGACTCCAGGAGCTGCTGTTTGGCATTTTTAGGGTCACAGCCTCACTGGCTGAGTGCCCTACCCTCTAGAAAGATGTAGTATATATGGAGAGGAGTTGGCCCTAAGCCTCCTGGTTCGTCTCGGGATTTGTCCTTATGAGAGAGTTGGTGAGAAACCATCATAACACTGGATGTGATTATGGTACAACAGTTGAGTCTTAAGGGAAGAGGTTATTTGGAAAAGCCAGAGAGCAAAAGGAAATAGGGATGAAGTCTTTGAACAAAGGTGTTGAGTAACTAGAACAATCCAGGTACCCTTTAAAGCTGGGTGCCCACGTTTAGAATGTTCAGACCATTTCAGCGCCTCCTGGCTCTGTATACAGAGTCCCATGTGGTAGATTTGTGGGATCCAGAGGCAAGACCAGAATGTGGAGATTGTACTTAACACGGTGGCTTTTGTTGAGACTTCTTGAGCATGTCCCTCAACTTTGAGAAAGATAGCCTTGCTTTGCCCTGACACATTTTTTTCTTCATCCATCAGAAGCCAGCCACCAGTCTCCAGTGGTAATCAGTCGTTGTATTACAATTCCAGCATCATCCTCCCACCTCCCCTGTTACGTTTCATCACCAACTGACCTTGGGAAAGGGATTTCCCCTCACCATGTGTGGTTTCCTTGTTGATAAAGTAGGATGTAGTGATAGCAACTTTGCAGGGCTATAGTGATAATGCTGTCTGTTCAAAACCATTACATGTTATTTCCAGGGAATCTGGCTTGAGCTAGGCTGGCACCAGTTTTGAAACCAAGGTTGGGCCTTGGAGATGGCTCCAACAATGAGTTAAAACTCACTGAACCCTCCCTAAACATAGGACACACTCCACGGAGTGCTTTACCCAGGTCCTCTCATTCCAGGAGGGCACTGGGAGCCTCTCCTCTGCCCTTGTCTTCTCCCTGGAGGAGGAGTGGCTGCAAAGAGACCTGACAATTACAGAATTCATGAGTTTGTCTTTGTTCTGAGGTTTCTTCACCCTTGGCTTCTCTTTTTACCCTATATTTTATTTATTTTAAGAACAGTGTTCTAACATTAAATAAGTTTTAACCATCTGCCTGTAGTCCTGTCCATCGTTCATCCCCTGTTGAGTAAAGGGGCCTACAGTGAGTTAGCAGAGGGGGACGCCAAGGGAAGATTCTGGGCTGTGAAGGAGGGAAGTACAGCTTAGTTCCAGTGCAAAAACTGGAACATCAGAGACTGGGTCACACTTTTCTTTTTTTTAATTGTGATTTGGGTGGAGATTTACAGAGCAAATTCACTTTCCATACAGCAGTTCATATATACTTTGTCTCATGACATTGACCACAGTTTACCACAATACAACAGCTCCCCTCCCACTTCCTCCCCCTAGTTACCTCTTCCAAGTGTCCATCCCTCCATGCACTCCTGCCCCCTGAGCTGTCTCCCTGTGCATACACTGCCCTTCTTTCTCCCATGATTGTTCTCTCCAGGAGTGTATCTACCTGAGGTAAATGTTCAACTCATATGCCTGTCTTGTTTGGCTGGAAACCACAGGTGTGGGTGCAATTCCAGACCTGAAGGGCAGCTAGGGGCCATAGTCTCAGAGGTTCCACTAGGCTCTATCGGACCAGCAAACCTGCCCCCCCTTTTTTTCTCCAAATGATTTTGAGTTTTGTTCCACATTGTTCTCCCTCTCTGTCAAGGATCTCCTAGATAGATCCCCTTCCATGTGAATGACAGTGGTAGCTGGGCACCATCTAGTTCTTCTGGTCTCATAGTCATATAGGCTGCAGTGGGTCACACTTTTCTTTGTTCAGTATGTGTATTTGTTTTACACAGTTAACACAGGATTGTTTTTTTCCCAAAAACCCCATAAACATTTCCCATGTTGTTCTACCATGTTTAATTGCTACTTTTTCATTTAATTGATCATTTATTTACTCATTCTTAGACTTTCTTCTTTCTGCACTATTATAATATCACTTTGAATGCCTGTAGCAACAATTCCTTCAAATCATTTACAGATTATTTTTTCAATTGAGCCAAGGGGTCTGAGCATTTTTAGGACTTGGATAAATATTGTATTTTTGCAAAAGACCATGTCAGTGTCTTTGTGTCCTTTTGAGGACTAGGAGACTGCCATGTTCATGCTGAGCAAGATGACCAGTCTGGAACTTAAAGGTGTGACAAGTGTGACAGCCTTGTGGATAAGAAAGACAGTATGGACATAGCTGATCAAACAGTGTTGCTCTCCATGGCACCAGGTTTAGAGCAAAGCTGAACAGTCTGTTAGCTGCCATCTCCAAGCACACAACACTGAATTCTTCCTTTCCAGATGTTCCACCCACTGTAAGTATTGGCTCCTGTGTGTACCAGGCACCACTTGCAGGGGCTGGAGAGAGAGCAGTGAGCAGTGAACTTTTCTGCAAACTCTTTAATTGGTGGACCTGACTTCTTACTGTGGGCAAGAGGTAATGGACTAAACAAGTCCTACACTAGCTCTGGAGAAAAAGAGCAGGGAAGGGAATTAGGAAGAGCAGGACAGGCAGGGACATGTGGCTGCAATTCCTGGGGCTTCTAATAGTGCTTAAGGCTACTAGAATCTTTGCTCCAAAGCCCTTCCTCTTAGGAGGCCCAGCAGTTAGGAGACAGTGGGAAAATAAGCAATAAAAACAGGTAAACAGATTCTACGTTGTGATCAATGCTACAAAAAAATTGTATAGCAAGATGGAGAACTCATGGAAGGATGGGGGGAAGGTTACTAGCAATATTGCACTGGGAAGTATGGAGTCCTTGGGTGGTACATATGGTTAAGTGCTGGACTACTAGTGGTGAGGTTCAGGGTTCAAACCTACTCAGAGATACCTCAGAAGACAGGCTGGGCAATCTGCTCTCAAAAATCGACGTTGAAAACCCTATGAAGTTCTTTTCTGCACACACGGGTCTCCACAGTTAAGAATGGACTGGAGGGTAAGTAAGAAGTATGGCTAAAAACGAGAGAAAAAGCTTTTTCAGGGCATAATGGTGGTGGACGAATGGACTGGAGGGTAAGTAAAGTATGGCTAAAAATGAGAGAAAGCTTTTTCAGGGCATAATGGTGGTGGTATGTGCCATTGCGTCATCTCCAACTCATAGCGACCTTACGTACAACAGAACGATAACTGCCTGGTCCTGTGCCAGCCTCAAGATCCCTACTATACCTGAGCCCACTGCTGCAGCCACTGTGTCAATCTGTCTTGTTGAGGGCCTTTCCCTCTTTCGTTGACCCTCCACTTTACCAAGCATGACATCCTTCTTCAGAGAATGTTCTGACAACATGACCCAAGTAGGTGAGACGAAGTCTGGTCATTCTCACTTCCAAGGAGCATTCCACCTGCACTTCTTCCAAGATAGATTTGTTAGTTCTTTTCGCAGTCCACGTTATTTAACAGCATTCTTTGCCAACACCACAACTCAAAAGTGTCAGCTCTTCTTCAGTCTTCCTTATTCATTGTCCAGCTCTCACATGCATATGAGGTGACTGAAAATACCAAGGCTTGGGTTAGGTGCATCTTAGTCTTTCTTTCTGCACTATTATAATACCACTTTGAATGTGTGTAGCAATGATTCCTTCAAATCATTTACAGATTATTTTTTCAATTGAGCCAAGGGGTCTGAGCATTTTTAGGACTTGGATAAATATTGCTGTATTTTTGCAAAAGACCATGTCAGTGTCTTTGTGTCCTATTGAGGACTAGGAGACTGCCATGTTTGTTCATGCTGAGCAAGATGACCAGCCTGGAACTTAAAGGTGTGACAAGAGTGACAGCCTTGTGGATAAGACAGTATGGACATAGCTGATCAAACAGTGTTGCTCTCCATGGCACCAGGTTTAGAGCAAAGCTGAACAGTCTTTAATAGCTGCCATCTTTAGCACTTGAAAGGGGTCTTAGCAACAGATTTGCCCAATCCAATATGTCTTTTGATGTCCTGACTGCTGCTTCCATTGGCATTGATTATAGAACCACATAATATGAAGTCTTTGACAACTTCAGTCTTTTCTTCACCTTACTTGATGCTGCTTATTGGCCCAGTTGTGAGGACTTTTATTTTCTTAATGTGGAGATGTAATCCATACTGCAGACTGTAAGTCTTTAATCTTCATCAGTAAGTGCTTCAACTCATCCTCATATCATAGGTTGTTAATGAGTCTTCCTCCAATCCTGATGCCATAGTCTTTTTCATACAGTCCAGCCTCTTGGATTATTTGCTCAGCATACAGATTAAAAGGATACAACCCTGACGCACTCCCTTCCTGATTTTAAACCATGCAGTATCCCCTTTTTCTGTTTAAATGATAGCCTCCTGGTCTAGGTGCAGGTTCCTCATGAATACAATTAAGTGTTCCGGAATTCTCATTCTTCTCAATGTTACCCATAATTTGTTAAGATCCACACAATTGAATGCCTTTGCATAGTCAGTAAAACACAAACATCCTTCTGGTATTTGCTTTCAGCCAAGATCTATCTGACTTAAGCTGTTATGTCCCTTGCTCCACATCCTCTTCTGAATTCAGCTTGCATTTCTGGAAGTTCTCTGCCAATATACTGCTGCAACCATTTTTGAATTATCTTCAGTAAGATTTTACTTACATGTGATATCAATGGTATTGTTTGATAATTTCCACATTCTGTGGGCTTACCTTTCTTTGGAATGGGTACAAATATGGATCTCTTCTAGTAAGTTGGCCGGGTAGCTTTCACATCTCTTGGCATAGCCAAGTGAGTGCCTCTAGCGGGGCGTCTGTTTGTTGAAACATCTCAATGAGTATTCCATAAATTCCCAGAGCCTTGTTTTTCGCCACTTTCTATAGTGCAGCTTCGACTTCTTCCTTCTGTACCATTGGTTCTTGATCATATGCCACCTCCTGAAATGATCGTTGACCAGTTCTTTTTGGTACGGCGACTGTGTATTCTATCCATCTTCTTTTGATGTTTCCTGTATCATTCAACATATTGCCCATGGAATCTTTCAATATTGCAATTCAAGGCTTAAATTTTTTCCTCAGTTTGTTCAGCTTGAGAAATGCTGAATGTGTTCTTCCCTTTTGGTTTTCTAACTCCATGTCTTTACACGTTTCATTATAATCATTGGCTTTGTCTTCTCGAGCTGCTTTTTGAATCTTCTGCTCAGCTCTTTTTTCCTGTCTATTCTCCTATTTGCTTTAGCTATTCTCCCTTCAAGGGTAAGTTTCAGAGCATGTTGTTGTTATGTGCGGTGGAGTCCGACCCGACTCATAGCGACCCCTTCCAGGTGCTGTCACTACGGAAGTGGATGGCCCAACCTTCTGAGGAGTGGCTGGTGGGTTTGAACCACCAGTCTTCTGGTTAGCAGTAAAGTGTCTTAGGCACCAACTATGCTACCAGAGCTCCTTTTAGAGCATAGTGAGTTATTAATTCTTTTCCATTCTCCTGCACTCTTGGATGTTTCCACCCTACTATCAGTGTACTTCGAAGAATGGATTAAAAATAAAGGATAAATTTTCAGTATAGTGTCTTACATATTTAGCACATATTCTTGCAGGTAATTTTAACCACAACTTTGTAAGATGCATAACATCCCCACTGTACACGTGAGGTCACAGGTACAGAAAGGTTAAACTGCCTGGACTAAACCTGGAATTTTTTAAATAACTATTGTAAACATTGCCACGAAATTCACTCAAGTGTACAGTTAAGCAATGTTTCAGTACACTCCCCGCGTTGTGCAACAAGCACCAGTCATCCCAAGAGAATCCTCGTGTCCATAAGCTCCTTCCCAGATCCAGTCCCCCACCCATAGGGACATGGTAGTGCGCCCTTCGGGCTGGGTAGTCCATCTGGGGTTTCCGAGCTGGGATCTTCCCCCACCCCTCCTACGCCGCAGACCTGGGGCGGGGCGGGCGCCCGGCCCCTCCCGCTACCCGGAACGCGAAAGCGAAACTCGGACCGGCGGCGCCATGGCCGAGCGGAGCCTGGCCCGGGACCTCCAGGAGGAGGCCACCTGCCCCATCTGCCTCGACCTCTTCTGTGAGCCCGTGTCGCTCGGCTGCGGCCACAACTTCTGCCGCGCCTGCGTCGACAGCAGCCGGGGCGTCGGGGACGCGCCCTTCCCATGCCCCGAATGCCGCGAGCCCTGCGCGCCCCGAAGCCTGCGGCCCAACCGGCCGCTCGGGAGGGTGGCCGCTGCTCTTGGGCGCCTTGGGCCGGCGCAGGGCCCCGGGGGACAGTGCGACCTGTGCACTGAGCACCTGGAGCCGCTGAAGCTCTTCTGCCAGGATGACCACAGCCCTATCTGCGTGGTGTGCGACCGCTCCCGGGAGCATCGAGATCACCGCGTGGCGCCCCTGGAAGAGGTGGCGCAGACCTACCGGGTGAGCACAGGGGTACCCTCGGCGTCCGGCCCTCCGCCTCGCCCAGGTTCCCTCTGCGCCCGGCCCTATCTCGTGCCCCTTGCGGATCTTGCCTAATACCCTCAGTGCCTAACATGCACCCTTCGCGGGCGCCTCTACATCCAGCCCCAACGCCTTCCCAGCCGGGACCCTCCGCCCGGGATCTCGCCCCGCCCAGACCAGCCTTGCCTCAGACCCTGCTTTCCTGACCGCACTCCTGCCACCTCCCACTCTGCCTAACCCGGGCTCTGCCTCACCACCTCTGGCCTTTTAGGCGCTTTCACCTCCCCTCTGTTCTCTGTTCAGTATCCTCACCGCTCTCGGCCTGGATCCCCATCCCACCCGCCCTCTTTACACCTGCCTAGCTCACTTTGTATACAAGTATGTACACACATACATACACGTCCCCAGGTACTCCCACACTGTGCCCCACACCCTTTCTGCCACCATCACACACGCACACACATCCCGTTCCAGCCACGCTTTTCACTGTATGAGCTCAGCAGCCTGGTCCAGGTTGCCTCTGAGACAAAACTCGATGGAACAAATGCCAGGTCTGTCATAATTAAGTGGGCACTGATACTCTACTTCTCCAATCAATGATGACAATAGCTCTTTCACTTACCTAGCACCAGCTACTTGCCAGGCACTATTCCAACTTCTTTGCATATGTTAGTGAAGCCAGTCTTCTTAACAACCCTATGAGGCAGAAATTAATATCGTTTTCAATTTATAGATGGGGAAACTGAGGTACAGAAAAATTCCTTGCCTTCTCACACAGCTGGGATTCAAACTCAGGCAGCCTGGCTCTAGAAGAATTGCACCTTTATATGCATTTTTTCCCCCAGCAGATTGAGGGCTCTTCCCTCACCACAACTCTTCATTTAGACAACTGTCAGACTCACATGAAAGTTGTAAAAACGTTATACATTTAAAACTGCTATACCCTTCACATTTTGCCATATATTCATTCTCATTCTCTCACTATGCTTAGATTCAAATTAAACATTTTGTCAAGAATCCTACAGAGGTGATGTATATACTCTCTATGTATTCTATATAGCATCAAGTCAAAAGGCCCATGTTGACCAGCTGGTTAAGGTGGCATCTGCTTGACTTCTTCACTGTACAGTACATAGTCCCCATTGTAATGAGTAAACCATTGGTGGGATAATACTTTGAGACAGTGTGTCTATATCCTCTTTTCCAACACCCTGTCACCCAATGGTCTTAACACGCATTGATGCCTGAACTGATTATTTTTACTGTGGCATTGCAAAATCTTCTAATTTTATTTCTTTGACCATTATTAGCAGTTTTCTGTAAAGAAGACCTTTCCCTTCCATCTCACTTCCTTTCCTTTGACTATCAGCAGCATATTCTTGTTAGGTGCCGTTGAGTCATTTCCAACTTATGGTGACCCAAAGATTGGGCAATCTAAAGATTGGGCAATCTACTTCCATAGTGATACCGCCTTGGGAACCCAAGGAGGGGTCAGGAGCCGTATGACTTGGATCTCACTCGACGGCAGTGAGTTTTTTTTTTTTTGATGTACAATAGAACAAGACACTGCTCAATCCTGTGCCATCCTCAAAAACTGTTACTATGTTTGAGCCCATTGTTGTAGCCACTGTGTCAGTCTGTCTTGTGCTGACTCTCTACTGTACCAAGCATGATGTCCTTCTCCAGGGTCTGGACCCTCCTGACCAAAAGTACAAGAAGCAAAGTCTCACCATTCACACTTCTAAGGAGCTTTCTGACTGTATTTCTTCTAAGACAAATTTGTTTGTTCTTCTGGGAGTCCATGGTGTATTTAATATTCTTTGCCAACACTATTTTAAATGCATTAATTCTTCAGTCTTCCTTATTCATTGTCCAGCTTTTGCATGCATGTGAGATGATTGGAAATACCATGGCTTAGGTCAGTATGGAGTCATGGATTTTTTTTTTTTTAATTAATGTGTTTATTATATCATGCTTTTTAATGCTCAAATTGTTACAAGTTTGACCCAGGGGAGGCCCTTCCAAGTCCGTACCTGTGTCTTTCTGAATACAGTTTCAGTAGTCTTCAATACCATGCTTTCTTTCTTGTGCCACACAATGTCTTGTCATTTTTCAGGGCCAGACCTGGAATCTGTCATTCATCATTTAATGAGAATTGTTTAGAAACCAAGACCTTGGTGGTAGTTGTGCTTATTACTACTGGGGTTTCATTGATTCCCCCTTTCCAGGAAACCTAGTGGCACAGGAGTTAAGCACTAAGCTGCTAACTGAAATGTTGGAGGTTTGAACTTACGCAGTTACTCCATAGGATAAAGTGTGGCAGTCTGCTCGTGTAAATATTACAGTCTAAGGTACCCTCTGGGGGCAGATCTACTCTGTTATAAAGGGTTGCTATAAGTTGGAAATAGTTTGGTGGCACACAACGACAACAACAGGCCCTTTTCATTTGCAGAATTAGAAGATATATATGTATGTATGAAAATTTGAAATTATGAGTTCATACTGCAACCTTCAATCCAAACCCCACTCTGCAGGGGTCTTCCTTATCTTCCCACACACTTTGGGGTCTTCTCTAAAGAAGGCTCTTTCTTCATCTCTTTCTGGGCCTTTTTATTATTGTTAGGTGCCGTCATGTTGGCTCTGACTCATGTTGTTGTTGTTAGGTACTGTCAAGTTGTTTCCGACTCATAGCGACCCTATGCACAGCAGAACAAAACACTGCCCAATCCCGGGCCAGCTCCATGATCCCTGCTATACTTGAGCCCATCATCGCAGCCACCATGTCAATTCATCATGTTGAAGGCCTCCCCCTCTTTTGTCGACCCTCCACCCAACCAAGCATGACATCCTTGACCAGGGAATGGTCCCTTCTGACAACATGACCAAAATAGGTGAGACAAAGTCTGGCCATTCTCACTTCCAAAGAACATTTCGAGTGCACTTCTTCCAGGAAAGATCTGTTAGTTCTTTTAGCAGTGCATGGTACTTTCAGCATTCTTCGCCAGCATCACAACTCAAAAGCATCAACTCTTCTTTGGTCTTCCTTATTCATTGTCCAACTCTCACATGCATACCAGACGATGGGAAATATCATGGTTTGTGTCAGGTGCACCTTAGTCCTCAAGGAGACATCCTTGCTTCTCAGCACTTGAAACAGTTCCTTCGCGGTTGACCTTCCCAATACTACACATCGTCTAATGTCCAGACTGCTGCTTCCATTGCCATTGATTGTAGAACCAAGCAATGTGAATTCTTTGCCAACTTCAATCTTCTCTCCATTTATTGTGATGCTTCTCATTGGTCCAGTTGTGAGGATTTTTGTTTTCCATATTGAGATGTAATCCATATTGCAGATTGTATTCTTCAACATTCATCAGTAAGTGCCTCAAGTCATCCTCACTTTCAGCAAGC
>NW_006922061.1:555830-561381 GCF_000298275.1 Orycteropus afer afer | reverse complement strand
CGAGTTCCAGCATTATTCCTGTCACCAAGGCCAAATTTTCCAACTGCCGGTGATTCTTCTTTGTTTCCAACTTTGCATTCCAGTCCCCAGTTGTAATTAACACATCCTGATTGAATGTTTGGTCAATTTCAGACTGCAGAAGTTAATAAAATTCTTCAATTTCCTCATCTTTGGCTTTGGTGGTTGGGGCATAAATTTGAGTAATAGTCATATTAACGGGTCTTCCTTGTAGGCGTATGGATGTTATCCTATCACTGACAGCATTGTACTTCAGGGCAGATGTTAAAACATCCTTTGTTATGATGAATGCCACACCATTCCTCTTCAAACTATCTTTCCCGGCATAGTAGATCATATGTTTGTCTGATTCAAAATGGCCAAAACCAGTCCATTTCAGTTCACTAATGCCGAGGATATCAATCTTTATGTGTTCCATTTTCTTTTTGACAACTTCCAATTTTCCTAGATTCATACTTTGTACATTCCATGTTCTGGTGGTTAATGGATGTCTGCAGGTGTTTCTCTTCAATTTGAGTGGTGCCACATCAGCAGATGGAGGTCTTGAAAGCTTTACCTTATCCATATGAGTAAGGCTGGGTTTACTCAGATGATGCAGCTCTTTCCCAGTCCTATTTTGAGAGCCTTCTAACCTAATTGGACTACTCATAAAGTTGCGTGGTAATGTATCAAACAGTGTTTCTTTGCTATTCATAAGGTTTTCCCTGGCCAATTCTTTGAGAAGTGGATGACCTCTTTCATCTTCCTAGTCTGTCTAAGTCTGTAAGCTGGGCTGATACCTGTGTACCATATGCATCCCACTGGGTTTGAAATACCAGTGGCTCAGCCTCAAAACTCACATTAACATGTCACCACAGTAGGACAAACCAACAGACAAGTTTGTCTTCCTGTTGGAAACCTCTCGTACCACCCTTACCTGGGTCCCTGTGGCTGACTGCTCCTCTGTCTAGGTTCCTGGCTTTTAATCCCTTTTCTCCCACTCTCCTGTCCTGCTGCTTTGGGCATGCCTTGTTTCTCTCTCCTCACCTGGACCCCTGCTGCTGCCTGCTCCTCTGTCCGGGTTCCTGGCTTTTAATCCCCTTTCTTCTGCTGTCCCCCACTGCTGCTTTGGGAGTGTCTGAGTTCTCTCTCCTCACCTGGATCCCTGTGGCTAACTGCTTCTCTGTCTGGGTTCCTGGCTTTTAATCCCCTTTCTCCCACTCTCCTGTCCTGCTGCTTTGGGTGTGCCTGGGTTCTCTCTCCTCACCTGGATCCCTGCAGCTGACAGCTCTTCTGTCCAGGTTCCTTACTCCCACTCTCCTGCCCTGCTGCTTTGGGTATTCCTGAATTCTCTCTCCTCTTACTCATAGGAACCCTTTGACTCATAGGAATCCTCTATACAGCATAACAAAACACTGCCCAGTCATGCGCCATCCTCACAGTCCTTGGTGTGCTTGAGTCCACTCAAACCACTCTGTCAATCCATCTCATCGAGGGTCTTCTCCTTTTTCATTGACCCTCTCCTTTACCTAGCATGGTATCCTTCTCTGGTGAATAATCCCTTCTGACAACATGACCAAAGTAGGTGAGACAAAGTCTGGCCATTCTTGCTTCCAAAGAGCATTCCCACTGCACTTCTTTTAGGACAGATTTGATCGTGCTTCTGGCAGTCCGTGGTATTTTCAGTATTTTTCACCGACACCACAATTCAAAGGCATCAACTCTTCTTCTGTATTCCTTGTTCATTGTCCAGCTCTCACATGCATATGAGGGGATTGAAAATACCATGGGTTGAGTTAGGTGCACCTTAGTCTTAAAAAGTGACATCTTTGCCTCTTAACACTTTAAGGAGATCTTTAGCAGCAGATTTACCCAGTACAGTATGGGTATGATTTCTTGACTGCTCTGCCCATGGGTGTTGTTTGTATAGTCAAGTAAAATGAAATTCCTGACAACTTCAATCTTTTCTCCATTTATGGATCAATCTTTTCTCCATTTATGGAGTAAGATGTTACTTATTATATAAGTAAGATGTTACTTATTATATAAGTAAGATGTTACTTATTGTATAAGTAAGATGTTACTTATTGTATAAGTAAGATGTTACTTGTTGTATAAGTAAGATGTTACTTGTTGTATAAGTAAGATGTTACTTGTTGTATAAGTAAGATGTTACTTATTGGTCCAGTTGTGAGGATTTTTGTTTTCTTTATGATGAGGTGTAATCCATACTGAAGACTGTAGTCTTTGATCTTCATCAGTAAGTGCTTCAAGTCATCTTCACTGTCAGCAAGCAAGATGATGTCATCTGTATATCATAGGTTGTTAATGAGTCTTCCTCCAATCTTAATGCCATGTTCTTCTTCATATAGTCCATCTTCTTGGATTACTTGGTCAGTATACAGATTGGGTAAGTATGGTGAAAGGATACAATCCTGATGCATACCTTTCCTGATTTTAAATCATGCAGTATCCTCTTGTTCTGTTTGAAGGACACCCTCTTGGCCTATTTACAGGTTTCTCATGAGCACAATTAGGTATTTTGGAATTCTCATTCTTTGCAGTGTTACCTTTAATTTGTTATGAGCTACACAGTTGAATGTTTTTGCATTGTCAATAAAGCACAGGTAAACATCTTTCTGGTATTCTTTGCTTTTAGTCAAGATCCATCTGAAATCACCAATGATGTACCTCATTCCATGTCCTCTTCTGAATCCAACTTGCATTTCTGGAAGTTCCCTGTCAATCTACTAACTGCAACTGTTTTTTAATTATTTTCAGCAAAATTTTACTTGTATGTGATATTGATTATATTGTTTGATAATTTTTTCTTTCTGTTTGATCGCCTTTCTTTCAAATGGGCACAAATATGGATCTCATCCAGTCAGATTGCCAGGTAGCTATCTTCCAAATTTCTTGGCATAAATGAGTAAGTGCCTCCAGCACTGCATCCATTTGTTAAAACATCTCAGTGAGTATTCCATCAGTTTCTGGAGCCAGTTCCTTCAGTACAACTTGGACATGTTTTTTTTAATACCATTGGCTCTTGATCATATGCTACCTCCTGAAATAGTTGAACATTGACTGGTTATTTTTGATACAGTGACTGTGTACTCCTTCCATCTTTTTATGATGCTTCCTGCATCATCCAATATTTTGCCCCTAGAATCTGTCAGTATTGTAACTCGAAGCTTGAATTTTGTCTTTAGTTCTTTCAGCTTGAGAAATGCCAAGTGTGTTCTTCCCTTTTGGTTTTCTAACTCCAGATCTTTGCACATTTCATAAATGCTTGTTGGATGAATGGATGAGAAGTAACTATACTTCTCTTCTTTTCCCTTTCTTCTGATCTTAAGTGAAACATCTATTTAAGTAAGTGTTATCTCTTTGCTCTCTTCTGCAGGAAACATTTCCAAAGATCCTGGAAGAATTGAGGAAAGAGATGAAAAAGGCTCTGAAGCTGCAGGCTGAAGGAGTGAAAACCTCAGAAGCTTGGCAGGCAAGTGGCTGGGCCAGCCTGGGAAGTTGTCTACTTGAGTGTGTCCACCTCTGCCTGGTACCTGTACTCTTAGGAAGATCAGCTGGAGTAGCAGTTTTGATTAGTCAGGAAGCCCACTCAGGGTCAGTCAACTTCAAGTTGGTGGGCCGTTGGAAGTGTGGCATTGGGTTTAAGACACTGGCAGCAAAGCTGTGAGGTACATTTACATGCATACTTTCAGCTTTTATAGGAAAGCCACTATTTGGGGGGACATTTTTTTTAAAAAAAGTACATTTTATTGAAATATAATTTATTTACAGTGAAGTACACATAACGACAACAACAACAACAACAAAGTGACATGGGTCAATGCATTTTTTTTTTTTTTTTGCAGTGTTCCCTCCCCTCCCCTCTCACCCCTGGTAAGCATCAAAGAAAGTTTCCTTCCATATACAAACCTTTCCTTGACTTTTTACAGTAATGAACTAATACAATATTTGTCCTTCTGTGATTGACTTATTTCACTCAGCATAATGTCCTTCAAGTTCATCCATGTTATGCCATGTTTTGCAGATTCTACATTATTCTTTAGTGTTGCATAGTATTCCATTGTGTGTATGTACCATAGTTTGGTTATCCATTCTTCTGTTGATGGGCATCTAGGTTGTTTCCATCTTTTTGCTATTGTAAATAGTGCTGTGATGAACATGGGTGTGCATATATCTGTTCTTGTCATGGCTCTCACTTCTTTAGGGTATGTGCCTAACAATGGGATTACTAGGTCAAATGGTATTTCTAATTCCAGCTTTTTAAGGAATTGTCATATTGCTTTCCACAGTGATTGTATCATTTGACAGTCCCACCAGCAGTGGATGAGTGTCCCAATCTTTCCACATCCTTGCCAGCATTTGTTACTTTCTGTCTTGTTGAAATATGCCATTAGTGCTTGGGTGAGATGATATCTCATTGTTGTTTTGATTTGCATCTCTCTGATGGCTAATGATTGTGAGCATTTCTTTATGTATTTGCTGGCCACCAGAATATCCTCTTCAGTGAAGTGTCTATTCATATCTTCTGCCCATTTTTTAATTGGATTGTTAATCTTTTTGTTGTTGAAGTGTTGGAGTTTTCTATAAATTTTAGAGATAAGTTCCTTGTCAGATATGTCATTGCTGAATATTTTTTCCCAATCTGTAGGTTCTCTTTTTACTCTTTTGGCAGTATAATTATTGACAAGTATGAATTTGTTGCTGTCATTTTGTTATCTGCTTTTTCCTGATGTTGCTGATTTCTTTGGTCCATATAATTTTCTGTGCTGAACTTATTTATGAATCGTATTATCATTTATTT
This sequence comes from Orycteropus afer afer, assembly GCF_000298275.1. Taxonomy (NCBI): domain Eukaryota; kingdom Metazoa; phylum Chordata; class Mammalia; order Tubulidentata; family Orycteropodidae; genus Orycteropus; species Orycteropus afer. Next base: position 556,559 of record NW_006922061.1, on the reverse strand, counting down.
CTTTGCTATTGTTTTAGTATTTGCTAAATATTTGTGCTGGTCCTCTTTTTTATTTTGATGTGAAGGTTTATCATTTTTCTTTGAGGTTACCCTCTGATTTATAACTTTTTTGCCAAGTTTAGAACAGTTCATTCTATCTTGCAGTTGTCTTGACTTCCCCACCATTTAGAAGTTTTGTAGCTACAAAGTTTTTTCCCTCTTTTTGGTTTGTAGTTGTCCTCATTTGTCAATTGATGTCTCTGGATCCCTGTGTACAATCTTGTAGGCTTATTTACTTTGGATACTTCCATAACTGTGTTGGTTTCTGCATTACATTATCATGTGTGTTAATGGTCAGTTGTTGTTTGCTGTTGTTGGTTCTCTGTCCAAAGGACTCCCTTTAGCATCTCTTGTACGATTGGTCTGGTTTTAACAAATTTCCTTAATTTCTGCTTATCTGGAAATGTCCTAATCTCACCATCATATTGAGGGACAATTTTGCTGGGTATATAGTTCTTGGTAGGAAATTTTTTTCTTTCAGGGTTTTATATATACCATCCCATTATCTTCTGGCCTACATGATTTCTATCTAGAAATCCAAGCTTAGTCTTGTTGGTTGCCCCTTGTAGGTAACTTTTCGTTTTTCCCATGCTGCTTCCAAGATTTTTTCTTTGTCTTTGGTTTTGGTGAGTTTGATGATGATATGTCTTGGTGATTTTCTTTTGGGGTCTATCCTGTTTGGAGTTCGTT
>NW_006922061.1:547737-555030 GCF_000298275.1 Orycteropus afer afer | reverse complement strand
GTAGGTTGTTTCCATCTTTTTGCTATTGTAAATAATGCTGCGATGAACATGAGTGTGCATATATCTGTTCCTGTCCTGGCACTCACCTCTCTAGGATATATACCTAGTAATGGGATTGCTGGGTCAAATGGTATCTCCAATTCCAGCTTTCTAAGGAATCACTATATTGCTTTCCACAGTGTTTTTATTACTTCAAGGCCCCACCAGCAGTGTACGAGAGTCCCAATCTCTCCACATCCCCTCCAGCATTTGTTATTTTCTGTCTTATCGAACCTTGGCATCAGTGCTGGGGTGAGATGGTAGCTCATCGTTGTTTTGATTTGCATCTCTCTGATGGCCAATGATTGTGAGCATCTCTTCATGTATTAGCTAAACACCTGAGTGTCCTCCTTGGTGAAGTGTCTATTTATGTTTTCTGCCCATTTTTCAATTGGATTGTTAATTCCTTTGGTATTGAGGTGTTGGAGTTTTCTATAAATCTCAGAGGTAAGTCTCTTGCCAGATGTGTTAGACTGGGTTCTCTAGAGAAACAAAAACCAGCAAAGCTTATATATAGAGAGAGAGAGAAAGAGAGAGAGAAATTTATCTTAGGAAAATGGCTCACAAACATATAGAAGCCGGCAAGTCCAAAGTCCCTGGAGGAAATGTCGGGCTGGAGGCAGCCTTAGCTTCTGCAACCACAGGGGGCCGAGAAATTCAAGGCTGGCAGGTAGTACACTGGTTGTTGACTCCAATGGAAGACAAATCCAAGATCTCCCGGCCAAGCTGTGGGCTGCTCACTCATGGAAGGTTGTAGTCAGCACACCAGGGACCCGATCCACAGAAGAATGTCTCTCTTTCCAGGATGTCCCTGGATATCCTGGAAGAAGGCCACATGCCTAGGGAAACTCCCCTTGGGCAGATTGGCCACTCAGAATACAGTCATCTGATCCCATTATGGGAACAACCACACAGAACTGGGGTCCAGCCAAGTTGACACCCAGCTCCAACTATCACACCAGATATGTGATTATCAGCAAATATGAATTTATTGCTGTCATTTTTGTTATGTGCTTTTTCGTGGTGTCGATATCTTTGTTCCATATAATTTTCTATGCTGAGCTTGTTTTGTTTATGAATCATGTTATCACTTCCTTTGTTGCTGTTGTTTTAGTGTTTGCTAAATATTTGTGCTGGTCCTCTTTTTTATTTTGATGTGAAAATTTATCATTTTTCTATGAGGTTAGATTTAGAGTTTTCCCAAGTTTAGAATAGTCCATTCTATCTTGTAGTTGTCTTGACTTCCCTACCATCTAGAAGTTCTGTAACAACACAGTCTTTTCCTTCTTTTTAGTTTGTAGTTGTCCTCATTTGTCAGTTGATGTCTCTGGTTCCCTGTTTATAATCTTGTAGGCTTATTTACTTTGGATACTTCCATAACTGTGTTGGTTTCTGCATTACATCATCATGTGGGTTAATGGTCAGTAGTTGTTTGCTGTTGTTGGTTCTCTGTCCAAAGGACTCCCTTTAGCATCTCTTGTACGATTGGTCTGGTTTTAACAAATTCCCTTAATTTCTGCTTATCTGGAAATATCTCAATTTCACTGATATTTAAGGGGCAGTTTTGCTGGGTACATAATTCTTGGTTGGAAATCTTTCTCATTCAGAGTTTAATATATAACATCCTATTGTCTTCTGGCCTGCATGGTTTCTGCTGAGAAATCTAAGCATAGTCTTAGTGGTTGCCCCTTGTAGGTAGCTTTTCCTTCTTCCCATGCTGCTCTCATGATTCTTTCTTTGTCTTTGGTTTTGGTGACTTTGATGATGATATGTCTTGGTGTTTTTCTTTTGGGGTCTCTCCTGTTTGGGGTTTGTTGGACTTCCTGAATGGATATATTCTCATCTTTCATCATACCAAGAAAATTCTCTTCTTATACATTTTTGACATTTTCTGTGTTGCTTTGTCTCTTCCTGTTCTGGAATTCCAATTACATGTAGATTATTCCTTTTTATGGTATCCCACATGAACTTTAGGCTTTCTTCATTTTGTCTTGATCTTTTTTCTGATTGATCCCTTTCCAAAGAAGTGTTCAGGTATTTGCCTTCTATCTCAGTAATTCTGTCTTCCATTGATTGATTTCTGCTCTTTGCCCATTCAATATCTTATCTATTTCTGAAAATTTAGTATTAATCTTCTGGATTTCTGTGTGATTTTGTATCATTTCTAATTTTTCACTTATTTTGTCATTTTGTCCTTGTATTTTCTTTCGAAGTTGTTCTAGGGTTTTCTCTGTATTTTCCTTGATCTGTCTCTCAATTCTTTGAAGATACTAAATATAATTCTTTTGAATTCCTTATCTGGGATTTCCAATGCTGCATCTTCCTCAGGGATGTGTTCTGGGTCTGTATCCTGGTCCCTTGTTTCTCCTGATTTATCTTGCTTCTTTGTGTGGACTGTGATGCTCTGTTGTCTCCGAGGCATTGTGATGTTTTTGTGTTTATATTTAATTGGTGATTGTATGTTGGAGTGACTTGCCCATGATTTTTGTTTTCTTTGTATGTTATCTACACAAGCAGGGTACTGTGCTGTGGTCCTCTATTCACTGGTTGACAGCGCTTATACACTCACCACCTGTCTTCTTTCCTGTTGTCAGCCTCTTATATGTCCCTGCCAACCTTGGCTAACAGAGCCTATTCCTAAGTCCTGTTTTCGTTTAGGTTTTCCCACTAGTTGGTTCCTGATCCACTTTTGTATAGCTCCTTTCAAAGCTCAGGGCTCCAGGATTATCTTCTGTATCTCTGTCAATTGGTTTTTCTTCTCTTTGTTGAAGAGGGTCTATGTTGCTTGTCTGCTTATTCTTCCATCTTACTGGAAGTCCTCTTCATTTTGTTTTGATCTTTTTCCTGATTGATCCCTTTCCAAAGTAGTATTGAGGTATTTGTCTTCAGCCTCATTAATTCTGTCTTTCATTGATTCAATTCTACTCCTTTGTCCATTCAATGTATTATTTATTTATGAAAATTCAGTATTAATCTTCTGGATTTCTATCTGTAGATTTTGTATCATTTCTGATTTTTCATTTATTTTACTATTTTGTTCCTGTAGTGTCCTTTGAAATTGTTCTAGGGTATTCTCTAGTTTTGTCAGTGTTTTCCTTGATCTGTGTCTTAATCCATTGAAGGTACCTAAATATGAATCATTTGAATTCCTTACCCGGGCATTCCAATGATGCTTCTCCTCAGGGATGTGTTCTGGGTCTGTTTCCTGGTTCCTTGTTTCTCTTGCTTCTTTGTGTAGACTGTGATGCTCTGTTATCTCTGAGACACTGTGAAGTTTTTGTGTTTATATTTAATTGGTGATTGTATGTTGGAGTGACTTGCCCATGATTTTTATTTTCTTTGAAGGTTATCTACATAAGCAGGGTACAGTGCTCCTCTATTTGCTAGTTGCCAGCACATGTACACTCACCACCTGTTTCCTTTCCTGTTGTCAGCTTCCTGTATGTCCATGCTGCCCTTGGCAAACGGAGCCTATTCTTAGATCCCTGGAATCCAAATGAGAATGCTGTCACCTTAATATCCAAAATGACCACCGCTTGTAAATATTTAAAATGCTGTGCCCTCGGTCACTTTAAATACCCAAGTCATCACTTTTAAACAATCAAATGGCTGTGTCCTCCAGACAGCTGAAAGTCTGCAGCTCAGGTTGTCTCCCTCCTTGTTCTTTCCCTTCCTAGCCATTGGCCATCAGCACAGTCATTCCTGCAGCCCTTGGCAACCAGGGCTGATCTGTAGGTCAGTTCTCAGGTCCCAACACCACTTGGAAATATTCAGGCTGTTGGTGCTGTCAGAGTAGCTGACAGTCCACAGCTCTGTCCATCTCTGTACTCACTGTTTTCATTCAGGTTTTTCTACTAGTTGGTGCCTAATCCACTTCTGTATACTTCCTTTCAAAGCTCTGGCTCCAGGATTATCTTCAGTATCTCTGTCAGTTGGTTTCTCTTCTCTGTTGAAGAGGGTCTGTGTAGCTTGTCTGCCCATTCCACCATCTTACTGAAGTCTAGATTGGGTTTTAATAAAAACAAAGTAGTGGGCTCAATTCATTCAAGGTCTGATTTGAGAGTAGAAAAATGAGTCTCCCTTGGGAGGGAGCCAAGAGTCATTTGGTATTAGAAAGCAATAAAGGATAATGATTCTACTCTGGGTGGGCAGAGATGATGTACGTTTACCAGTTCCTTTGGTGTAAATTAGTCTGCCTTGGTTGATTTCCTGGGATCACTGAATGAGGAGTTGAAAAGAGATGTGCAGCAATGTACCATGTACAGTATTCACACCATGCAGATGCAGTGGCCATAAGTAACCTCAGAATGTGAATGTAAAATATAGTAAAGTAATTAGGAAACAAATGACTTTTGATTATGTATTATCTTTATTTTTAATATAATTTATGTCATTTTAAAAGTTCAGATAAGGAGTTCCTGAATTAAACACTTTACTAGTAGCCAAAAGTTTGGTGATTCTAACCCACTTAGAGGTGCCTTAGAAGACAAGCCTGGTAATCTGCTTCCAAAAGGTCACAGCTGTGAAAACACTATGGCCCAGTTCTACTCTATACAAATGGGCTTTCCATGAGTCTGAATTGAGTTGGCAGCTGACAACAACTAACAACAGCAACAAGTTTAAATAATTTTTAATAAAAGCTGTGTTTCACAACTAACTTGCAGAGCTCCTAAAAAATGAACAATTGTCTCTTCCAGTAGGTCCTGAATACTGTTTTCCTTTGGTGAGGGCTTGCCTGTATGTACCTCATGCCCCTGGTTTGGCCTCATTCTTCCCTTACCCCCAGGTGAAGGTACAGGAGTGCAAGCAGATGACAATCTCAGAGTTTGAGAAGTTCCGGAAGCTCCTGGCTGAGGAGGAACTGCAGGTCCTGGAGAAACTGGAGGAAGAGGAAGTGGCAATGATGCAGGTGCTGAGGCAGGAGGAGCACACCCTGACTGGGCAGAGCCATGCCGTGGAGGAGCTTATCTCTGAGCTGGAGGGGCGCAGTAAGCTCCCTGCCTTGGGGCTGCTCCAGGTGATACTTCTGCCCTAGGCTGGGGGTGGAGGGTGGAAAGAAAAAAGATAGATGTGAGGAGCTTGGCTTCAGCCCTTGGCAGGAAGCACCTTTGTGGTTCTGGCCCTGAGAAGCATGGGAGAAGGGCTTCACTATGGATCTGGAAAGGAGGTGCACGGCCTGGCTGTGGTCAGTTGTTCTATGGTTGTATCCTCCTCCTCTGGCCACAGAGCCTTCCCAGAGTCTGATCTCAGATGGTGGAATGGTGTGTCACAAACAGAGGCAGCTCTTGTGTCCTCAGCCCTGTGCCCTTCCCTGGTGGCTACGCTCCCCTCCCTGCATGTGACAGACCCTGAGCAGAGACTTCCAGCCACCCATGACCCCAACTCTGAACTTTGTGTGATGGAACAAAATAACAGAAGCTGAGACAGCTACCTTCCCAGCATTTCACATGATTCAGATTTTACTTATGGATGATTCTGTATGATTCTCTAAACTGGTTTTAGAAAAATTATTTTTATATAAGAACCTTTAAATTATTAAGATATAATAATAAATAATAAGAATAAAATAATAAATAATAAAATTTTTTGTTGCCTAGGTGGGGCAAATGGTTAAGTGCTTAACTAACTAACTAAAGATTGCTGGTATGAACCCACCCAGAGGTCTGGCAGTCTGCTTCAGAAAGGTCACAGCTGAGAAATCCATATGGAGCAGTTCTGCTGTGCACACGAGATTGCCGTGAATCAACTCAAAGGCAACAACAATAATCTTTTACTGCACAACTGGTGACATGCTTTTGTGACTCATGTTCATATAGATGTGAACTCAAGCTGTGGGTTTGACCAAGATTGCTTAGAGGGAGAGTGAGGTAACCTAAGGAAGGCCATGTTGTTGTTGTTGTGTTTGCCATCGAGTCGGATCCGAGTCATAGCGACCCCTCCTTGGGTTTCCGAGGCAGTATCACTATGAAAGTAGATTGCCCAACCTTCCTTCCGAGGAGTGACTGGTGGGTTTGAACTGCCAGCCTTCTGGTTTGCAGTCAAATGCTTTAGGCACTTTGCCACCAGAGCTCCCAAGGAAGGCCATGTTAGGGCTAAGAAATGGATCCTATACACAGAGAGCTGAGGCATAATCGGGAGAAATCAGTGGAAAACAAACAGCTATCAGGGGAAAAGCATTATAAGGATAGGAAGGGGTGTCAAGCATCACTGAATGCTCCAGAAAGATAAGGACTGAAAACTGTCACTCAGTTTACAGTGTGAAGGCAAGAGCTGTTTTGGTTGAGCAAGGGGAAGGGAAGTCAGGCTAGAGCAGCTTAGGTATGAATGGATGGTGGAAGAAATAGAGATGAGAATGAGAAATTCATGCAAGATATTTAACTTTGAAGGGGAGGAAGGAGAGCAGTTGGATGGGAGGAAGGGTGGTAGGACACAAATGAGGTGGTGTCTGCAGAAGCTTCTCATGCTCTAGAGGCCAGGAGAACGGTGGTGATGGACTTGACTGTTCTCTCCATTAACCCAGTATTTCTGTCTTCTCCATAGGGTCTAGGCGAGATTCTGAGCAGGTATGTTGTTCATGGGAGCCGAAGGGTATTCTTAAAACAAGTGGTCTCTGCATTTTCGTGGGCAAAGCATTAATAGGCCCTGTGCTTCTTCTAGGGTTAAACATCTGGAGCTACATCCCCCAAAGCCCATTTCCATGGACATAAAGACTGTGTGCAGAGTTCCAGGGCTGATGGAGACACTGCGGAGATTCCAGGGTAAGGGGTGCATAGGGAGTATTTTAAGGTTCTCTCGTTGGTGGAAACAGATAAGCACTCTTCTGCTAACTAGAAGGTGGACACTTTGAACCCAGCCAGGGGCACCTAGGAGGACAGGCCTGGCAAACTGCTTCCAAAGGTCATAGCCTTGAAAACTGTATGGAACAGTTCTATTCTTAACACATGGTGTCATCACAAGTTGGAGTTGTCTTGATGGCAGCTAACAACAACAGTAGCAAGAGTGTACTTTAAGACGCGAGAGGTTTCAGATACTATGATTCCAGAGCAAGTAGCTGGGCCTCTTTGTGCAGTGAGTCTCTAAGGAATATTTCCTAAAGATCACAGCTTTGACCTTAAAGGTTGGCCATCTTCCAAGGTACAAGGTCCAGGGAAACCCTTTTTTCCCTCCTTTCACTTTCCTCTGGCATAGTGCCTAAGGTGTTTGACTGCTAACCTGAAGGCTGGTGGTTCAAACCCACCATCCACTCAGAAGGAA
>NW_006922061.1:536041-547566 GCF_000298275.1 Orycteropus afer afer | reverse complement strand
GTTAGCAGTCAAGTGCCTTAGCCACTATGCTACCAGAGCTCCCTAGAGATACCACCTCAGAAACCCAAGGAGGGTTCACTGTGAGTTGGAATCGACATAACGGCAGTGAGATTTTTTTTTTCCTTCAGGTTTTCACTTTCCTCTTTTGTACACCGTTTCATCCTGTTGCTCCTTTCCCCATCCAATTCTAGCCAGACATGACCTGTATCTTGGAGCTTTCTGGCTGAGAGATGATAGGAACACTTGGAATTAATAAGTTCAGGGAAGGGGAGCATTATCTTCAAGGCCTGCTTTAATCCATCATGTAATTATTAAGCATACCATTATAATTCACTCATTATACAGCTATTATGCCCAGCACTGGAGTAACATGCTGCACAGAGTGGTAGGCAGTTTGCAGTCTAGTAGTTGACACAGACAGTAAACATGTGCACTGGTAATACTTTGTGTGTGTACTCTGAGGAAGAGTGTCAGATTTTTGGATAAGAGACCACTTATGAGGTGGGGAGAGGTCCTGCCAGAGTGGTGACACTGTGACCAACATTGTTTTTATCCCCATGCCACCCCTTGAAGCCTCTCCTGAAGACCACAGTGGCCCTCTTGATACCCAAGCCCAATGATACCTTGTTCTTTTCTAACGTCTTTATTTTGAAAACTTCTAACACAGAGATGTTGAAGAAAAATGCATCATAGAACTCCATTTATTCTCTATGCATTTTGCTTTGTCCTCACAACCCAGGGTCTCTGTGCTATATTAAATCTTGTTTTCTTTACTGCTTGCTCTGTTTTCAGTGGTGACTGTCTCCTGCCAGCACTTCTGCCCTGAACACTTTGTTCCAGCCTTCACTCTCTGTTTTTCTCTCCTCACCCCCTCCCATGAATATCCCTCCTTATTGTCTTAACTTTTCCCTTCCACTGCCAGTTCCAAAATCCTGTCCCCATCTTGTCCCTCAAGTGCCAGCCCTGGTTGCCAGGAGACCCTCTGTGTTCCTCACCTCCTCCCTAGACCTGCAGATGTGGCACCGCAGCATGTCTATTCTCCACGGCTCAAAAGTCCCAAGTTATCTGTCAGCTGGCATCTCAGCTTTTCCAAGATGACTAGCCTTTGAAAGTACTTCTTTACAGACAGCAGAATGAGACTAGAGCAGGGGGAATGAGAACCCTTTACTACCCACTTGTGTTAATGGCCTTTCCTCAATTTGAGAAGAAGCCTTCCATAGTAAGAAGTAGTTCTAATAGTAAACAAAGGGCCTACATTTATTGAGCACTTACTATGTGCTGAGTGTTATACCCAACCCTTCCTGTGTGTAATCCACAGTGGTGGTGACCCTGGACCCTGAGAGTGCGCATCCTCGCCTGACCTTGTCCGAGGACCGGAGGGCTGTGTTGCAGGCCCAGCCCTGGCATGGCCAACCTTGTGCAGAGTTGCTGTTCAGGAGCTTCCCGAGTGTGCTAGGGTCTGAGCACCTGTCTGCTGGCAGACACTATTGGGAGGTGGAGGTGACAGATGGAAGAAGCTGGTTCCTTGGGGTATGTAAAGAGGATGCCAACAGGAAGAACTCTTCCACCTGGACCCCTGACCATGGGTTCTGGACCAAGGGGGACCTTATTCCTGCAGGTGCCTTCAGCTCCCAGAAAATGCCCCATCCCCGTGTTGGGGTTTTCCTAGACTATGAAGCTGGGGAACTTTCCTTCTACAACGTGAATGAAGAATCCCACATCTACACCTTCCCTCGGGCTTGCTTCCCTGGGCCCCTGAGGCCCATTTTCATCGTACGGTCCTGGTGTCAGACCTGTCTGACCATTTGTCCAAAGCAAGAAAACAGCACCAAAGATGTACCCCCTGCTGGTGGAGGGAAGCCTTTGGAGGCATCTCTGGGGGTCTCCTCAAAGCCCTCTCTGTTTGTGTTTGGAAATGCCTCTGCCTGAGATCCTAGTCTTTCTCCACAGCTGGACCTATGAGCTCAGAGCAATCAGAGAAGGAGGAAGAAGCAATTAGGGGAAATGACCAGTTGTGTCTTCCCACGCAACTGATTGCTAATTCTTCACAGCTATTCATTCTAAATAACGCCATTTCCTCTCTTCTGTTAACTTCTCCTCTGAGTTGGGGGAGCACCATGAACTCATGTAATGGGGTATGCTCAAGCCTGCTCCTGTTGATGGATGTTGTTGGGTGGCTGAGGTGGGCATTCCAAGTGGGTGGGCTCCAGGTGGGTGGGACAGGAGGGTGATGAGTCCTAGTATCACATTAAGCCCATGGAGTTAAGGCAATCTCAGTGCAGAGAAGAGAACAGGAACAAACTGGCACTTATTGCACTTGCCAGAGCCCTGCTGTGTTCCACATTCTAAGAGGAACATGGGAAATAGAGGGTTTTTCCAGAGGAAAGTGACCAGAGGAGTAAAGAATAGCTACAGACTTGGGCTGTTGAACCAGGAGAAGATAACGGTTGGGGGCGAGAGGGTGGGACTTGTTAGCTATCTTCAGATACTGGAAGGACTGAGCTTCCCCAACCCTGGAGAGTTGAGTCCTTACTTGTCAATAATATCGGAAGAGGGGCACAATGTGGGGTGGGAGCTATATGAATAGTGTGAGGCTTGTCAGGTCCAGTGCCCTTTTTCCTAACGAGGATTTCATGTCCCCTTTACTATCCAAAATGAAAATCATAGATAACAAATTCTCCCTACAAACATACTTAAAAAAAAAAAAAATCATTGTGAACCCTGCCTATAATATAAAGAAGAAATAATAAGGAAGTGTGCTGTAATAGTGTTTCTCCCTATGTGTGCTTGGGCACAGCTGTGCTGGGAGGCATACTGGAGGAACCAGAAGCAAACTCTCATCTGTGAGAATAACTGAATCACAACTGTGAACTGTGTGTGGGCACCAAGGATGCAAATGCCACAGACAGCACTGCCTTCCCTCATAAGCTTTTCTGAAATGATGAATAATTCTTGGCCACATTCCAAACTAAACAACACAATTTTTCCTCAACCAGTACAACCACTCCTCAACTTACTGACATGGTTAGGTTCCAAAGACCAAGTTGTTACGCAAAAACTAGTGTTATATATGAGAAAATGTAGGATGACCACATCAGATCTCAAAAAGGAAGATGATTACATTGTTACATAGCTGAGAAATTACATCATTATATAATTGCCAAACCACTGAGCATTATGGCCAGCCAAGTTGATACATAACCTTAGCCATCACAGCCTGCGTTAACTCTTGTCTTGCACTTTGGCCTTTGCCACCACCAGACATACACCATTAATGCACAACACTGTCAGACAGCAGATTTTTTACAGTGGTCATAAATGTGAAATGTTGGATGATGAGCTAGTCAGTAAGTAAGGATTAGGTGTAAATGCATTCCTTAAAAAAGGCACAGAAAACGTGTGTAAGTAAAACAGTTGGGACTCAGATCACTCTAAGCAGGTTCAGACCTAAATGGATATCTGGAATGACTACTGTATGGCATTGTCCTGTTCATTATGGGTTATGGTGCTGGCCACCACTCTCTTAGTGCCCCCCAGTGACTGGGATAGCAACAAACCATCACAAGTTCTCAAAACCTCCTCCACTGAAAACCCCAGGATTGAGTTGACTTCCAAGAATCTTCTCTCAGGTATGAATGACTGTATTTTTAACTCAGTATACACTTCAGGTAGAAAAAGGGAACCTTAAGTTGAAAGAGACCTTAGCAGGAACTATTCCTTCCCATCTGTGCAATCAAAGATTAACTTGCCCAGAGAAAGGTAGAGGTCTTTACCCCTGGCTCCCAGGAGGTAACCTTTAAACCTTTAAGAATATCTTTGTTTACCTAGGGGCCTTGGGCCATGCCAAATACTCTATACTAACAATGTGATTTATGGTGAGAGATTTGGGTTATCTGATTATCTGAACCCCCATAAAATCTCTGGGCATGAAGGCTCAGGTAAGCTTCCATTGTTGGCAATATTCCATGCATGTTGTCACACATTGTTACTGAGAAAAGTAAGTGCTGTCTGTACAACATCACTGGGAGAGGACAACTGGAAACACATACACAGACTCTCCTGGGCCCTATCCTTTGTTCACTTCTGCTGATTTCAATCTGTGTCTTTTCACTGTAATAAACCATAACAATGAGTATAATAGTTTGCTGAGTTCTCAGTGAATTGGACTTGAGGGTAGTCTTGGGGACCCTGAACTGTATTCTCTTTCCCATGGCATCTACTCAAATAGAGCTCTTACTTCAGGAGGCAGCACATCTGTTTTCAAACCCCTCCTAGGAAGTTTTTCCTCATTCTAAGCTGAAATCACTTCCATTTGGAATGCAGATTTCTTTCCTGGAAGTTGTATTTTTCAGGCTTTGTGCCTAGTTTACCCATCCTTTCCTAGGAGCCTTCTGGCCCTGCTGACTCGTGGGAAGGAAGATAGTGGTTCATGACCATCCATATTTGTAAACTCAGTCATTCAATCATCTCAGAAAATGAAAGGTTTATGCAACAAATTACACTTGTAAAATTACAGGAGTTGAACTTGTAAAGGGAAAACTAATTTTTAAATGTCATTTTTTTCCTCTAAAAACCATCCCCTTCAGGCCTAATTTGAAATTTTTATCAAGTCAAATACTGAGCATAAAGAAAGGAGTAGGAAAAGGTAAGAAAATAAAAGAGAGATGTGTGTCACTGGGGTGAAAAGTAAATGGCACTTAGTATGCTTGTATTTGTTGAACCCAAAGTTAAAATACATAACCTGGGGTTATGAATACACTTAAGAAAGTCTACTTTGTATGGCTTGAATTGTATCCCCACAAAATACACGTTGGAATTCTCACCCCTATACTGTAGATGGGAGCTTTGGTAGCGTAGTGCCTTAGGCTCTTGACTGCTAACCAGAAGGCTGGTGGTTCAAACCTACCAGCCACTCCCTGGAAGGAAGGTTGGGCAATCTACTTCTGTAGTGGTACTACCTTAGAAACCCAAGGAGGGGTCGCTATGAGTCAGGTCCAACTGGACAGCAGTGTGTATGTTTTTTTTATACTGTGGATATAATCCTTTTTGGGAATAAAGTTTTCTGTTAATGAGGTCATATCAGTATAGGGTCTTAAACCTAGTGGCTTTTGACACATAGAAAGCAGATTAGGCACAGAGACAAATGGAGGAAAGATCAATGCCATGCAAAAATTGCCAAGGAATCAAACAGAACTTGAAAGAACAATTCTCCGCCAGGGCAGACAGAGTTGAATTTGGGCTTCTAACTTCCTAAACTGAGAGAAAATAAGTTTCTATTTGTTAAAACCCCCTACTTGTGGTATTTTCTGTTAGAGTGGCACTAGAGAACCGAAGATTATACATAGTGAAACACACTCAGAATATTGCCTCCTAAACTGTAAGAGAATAAATCCCTGTTTGTTAAAGCCCCCTACTTGTGGTATTTTTGTTATCGGAGCACTAGCAAACTAAGAGTAAGGCAACATACTTGATATTATCAACACCCTGGAAATGACCATGGCCATACTCCTATTTCTCATTATACCTTGTGTTCTCCTTTCACACTCTTCTTACAATCTACTGTTCATGAAAAAAATTCCTGAATAATGAGTTCTTGAAGACCCCATCTTACTCATTTCTATTTAATTTCTGACCACACTGATGTGCACCGTAGCTGCTCAAGAAGCAATAGCCATATTATGAATGCATTGAATGCTTCAGACATAATGCCTGTGCCTCAGTTTACCTCACTGCAAAATGGACTTATTACAGATTGGAATAATCTAGCTTGTTTGCTTCATTTTTCTGTACTGTTCTAGCCTGATGATTTTTGTTTTAAAGTTAAATTATATCACTCCTCTGTGCACACCAGGCCAGCCAGCAGTGATTGGGACAAATCTAAAGTTTGGAAGTCTCAGGCATCAACAGCAGCCCATACCCTCCAGCTCTGAAATCACTTCAACAATGAAGCCCTACTCTACCCCTCTCCCACTTTCTATTATACTCAGACTCATCCACTCTGGGTGCCTGACTCCAAGTTGCTTCCTGCAGGAAGCCTTCCCTAGGGGCCCCCTGGATCATCCATGCTTTGGGCATTATGCACAGAACCTCACACTTCTCTGTCAACCCATAGAACTTCCTGAAAGTGAAAAATTTACTTTTGTGAGTACTAGCTCTGGTAGCGTAGTGCCTAAGGCATTTGACTGCTAAGCTGAAGGCTGGCGGTTCAAACCCACCAGCCACTCTCAGAAGGAAGACTGGGCAATCTACTTCCATAGAAACACCACCTCAGAAACCCAAGGAGGGTTTGCTATGAGTCAGATCTGACTTGATAGCAGTGAGTTTAGTACCAGAGCGGACAGGGTAGTGTTTCATTCTGTTGTACATGGGGTCACTATGGGTCGGAGCTGACTCAATGACACCTAACAACGACACTACCGAAGCAGAGTTGAGGGCTGTTATGGATTGAATTGTGTCACCCAAAATATGTGTTGTAAATTCTAAACCCTACACTTGTGGATGTAATCCTGTTTGGGAATAGGATTCTTCTTGTTATGTTAATGCGGCCATGGCATAGCATGTGTTTTAAGCCAATCACTTTTGAGATATAAAGAGTGCAGATTAGGCCCAGAAGCAGGTTAGCCCAAAGAGGGAAGATACATGCCAGGTCACATGAAGATCTCCAGGGAATGGAGGAACAGAAACTGAAAAGAGACAAGACCCTTCACCCAGAGTGGACACACACACACACATACACAGAGAGAGAAAGAGAGAGAGAGACTACCCCTAGAGCCAGCACCCTGAATCCAGACTTCTAGCCTTCTAAACTAGGAGAAAATAAATTTTGGTTTGTTATACTCACTTGTGGTATTTCTGTTATAGCAGCATTAGATAACTAAGATGGGGCTTTAAAAGGAAACAAACCACGTTCTATGATGCTTCCAAAGAAGTTCTGTGAGTATAAGATTAGCTGTTTCAGTCTGCCATAAGCACTACCTTGTACCATAAGTATGTAAGTACCATAAGTACAGGAGCTCTGGTGGTGCAGGGTTTAAAGCATTTAGCTGCTAACCAAAAGGTCAGCAGTTTGAACCCACCAGCCACTCATGGGAGAAAGATGAGACTGTCTGCTTCCATATTTACAGCCTTGGAAAACTTACGGGGCAATTGTACTCTGTCCTAAAGGGTTGCTATGTGTTGGAATCGACTTGATGGCAGTAGGTTTTTTTTTTTGGTCAACCATAAAAGCTGCAGTGAATGGAAGATTACCTGCCCTACACAGATTTTGAGTTACAAGGGAAGGTGAGGAATTTTGTGTCTCTACTTAGACCCTATGTTGATACATGTAACTTTGAACTTCTATTTATTTTCAAGGATAATGGCCTTTTTTGGACCAAGATCCCACAATTCATGGCACACAATGAGGATTTTTCTGCAGTGGATGTGGGTGTGGGGGGTGGCCACTGTTGACTTGCCAAGGTGCCTCATGTGCCTCATGAGCATGTGTAGGGCCAACCTGCCAGGCTATATCCTTCCATCTCAGGACCCCATATCACTCTTACCCACTTCAGAGCTTCTTTGGGGAGGGGAATCTGCTGATGCAACTCAAATGGCAACTGGGCTAAGGCTTAGGGGGCTCTCACCTATGTATATCTTTTGGTGTCTCATGAGGGCTGACCCATCACTAAAGCACCAGATACCTTCCCCACAAGTACCAGACTTTTCACTGAAGGGGAGTTCACTAGCAAAGCTTTCCCTACAATCCAAACAGTTGAAGGGTTTTTCCTCTGAGTGAGAGATATCCTCTGTTTTTCAGTCAAGAAGTCAAATTGGGCGAATCTGCTGCAAAAGACCTTTCTAAAGTGTTAAAAGCAATGATGTCAGTTTGAGTACTGATCCAAGCCAACACTTTAAAAAAAAGCTCTTTTGCAGCAGATTTGCCCAGTGCAATATGTCATTTGATTTGTTGACTGTTGCTTCCGTGGGCATTGATTGTGGATCCAAGTAAAATTAAATCCTAGACAACTTTTTTCATATGTCATGATGTTGCTTATTGGTTCAGTTGTAAGGACATTTGTTTGAGGGGTAGTCTTTGATCTTTACCAGTAAGTACTTCAAATCCTCTTCACTTTCAGCAAGCAAGGTGTTGTAGTATCTGCATATCACAGTTTTTTTCTTTTTTTTTTTTTCTCTTCCCTAAGAACCAGTTGTTTCTTAGAGAAAGATTCTAGGGTATGATACATGAGATTAATTTATCCACTGCATCGTTCATTAGCAAGTGAGTGCTGCAAAGATGTTGAAGCCAGAAGTACACAAAAATGCTACAGATGTTACTGATGTAGTTAATCTTTATAAAAACACATTCAACAGATTGTATAGTAGAATCTATATAATACTTTTCTGAGATAACTGACCATGAAAATCTTTTGTACCTCACATAGGTTTGTGGTTATCTTGTTGAAATAGTTAAGAGTTGTCAAACTTACAGATAAGTTATTTATGTTTCTTTCTTTCTTTTTTTTTTTTTGCCAGGCACTATCTAGTTCTTCTAATCTCAGGATCCTGTGTGCTGAGTTTCTCATGGTCCACTAGTCCCTTGGACTACTTATTTCCATGCATCTTTGATTTGCTTCACTCTTTTTTTCACTCCAGACAAGGAGAGACCAGTAGTTGCCTCTTAGATGGCCGCTCACAACCTTTTAAGACCCTCGTCTCTACTTACCCAAGTAACACATAGAACAATGTTTTTGTGTACTATGTTATGCCAATTAAGCTTGATGTCTGCTGTTACCATGGTCCCAAGCCCATGGGGCCAGCAACTCACTCCCTCAAGGTGTTTGGTTGTGGCTAAGAAATTATCTTAACTTTGACCCTTGATCACTCTATGGACATTTTTATGGCACATGCAAATACATAAATAGAAACATTGTTTGCCAAACCTGTATAAGGTCATGAGTCTGTTCCCTTTCACCTACCCATAACTGATCATCTTGCCTGTCTACTTATGTATGTACCTGTAGATTAATGTTTTACTGATAATGCAGTACTGTGTGTGTAATAGCATTTACCTTTGTTGTCTGTACCTCTTGTGCACCTCTCTGTGTCTTCCTTTTCGTTAGTTATATTGTGCTGGTCACTCACTTTTGATATATTGCCTTTCCCTTCACCCCAATCAATGTGTCTCTTACCTATCTAGCAGTTTTTCCTTTCCTCTTCTCTCATTCCTGGTAACCAAGAAAGAAAATTTCCTTCTGTCTGTAAACCTTTCCTTGACTTTTTATTCTAGTGGACTTACACAATATTGTCCTTCTGTGATTGACCTACTTTTCTCAGCATAGTGTCCTCCAAGTTCATCCATGTTACGAGGTGTTTCACAGATTCTTCATCATTCTTTAATGTTGTAAATTATTCCATTGTGGGTATGTACCATAGTTTGATTATCCAGTCATCCATGACGAGCACTTAAGTTGTTCCCATCTCTTTGCTATTGTGAATAGTACTGTGGTGAATATGGGTGTGCACATATCTATTTGTGTCCGAGCTATCACTTCTTTAGGACATATACCTAATAGTGGGATTGCTGGATCAAATGGTATTTCTGTTTCCAACTTTTTAAGGATGTGCCATACCGTTTTCCACAGTGATTGTACCATTTTACAGTCCCATCAACAGTTTATGAGAATTCTAATTTCTCCATACCCTCACCAACATTTGTTGTTTTCAATCTTGTTGCATATTGCTATTATCGCTAGGGTGAGATGATGTCTCATTGTTTTGTTTTGCATCTGTCTAATGGCTAATGATCGTTTGCATCTGTCTAATGGCTAATAATTGTGAACATTTCTTCATGTGTTTGTTGACTGCCTGCACGTCTTCTTTGGTTAAATGTCTGTTCATGTCCTTGGCCCATTTTTGAATTGGATTGTTTATCTTTTTTGATATTGAGGATTGAAGTTTTCTATAAATTTTAGAAATAAGTCCCTTGTCCAATATGCTGTTGCCAAATATTTTTTCTAATCTGTAGGTTCTCTTTTTACACTTTTGGAGAGCTCTTTGGATGTGCATAAGAATTTAATTTTTAGAAGGTCCAAGTCATCTAGTTTATCTTCTGCCATTTGTGCATTTTTGGTTATGTTTGATAGTCTTAATGCCATATATTAGGGACCTTGGGTCTGACTCAATGGCACACAACAACAACAACGTTTGCCTCTGTTTTTTCTTTGATGAACTCTATGGTTTTAGGTTTTACATTTAAGTCTTTGATCCATCTTGAGCTAGTTTTTGTGCATGGTGTGAGGTATGGATCTTGTTTCACTTTTCTGCAAAATGATATGCAGTTTTGCCAGCATCACTTGTTGAAGAGACTATCTCTTCCCTATTGAATAAGTTTTGGCCCTTTGTCAAAGGTCAGCTGTCCATAGGTGAATGGATCTATTTCTGGATTCTCAGTTCTGTTCCACTGGTCTGTTCCACAATTTCTGTCATTGTACCAATACCAGGCTGTTTTGACTTCCATAGCTGTATAGTAGGTTTTGAGATTGGAGAGTGTGAGACTTCCTACTTTGTTGTTCTTCTTCAGTAGTGTTTTGCTTATCTGAAGTCTCTTTCCTTTCCATATAAAATTAGTGATTGTTTTTTCCATGTCCTTAAAAAATGTTGATAGAATTTGGACCAAGATTGCATTGAATGTATAGATTCTTTTGGGTAGTAAGGACGTTTTCACAATGTTCAGTCTTCCTATGCATGGGCATGGTATGTTCTTTGATTTATGTAGATCTCTTATAGTCCCTGTAATAGTGTTTTGTAGTTTTCTTCATATAGGTCTTTTGTGTCCCGTAAGATTTATTCCTTAGTATTTTATCTTTTTAGAAATTTTTGTAAGTGGTATTGTTTTCCTTATTTTCTACTCAGATATCTGTTTATTCATGTTGAGGAATCCAACTGATTTTTGTATGTTTATGTTGTATCCTGCTCTTTTGCTCAATCATTCAATTAGTTCCAGTAGTTTTTTTTTTTGCTGATTTTCTGGAATTTTCTATGTATATGATCATATCATCTCCAAATAGGGATAATTTTACTTCTCCCTTGCCTATTTAGATGCCTTTTTGTTTCATTTTTTGCCTTACTGCCCTGACTAGGACTTCCAATACAATGTTTAACAGAAGTGGTGATCGAGAGCATCTTCGTCTAGTTGCTGTTTGCAAGAGGGATACTTTCCATCTCTCTCTATTGAGAATAATACTGGCTGTTGGTTTTGTGTATATGCCCTTTATTATATTGAGGAATTTCCCTTCTATTCCTATTTTGCTGAATTTCTTTTTCTTTCTTTCTTTTTTAATCATGGATGAGTGTTGGATTTTATCAAATGCCTTTTCTGCATTGTGATATGTTATAGTGATATTTTTATCTGGTTTTGGTATCCGGGTTCTGCTTGCTTCATGGAATGAATTTGGGAGTATTCCATCCTTTCTTTGTTCTGGAATAGTTTGAGTAGGATTGGTGTCAGCTCTTCTCTCATTGTTTGGTAGAATTTTCCAGTGAAACCA
>NW_006922061.1:530541-535301 GCF_000298275.1 Orycteropus afer afer | reverse complement strand
TCTTCCTTCTGAGGAGTGGCTGGTGGGTTTGAACCGCCAGCCTTCTGGTTAGCAGTCAAGTGCCTTAGGCACTATGCTACCAGAGCTCCTCAGTTTCCATATATTTGCTTTTTTTTCTTTGATGTTTCTATAGTTGCTTTCTAATTTTATAGTATTGTGATTTGCGAAGATGGTTTGCAGTATTTCAGTGTTTTAAAACTTATTAAGGCTTGCGTTGTGGCCTAACATGTGGTCTATTCTGGAGAATGTTTCATGTGTGCTGGAAAAGAATGTATGTTGTGCTATTGTTCAGTGGGGTGTTTTGTATACATCTATAAGGTCTTGTTGGTTGATTATACTGTTTAGATCTTCTGTATCTTTTTGAGTTTCTTCCTAGTTATTCTATCCTTCATTGAAATTGCTGTATTAAATTCTCCTACTATTACTGTGGAATTTGTCTATTTGTCTTTTCAATTTTGTTAAAGTTTGATTTAGGTATTTTGGGGTCTTCGATTGTGTGCACAGATATTTATTATGGTTATGTCCTCTTGTTCAGTTGATCCTTTAATAATTATATAATGTTCTTCCTTATCTCTTATGATGGTTTTTGTCTTAATATCTATATTATCAAAAACTATTATTGCCACTTCTGCTCTTTTTCTATTACTATTTGCTCGATAGATTTTTTTCCAATATTTGATTTTTGTCTTTGTATCTAAAGTGTGTCTCTTGTTGATAGTATGATGATGTTTTCTTAGTCATTCTGCAATTCCCGGTCTTGATTGTGCATTTATTGCTGTCATTTTATTATTATATGTTTTCATGTGACATTGCTGACTTCCTTGTTCTGTATAATCTTCTATGCTAAGCTTATTTTCTTTATTAATTTTTAAATAACTTCCTGCATTGCTTTTGTTTTGGTATCTGCTAAATATTTGTGCCTTTTTTTATTTTGATGAGAAGGTTTATTAATTTTCTTTGAGAGTACTCTGTGATTTATGATTTCCTTCCTTTCCAAGTTTAAAACATTCTGTTTTATCTCAAAATCATCTTGACTTCCTCCTCTCTATCTATAAGTTCTGTATCTACACTATTCCTTTATTTTGCTTGGTAGTTGTCTTCATTTACCAATCAATGTCTCTGGTTCTATTTACAGTCTAGAAGATGGGGAAATCTACTTCCATAGTGATACTGCCTCGGAAACCCAAGGAGGGGTCGCTATGAGTCAGGTCCAACTCGACAGCACATAACAACAACAAAGTTTTACTGTGGATACTTCTATATCTGGGCTAGTTTCCATGTTATGTTATTACGTGTGTTAATTATTGGTTGTTGTCTGCTGTTACTGGTTCTCTTTTCGAAGGACTCCTTCTAGTATCTCTTGTAAGGTTGGTCTGGTTTTTACAAATTCCCTCAATTCCTGTTGATCTGGAAATGTCTTAATTTTGCCATCATATTTGAGGGACAATTTTGCTGGTTATATTTCTTGGTTGGCATTTTTTTTTTTTTTCTTTCAGGTTTTAGATATGTCTCGTCATTGCTTTCTTGCCTGAATAGTTTCTGCTGAGAAATCACAGCTTAGTCTTATTGGTTGCCCATTGTAGGTAACTTTTCATTTTTCCCTTGCTGCTTTCAGAATTCTTTCTTTGTCTTTCTTTCAGTTTGGAAAATTTGATTATAAAATGTCATGGTGATTTTCTTTTGGGATCTATCCTGTTAGGGGTTCACTGAACTTCTCAAATGCATATCTTCTCATCTTTCATCATATTAGAGAAGTTCTCTTCCAACAAATCTTTGACAGTTTTCTCTGTGGTTTTGTCTCTTTTTGTTCTGGAATTCCAATTACCCATATGTTACATGTCTTGATGGTGTCCCACATAAATCTTAGGTTTTCTTTCTTTCTTTTTTTCCTATTTGTGCTCTTTTCTGTTTGTTCCCTTAACAAATTTGTATTGAGAGATTCATCTTCAACTTCACTAATTCTGTCTTCCATTGATTAGATTCTACTCCTTTGCCCTTTCAATATGTTGTCTATTTCTGAAATCATAGTATTAATCTTCTGGGTTTCTATTTGCTGTTCTTGTATGGTTTCTAATTTTTTGTTTAGTTTTTCAGTTTGTTCTTGTACTGTTTTCCTATATTCTTCTAGAGTTTTGTCTGTGTTTCCCTTAATTTTGTTAGTATTTTCCTTGATCTGTCACTCAACCTATCAAAGGTATGTAAATATAATTCCTTTTGAATTATTTCCAGTGCCACTTCTTCCTCAGGGAGTTTTTATGGCACTGTATTTTGGTCCCATGTTTGTGCTACATTTTGTTGCTTCTTTGTGTAAATTGGGATTGCTTGTTGGCTCCAAGACATTATGATGTTATTGTATTTGTATTTAATTGGTGGTTGTATGTTGTTGTGATATAGCCAGAATTTTTTTCTTTTTTTTTTATATATTTGAGTGAGTGGGGCTGGTGTGCTACTCTGTTCACTAGTTTGGCAGCACTTAGGTACTTACCATCTTTCTCCTGGTGAGTGTGATAGAGGAGGAAAATGTGTGCACGTATCTCTGTTAGCTTTTCGTTTAGAGCAGTTAAGGGTGGATTTGGTTGCTATTGACCACCTTCTATCATTGGTTAGTTTGGTACAGAAAAAGATTGTGCCCCTCACCCAGTTAATGGGGCTGCAGGAGGTGCAGATGTCGTCCCATTAGCTGTCTCCCACCAGGTGGGACAATAATACCGAAAACAAAACAAAACAAAAATACACCATAAATAAATAAAAACAAGCAAACAAAATAAACAAATAGCATACACAAACAACCACCACCACAAAAATAAAAAAAATAAATAAATGAAAAAGAGAAAAGAAGGACAAAGAGATAAAGGAAAATCTCCAGAATTTAGGGAAGGAGGAAAAAAGACAAGAGAGAAAGAAAAAGTAAGGGCAGAATAAGAAAAATGTAAAAAGAAAATCAAGAGATGGAAAAAATGAAAAGAGAGAAAGAAAAAAAGAAGAGAACCAGGAAAAGGGGGAAAAAGAAAAGAAAAGAAAAAGGAACAAAGAAAGGGAAAAAAATGAAAAACTATAAAGAAAGGAAGATAATAAAAGGAAAACTGGGGTGGGGGTGAGTCCACAGGGCCCCTGGCCATTGTTCCTTCTGGCCAAGCAGGCAGTGGGGGGCAGGACACCTGGTCCTGGTACTGGTTCCTGCCTACCCAGAATTCAGCTGAGAGCAGAATGCCTAATCTCAGATGAGTTCCTGCTGACCCAGAAGAAGTCAGGGGTAGAGCACCTGGACCTTGAAAAAGTTCCTGTTGGCTCAAACAGCAGCTGAGGTCAAGGTGCCTGGTTACAGAAGGAATTCCTGTTGGCCCCAAAATAGATGAGGGCATGGCATCTGGTCCCAGATAAAGTTCCTGGGTGTGGGTCACGTGGTTCCAGAAAAAGTTCCTGCCAGCCCCAAAACAAGTTGGGAGCAGGGTGGCTGATCTTGGGACTAGATCCTGTGTACCCAGAAAGCAACTGGGGGAAGGGCACCTGATCCCAGTTGAGTTACTGTTGGTCCAGAAGTTGTCTGGGGGCAGAGCACCTGAACCTAGGAAAAAGTCCCTGCCCATCCAAAGGGCAACTGGGAGCAAGGTGCCTGGGTCCAAAGGGAGTTCCTGTCAGCTCCAAAAGCATCTGTGGGCAAGGCATCTGGTCCCAGACAACATTCCTGCTGTCTCAAAAGGCAGTTGGTCACAGGGCCCTTTTCCCAGAACAAGTTCCTGCCATCCCCAAAAGTGGCTGGGTATAGGGTGTCTAGTCTCAGAAAAAGTTGCTACTGGCCCAAAAATGTGGCCAGGAGCAGGGTGCTTAGTGCTGTGACCAGTTCTGCACCAATTGAGTTTGATGTCCCCCAAAACCATGGGCTCTTGGATCCAGTGATTCACTCCCTGGGTGTGGCTAAGAAGTTATCATAACTTTGACCTGTTAGCTATATTCTATATATGGATATTCTTATAGTCCATATAAATGTGTACAAAGAAATATTGTCTGCCAAACTTATATATGGTCATGGGTATAGTCCCTTTTGCTTAGACATATGTGATCATTTAGCCTGACTACCTATGTATCCACCTGTAGATTAATGTTTGTTATTACTGATAATGCAGTATAGGAAAATCTATTTTTATAATAAGCATTTTATTATTAACTTTTTAAAAAAATTGATGGCACTTCTGCCACATATTTCTGAGAATATTGACCACAAAATTCTTTTATCAAGACTGATTAGCATCAAAGGACTAACAGTGGCATAGACATTAACCACAAGCCTCTGGATACTCAGAGCAACTGAGCCATATGCCATCATAGGGTTCAACAGAAGAAAAGAAATAATACACTTTGAGCAGAAATAAATGAAACAGAAAAACAGAATCAACAAGACTAGAAGTTGATTCTTTGAAAAGTTAAATACAAATTGACAAGCCACTGTCCTTTGGTAGAGAGGAAAGATAAGATTATTATTCTACAAGATAAGGTGCACCCAACCCAAAGCATGGTATTTACAATAGCCTCATATGCATGTGAAAACTGGACAATGAATATGGAAGACTGAAGAATTAATGTCTTTGAATTGTGGTGTTGGCAAAGAGTACTGAAAATACCATGGACTACCAGAAGAGGAGAGACAACGCAGGGACGCCAGAGTAGCAGGCCGGAAGAGCAGGGAAGGGGATAAAAGCCTTGAGCCCCAGGCTTAAGGCCCCAGGCTTACAGGTGAGGAGAGACAACTCAGGGACGCCCGA
>NW_006922061.1:525033-527555 GCF_000298275.1 Orycteropus afer afer | reverse complement strand
GAGATAGATTGATATGGTGGCTGCAATGATGAGCTCAAGTATCGCAGGGATTGTGGAGTTGGCGTGGGATAGGGCAGTGTTTCGTTCTGCTGTGCATGGGGTCGCTATGAGTCGGAAATGACTCGACAGCACTTAACAACAACAACAACAACAACCAGAAGAACAAACAAATCTGACCCGGGAGAAGTGCAGGCACAATGCTCCTTAGAAGCATGAATGACCACATTTCATCTCTTTTAATTTGGTTGTGTTGTCAGAAGGGACCATTCCCTGGAGAAGGCTATTATAATTGGTAAAACAGAGATTCAGTGAAAAAGGAGAAAACCCTCAAGGAGATGGACTGATACAGTTACTGCAACAACGGGCTCAAGCACAACAAGGATTGTGAGGATGGCGCAGGACTAGGCAGTGTTTCATCCTATTGTACATAGCATTGCTATGATTTGGAAGTGACTCAACAGCACCAAACAACAGCAGGGATTAGGGTATGGATGTTTTTTGGTGGAGAGGAAAATAGGATTATTATTTTACAATCACAATGCAGATCAAGTTCATTATTATGATACTAGATTTCACCTTAAGCTATTTTCAGAATTGTAAGCCAAGAATATACATAATTATGGAAAATTATGGGGAAAATATTATAAAACAGACAAGGAACAAAAGACTGTTCATGAAGTGTGTGGTCTAAAATCAGACAACTGGAGAAAAGAGGAATGCATTGAAAGTAAAAAAGCAATTTACAAGAAGCTAAATACAATTTTGAAGAAGATAGATATGTACTCTACAGAAAATGAAATTTAGCAAAATATATGTCCTCAACTTTATAGCTGGATCTAATTTTTAGAGTTCTGTTATTTTAGGAATGATATAATTTCTGTACAAATTTCTGCCCTCTATCAGGCTTATATATAATTATATCACCTACATCATAAAATAAAAACCTGGACTTTTGGCAAGATGGTGGAATAGGCAGACAAGCTCCTTAGAAGCAAGAATGACCACATTTCATCTCTTTTACTTTGGTCATGTTGTCAGAAGGGACCATTCCCTGGAGAAGGCTATTATAATTGGTAAACTATCTACAAAAAAAAAAAAAAAAAAAGAGAGAGAGAGAGAAACCAATTGAAACAGACACAGAATATAATCCTGGAACCCTTAGCTTCAAAGGGAAGGATAAAGAAGTGGATTAAATACTGATTAGTAGAAGAAATTGAATGAAAGCAGTGAATAAGGAGACAAACAGAGCTGTGGACTCTCAACTTTCCTGATAGTGTGGCCATTTTGAATATTTGTAAGTGGCGTTTTGATCCAGATAGCAACCAGGTAATGGGCTCTGTTTGCTGAAAACTGCATGGGGAACCACACTGGTGGCTAATGACTAGAAATTTTCAATATTCCCCTTGTTTCCCTTGTGCACCACACACTCCCAGTGAACAGAGGTGTGGCCATCCCATATCCCACTCACCTGCTGGACTGGCAACAATTTCATCCCAGACTGGTTGCCCTACCACCAGCTGCCTTCTGGCATAACATACTAAACAAAAACATTGTTCTACAACTACTTTGGTGAGAAGCGACTACAATCTTAAAAGCTAGCCATCTAAGATGTAACAATTGTTCTCACCTTGTCTGCAGCAAAGAAGAATGAAGAAAACCAAAGACCTATGGAAACAATTAGTCTAAGGGACTAGTGGACCATGCGAACCTCAGCCTATATAATCCTGAGACCAGAAGAACTAGATGGTGCCCAGCTACCACTGTCAACCACTCAGAAAGGGATCAAAATAGGAGATCCTCCATAAAAGGAGAGAAAAATGTGGAACAAAACTCAAAATTATAAAAAAGACCAGGATTACTGGTCAGCTAGAGACTGGTGAGACCCCTGAGACTGGCCCCTAGTTACCCTTTGGGGCCAGAGTTGAACTCACTCCTGTGGCTTCCAGCCAAACAAAAGACAGGCCTATAAGGTAAACATTTACACCAAGTAGGTACAACTCCTTAGAACAATCAACCAGAAAGTCAGTATTTGCATAGGGAGATATCTCAGACTAAGACAAGACTTGGAAGAAGGAAATGGCCATCCACTTCTCAAAGAATTAGCCAGTGAAAACCTTATGAATAGCAGTGAAACACTATCTTGATATATTACTGGAAAACTTTATAAAGAGCCCTGAAACATTGTCTGGTATAGTGCTGGAAGATGAGCCCCTCAGGTGGGAAGGCACTCAAAATATTACTGGTGAAGGGCTTCCTCCTCAAAGGAGAGTACATCTTAATGGCGTGGATGAAGTAAAGCTTTCGAGATCTCCATTTGCTGATGGGGCATGACTAAAATGGGAAGAAAGAGCTGCAAATATCCATTAATAACTGAAACGTGGAATGTATGAAGTATGAATCTAGGAAAATTGGAAGTGGTCATAAATGAAATGTGTGGTAGTTATGTTTGTGTGTCAACTTGGCTGGGCCTGGTTGAGTGGCTGGGCAGCTGGTGGTAGTTATTCCCCATGATGAGACTGGCA
>NW_006922061.1:519167-524628 GCF_000298275.1 Orycteropus afer afer | reverse complement strand
CCTGGCACTTTGAACTTAGACTTAAAGCCTCCAAATTGTTAAGAATAAACTCCTGTTTTTTTAAGGCCATCCCATTTGTGTTACATTCCTGTCAGAGTGGCACTAACAAAGTGGAACCAGAACAAAATGGAACACATAAAGATCAGTATCCTAGGCATTAAATAAAAACCAAACTCACTGCTGTCGAGTCGGATCTGACTCATAACGACCCCTCCTTGGGTTTCCTAGGCAGTATAACTATGAAAGTAGATTGCTCAACCTTCCTTCTGAGGAGTGGCTGGTGGGTTTGAACTGCCAGGCTTCTGGTTAGTAGTCAAATGCTGTAGGCACTACTCCACCAGAACTCCTATCCTAGGCATTAGTGAGCTGAAATGGATTTGTTTTGGCCATTGTGAAACAGACAACCATATGATCTACTATGACAGGAATGACAAATTGAAGAGGAATGGTGTGGCATTCATCGTCACAAGGATGTTTCAAGATCTTTCCTGAAGTACAGTACTGTCAGTGATAGGATAATATCCATATGCCTACAAGGAAGACCAGTTAATACTACTATTATTCAACTTTACACACTAAGCACTAAAGCCAAAGAAGAGGAAATAGAAGAATTTTACCAACTTTTGCAGTCTGAAATTGTCCAAGCATTCAGTCGAGATGGATTGATTATTACTGGTGATTGAATGCAAAAGTTGGAAACAGAAGAAACACTGGTAGTTTCAAAATACAGCCTTGGGATAGAAATGATGCCAGATATTGTGTAATAGAATTTTGCAAGACCAATGACTTATTCATTGCAAATATACTTTTTCAACAACATAAACGGTGGTTATACATATGGACCTCACCAGATGGAATACACAGGAATCAGAATGACTATATCTGTGGAAAGAGGCAATAGAGTAGCTCAATATTTTCAGCCAAAACAAGGAGCTGACTATGAAACAAACCATCAATTGCTCATATGTAAGTTCAACTTGAAGCTGAAGACAATTAAAACAAGTCCACAGAGCCAAAATATAACCTTGATGATATCCCACCTGAATTTAGAGACCATCTGAAGATAGATTCAATGAATTGAACACCAGTGACCAAAAACCTGAGGAATTGTGGGCTAACATCAAAAACATCATATATGAAGAAAGCAAAATGTCGTTAAAAAGACAGTAAAGGAAGAAAGACCAAAATGGATGTCAAAAGAGACTCTGAAACTTGCCCTTGAGTGAAGAGTAGCTAAAGCAAATGGAAGAAATGACAAGACAAAAGAGCTGAACAGAGATTTCAAAGAGCAGTTCAAGCAGACAAAGCCAATTACTATAATGAAATGTGCAAAGACCTGGAGTTAGAAAACCCAAAGGCAAGAACATGCTTGGCATTTCTCAAGCTGAAAGAACTGAAGAAAAAATTCAAGTCTCAAGTTGTAATACTGAAAGATTCTATGGGCAAAATATTGAATGATGCAGGAAACATCAAAAGAAGATGGAAGGAATATACAGAGTCACTGTACCAAAGAGAATTGGTCGATGTTCATCCATTTCAGGAGGTGGCATATGATCAAGAATCAATAGTACTGAAGGAAGAAGTTGAAGTTGCACTGAAAGAATTGGTGAAAAACAAGGCTCTAGGAATTGATGGAATATCCACTGAGATGCTTCAACAAATGGATGCCACACTGGAAGCAATCACTTGTCTAAGCCAAGAAATTTGGAAGACAGCTACCTGGCCAGCTGACTGGAAGAGATCCATATTTGTACCCATTACAAACAAAAGTGATCCAACAGAATGTGGAAAATATTGAACAATATCATTAGTATCACACACAAGTAAAATACTGCTGAAGATAATTCAAAAACAGTTGCAGCAGTCTATTGACAGGGAACTTCGAGAAATACAAGCTGGATTGAGAAGACGTGGACTGAGGGATATCATTGCTGGTGTCAGATGGACCTTGGCTGAAAGCAAAGAATACCAGAGCGATGTTAACTTGTGTTTTATTGACTGTGCAAAGGCATTTGACTGTGTGGATCATAACAAATTATGTATATCATTGTGAAGAATAGGAATTCCAGAGCACTTAATTGTGCTCATGAGGAACCTGCACATAGACCAGGAGGTTGTCATTGGAGCAGAACAAGGGGATACTGCGTGGTTTAAAATCAGGAAAGATGTGTGTCAGGGTTGTATCCTTTCACCATACTTATTCAATCTGTATAATAAGCAAATAATCCAAGAAGCTGGACTATATGAAGAAGAACATGGCATTAGGATGGGGGCAAGACTCATTTCCAACCTGTGATGTGCAGATGACACAACCTTGCTTGCTGATAGTGAAGATAACTTGAAGTGCTTACTGGTGAAGATTAAAGTCTACATTCTGCAGTACAGATTTAAATTTGGTGCTGTTTTTCAAAATAGCTCTGAGGAATGTTCAAGGTTACTATGAGATTAGCCAAGTTTATGGCTTGATTTAGAACATTTAACACTGCAATGGTGGTACCATGCCATCATACACTAGTCATAATTTATAAAACCGTACAACAGGAAGATGAACCAAATGCAACCATGGGTTTTGGATAATAATATTGTATCAAGACTGGTCCCTCAATTGTAGTAAAAGTACCACACCAATGCAAGATGCAAGGAACCCTGGTGGTGCAGTAGATCAGTGCTTGGGTGCTAATCAAAAGGTTCTTGGGAGAAAGATGTGGCAGTCTGCTTCTGTAAAGATTTACAGCCTTGGAAACCCTATGGGACAGTTCTACCCTTTCTTATAGGGTCACTTTGAATCAGTATTGACTTGACAGCAATGTTTTTTTGTTTTCTTTAATGCAAGATATTAATAACAGAAACTGTGCAAGGGAAGAGATGGTATATGTAAACTCTCTACACTTTCTGCACAATTTTTCTACCAACCTAAAACTGCTCTATAGTCTATTAAAACATTTATATATGTGTATATATATATGCATACATACATATGTTTAGGATACATGTACACGAAACATATGTACAACTGTGTAAATATTTATGTATCATGAAATTTATATATAGCATATACATATATCTTCCAGTTGTTTAAAAAGGGTACAGTATTTCATCATTTAAATGAAATCCTGAGTCCTAAATTGGTATGTTGAGGATTTTTTTGGTTACCTAGTGCTGCTATAATAGAAGATACACAAATGGGATGGGTTTAACAAACAGGAGTTTATTCTCTTACAGTTTTGAGGCTTTAAGTCCAAGTTCAAAAGTGCCAGGCTCTAGGGGCTAGGTAAAGCCTCTCAACCTTGGGCTTCAGCTCTGCCTCCTACTCTTGGCCCACTGAAGCTGGAGGATTTTCTTCACTCAGACAGCTGCTGTCTGCTGAGGCTGACAAACCGAAGGTCAACAAATAGAAAGGCACAGTCCCAATATTACCAAACTACATGTCAGGCCATTGATTCAAGTCCATTGAAAGTCCCAAGATCGGCAAAGCATGGCAGGCTACTGAACAACGACTCTACTACGTGCAGGGTTCAAGCATGCCATAAACCAGAGACTATTCCCAAAGCTGCTTCTTATATATGGGAACCAGACCACATCTCTAAAGCAACTACTCAGCTACTTGTGGTAGATCCCACCATGGAGCGGATTGCCCATCTCATCATGGGGAATAACTACCACTAGCTGCCCAGCCACTCAACCAGACCCAGCCAAGTTGACACAAAACCTTAACTACCATAAGGATGTTTCTATGGCAGTGGGTTTTAAGGAAGACCTCCCACCTGGTGGTCAGGTTGCTGAACATTCATTTCTAAAATAGTTTCCGTATCATTGGCCTTCCCATCAAGATGTGTCCAGAAACAGTTGGCACTGCTTTCTCACATTGTTTTGGAAATTTTTAGTTGTGTGTTTACATTGCTTCTGTTGTGTTGCTGTTACTATTTGTCATTGAATTGGCCTGACTCATGCCAATCCCATGCACAATAGAACAAAACACTGACTGATCCTGCATCATCCCTGTGATCAGCTGCAGAATGGACCATCGTGACCCATAGGGTTTTCACTGCCTAATTTTCAGAACTAAATCACCAGGCCTTTCTTCCTAGTCCATCTGAGCCTGGAGTCTCCACTAAAACCTCAGCATCATAGCAACACAAAAGCCTCCACTGACAGATGAGTGATGGCTGTCCATTCAGTCTGTCACCATTAAGTATAAGGTTAGCTGTAAACTTTATGTAAGTGCAAACTAATCTTGAGTGAAAAAAAAACTAAAAGAAAAGTTCTTTTTGTTAATTTTTATTTATTTACTTAAAATACATGTTATTGAAATATAACTTATGTACAGTGAAATACACACAACTAAAGTGACATGGGTAAGTTTTTTTTTTTTTTTTTTTTTTTTTTTTCCTTTTTTCCTTTCCCTTCCCTCCCCCCCTGGTAACCAACAATGAAAGTTTCCTTCCATAAATAAACCTTTTCTTGACTTTTTACAGTAATGAACTAATACTATATTTGTCCTTCTGTGATTGGGTATTTCACTCAGCATAATGTTCTCCAAGTTCATCTATGTTATGTAGTGTTTTGCAGATCTACATTTATTCTTTATTGTTGTCTAGTATTCCATTGTGTGTACATACCACAGTTTGGTTATCCATTCTAATGTTGATGAGCACGTAGGTTGTTTCCATCTTTTTGCTAACAAACGCTCTTTTAAAACTTACTATAAAGCTGCATTAATTAAGAAAGCATTGTATTGATATAAGTATAAACAGAGAATCTAGAAACAGATGCACATTAAGATAGTAAAGTAGTTTCTGACAAAATTTGCAAAGACATTAAATAGAGAAATGGTGCTAGAATAAGTGGAAATCCACACTGGGGGAAAAAAATACCCTTTACTCCTATGTCAGTCACACCACATGTGAAAATTACTGTGAGATGGACTATAAATATAAATGCTACATTTGTAAAACTTCTAGATTTCAGTAGGAAAAAATGTTCATGAATTTTGGGTAGTAAAGATTTTCTAGATAAGTTACAGAAAGCAGAATCCAAAAGCCCCAGGAAATTGATAAATTGGACATCAGCAAAATTAAAATTTTCTGTTTATCAAAAGTCATCAAGATCCTGAATGGAGTGGGAGAAAAATGTGGAACACTCTCAAACCCATACAAAAAAAAAAAAATGACCAGGCTTACTGATGTGATAGACACTGGTGGAATTCCTGAGACTATGGTCCTTACACACCCTTCAGACCTGGAACTGAACTCACTCCAATGGCTCAGCTGTCAGCCAAACAGTGGAAGACCTAACAAAAGAAGATGAAAGGAAACAACAAAAGAAGATGGAAAAATCAAAATTGAAATTCGAAAATTCCTTGAGTCAAATGAGAATGAAAACACAACATACCAAAATCTTTGGGACACAGCAAAAGCAGTGATCAGAGGCCAATTTATAGCAATAAGTGCACACATCAAAA
>NW_006922061.1:495984-515937 GCF_000298275.1 Orycteropus afer afer | reverse complement strand
GTGAGTTAAACATTTACCTCAAGTAGACACACACCCTGGAGAGTACAATCATGGGAGAAGGAAGGGCTGCTTATGCACAGGGAGTCAGCTCAGGGCACAGAAGAGTATGGAGGGATGGACACTGGGAAGAGGTAACTACGGGGAGGAAGTGGGAGGGTCAATGACATGAGACAAAGTATATGTGAACTGCTGTCTGAAAAGTGAATTTACTCTGTAAATCTTCACCCAAATCAAAATAAAATTAAAAAAACAAAAAAAGAAGATGGAAGGAATACATGGTCACTGTACCAAAAGAATTTCAGGAGGTAGCATATGATCAAGAACTGATTAATTGAAGGAAGAAGTCCACGCTGCACTGAGGGAACTGGCGAAAAAGTCTCCAGGAATTGACAGAATACCCAATGAGGTGTCTCAACAAATGGATGCAGCATTGAAAGCACTTACTCATTTATACCAAGAAATTTGGAAGATAGCTACCTGGCCAGCCAACTGGAAGAGATCCATATTTGTGCACATTCCAAAAAAAGGTGATCCAATAAAATAAGGAAATTATCAAACAATATCATT
This sequence comes from Orycteropus afer afer, assembly GCF_000298275.1. NCBI lineage: Eukaryota > Metazoa > Chordata > Mammalia > Tubulidentata > Orycteropodidae > Orycteropus > Orycteropus afer. The sequence goes on along the minus strand of NW_006922061.1, from coordinate 515,370 downwards.
AATATAACACACAAGTAAAATTTTGCTGAAGATAATTCAACAGCAGTTGCAGTAATACATCAACAGGGAACTTCCAGAAACTCAAGCTGTATTAAGAAGAGGTTGTGGAATAAAGCATATCATTGCTGATGTTAGATGGATCTTGGCTGAAAGCAAAGAATACCAGAAAGATGTCTATCTGTGTTTTATTGACTACACAAAAGCATTCAGCTGTGCTGATCATAACAAATTATTGATAATATTGTGAAGAATGGGAATTCCAGAACACTTAATCGTGCTCATGAGGAACCTGTACATAGACCAAGAGATTTGTTTGAACAGAACTAGGGGATGCTGCATGGTTTAAAATCAGGAAAGATGTGTGTCTAGGGTTTTCCTTTCACCAAATTTATTCAATCTATATGCCAAGGAAATAATCTGAGAAGCTGGACTAGATGAAGAAGAATGTGGTGTCAGTATTGGGTGAAGACTCATTAATAACCTTGGATATGCAGATGACACAACTTTACTTGTAGAAAGCAAAGAGATCTTGAAGGATTTACTGATGAAGATCAAAAGCTACACCTTCAGTATGGATTACATCTCAACATAAAGATAACTAAAATCCTCATAACCAAACCAATAAGAAACATCATGATAAATGGAGAAAAAACTGAAGTTGTCATGGATTTAATTTTCCTTTTATCCACAATCAATCCATGAAAGCAGCAGTCAAGAGATCAAATGGCAACATATTGTATTGCTGCAAAAGCCCTTTTTAAAGTGTTTAAGAGCAGAGATGTCACTTTGAAGACTAAATTGCACCTGACCCAAGACAGGTATTTTTTAATGCCCTCATTTGAATGTGAAAGCTGAACGATGACTAAGGAAGATGAACAAGAATTGATGCATTTGAGTTGTGCTGTTAGCGAAGAATATTGAATATTGGTACCATAGACTACTAGAAGAAAGAACATATCTGTCTTGGAGGAATTACAGTCGGCATGCTCCTTAGAAGTGAGAATGGCCGGACTTCCCTCATACTTCGGTCAAGCTGTCAGAAGGGACCAATCCCTGGAGAAGGATATCATGCTTGGTGAAGCAGAATGTCAGCAAAAAAGCAGAAGACCTTAAATGAGATGAATTTACACAATGACTGTGACAATGGGCTCAATTATGTCAATGATTGTGAGGATGGTGCAGGACCAGGCAGTGTTTTGTTCTGTTGCACATAGGGTCACTATGAGTAGGAACCAATTCATTGGCACCTAACAACAACAGAGGGGGGAAAATATTGGAAAAATACAGATCTGACTTAAGATTTCTATCAACAATTTATGAAAAACTCTTAAAAAAATAACACAAAAAATTAAACTGAGCAAAACTCTTGAAAAGACACTTCACAATAAAAGATATAAAATGTCCAATGATATGTTCAACATCATTAATTATCAGGGAAATGCAAATTAAAACTTCAATAGGATATTATTATGTCTTTGTTTCTCAGTGCTGCTGTAACAGAAGTACTGCAAGTGGGTAGCTTTAATTAATATAAATTTATTTTTTCACAGTTTAGGACACTAGAAGTCCGAGTTCAGGGAACTGACTCTGGAGAAAGCTTTCTCTCTCCTTCTGCTCTTGGGGAAAGCCCTTGTCTCCTTTCAGTTTCTGTTGCTGGCTTCTTTGGTGACCTTCATGTAGCCCAGCATCTAACTTTCCCCAGTTATGTCTTCTTGCTTCTGTGCCTAATCTTCTCTTATTGTATCTCAAAAGTGACTGGTTTAAGGTACAGACAACAAAGATCAACCATTTTGCACATACAGTATTGTGTTGTCAGTGAAGGCAAACATGGGTATACGGGTGGATAAATGGGTGGACAGGCTGAACTATTAGGTATGTCTATGCAGCGAGGAGTGTACCCAAGACAATGGTTCTACAAGTGTATTTGTATGTTCTGTAAGAATTCCAAGGTGTATAGTAGAGCTGACAAGGGACAAGGTTGTAGTCACTTCTTGGTCACAGCCAGCTACCCAGAGGGAGCGAGTAGTTGAACCTGTGGGCTCAGGACCATAGTTGCAGGGTACATCAAGCTCAATTGGCATAACATACTACACAAAACATTGTTCTACATCTTACTTTGGCAAATAGTGACTGTGATCTTAAAAGCTTGCAAGCAGCCATCTAGATGCAACAATGGGTCTCTCCTTGTCCAGAGCAACGAAAAATGAAGAAAACCAAAGATTCATGAAAACAATTAGTCCTAGTCACTGGTACACCATGCGATCCATAGCCTATACGACTATGAGACCAGAAGAACTACATGGTGCCTGGCTACCACTGTCAATCACTTGGAGGGGGATCTATGTAGGAGATCCTGGATAGAGAGGGAGAACAATGTAGAACAAAACTCAAAATCATTTTGGGGAAAAAAAAAAGGTGGGGGACCAGGTGTGCTGGTCTGATAGAGCCTGGTGGAACCACTAAGACTGTGGTCCCTAGCTGCCCTTCAGTTCTGGAATTGAACCCACACCTGTGGCTTCCAGCCAAACTAAAGACAGGCATATGAGTTAAACATTTACCTGAGGTAGATACACTCCCTGGAGAGAACAATCATGGGAGAAAGAAGGGCTGTTTATGCACAGGGAGACAGTTCAGGGGGCAGGAGTGCATGGAGGGATGGACACAGGGAAGAGGTAACTATTGGGAGGAAGTGGGAGGGGAGCTGTTGCATTGGGATAAATTGTAGTCAATGTCATGAGACAAAGTGTATTTGAACTGCTATATGGAAAGTGAATTTGCTCTGTAAACTTTCACCCAAATCACAATAATAATAATAATAACCAATCTTTTTTTTTTTTGAAAAAAAAAAAGTGGTGTAAGACATACCCAAAACTGACATGGCTTCATTAATATAAAAAAGAATCCCAAATGGGATTGCATCCATAGGTATAGGAGTTAGGATTTATAACACATGCTTTTTGGGGACACAATTCAATCCATAACATTGCACAACTTCTACTAAATTGGCACAAACAAAAGGATTGACTAAATCAATTTTAGTGAGAATTTTGATGTGGAAATGCCATATATTGGTTCTGCAAATGTAAACTGATACAGCCTCTTTGAAAATGGTCTGGTAGTTTCCAGCATAGTTAAACATGCACTTACTCTTCAACTTAACTCTTCCTGTACAAGATACTTACCAAAAGAAATGGGAACACAAGTCAGTGAAATAAAATTCAAATGAGAAGAAAGAGAGGCTGCTTCACTTGCATTTGGTAGATACTCCAAGGCAGGCAGTGAGTGGGGAAGCTTTATAGTGAAAAAAGGGAAGGCTTCAGGTATGCGATCATTGGAAGTTGGCCAGAAACCATCTTTCTTCCCTATTCCTTTGGGACAGTGGACACTGGTGCTACAGGTTTTCCTGGGAGGGTGGTTATAGCTGGAACACTATTTCCAAGTTGGTGGAGTTTCTTGTCAGGCTCTCCCCAGGCCTGTCAGCTTCTACATTCTCCTAATCTCCTTCCCTTCCAAGTCTATGATCAGAGGTAGCTTCTCCTGACCCAAAGCCCATAGGCTAGAGGGCTGGGCAGCTGTGTACTGAGTGAGGGGCAGCCCTGAGCGAGTGGAGCTGGTACCTGCTTTGAGGCTGCAGAAGTGAATATGTGGGGCTCTGAAACTCCCTCTACATGGAACCCTCTACCCACTCCTTCCAGACCTGGACATTTCCTTCCAAAAGCTGCTGTGCAGGGGGCATTTATCCCTCTCCTCACGAGTCTATGCTATGGATGCCCCCTGCCATAGGCAGAAGAGAGGCTGACCCAGGGCTAGGAATGGGGAAGGGAATGCAGGGGAATTGATCAGACTCTTCTCCCCAGGGACAGGGACCCTGAGCATTCTCTTTTCTAGGAGAGCCTTTGTCTGTAAGCTCTCCGTTCCCACCACTCTTCACTCCCACTGCTTCCCCTTCTTTGGCATATTTTGGCATCAGCCAGGTCCACAGCAGTGATGGCCTCCACCCCACACAGCTGTCTCAGTTTTTAGCTTTCCTTACCTTCTCTTCCTGACACAAGTTACCCCTGTGCAAGTTAGGGGGCTGGCTGGGCAAAGTATCCCCCAGTTTGCTAACCTTGCAGCTGGTTTGGGAGGAGTGCTTATAGGCACTTGGCTGGTGGTGGCCCCTGCATCTCTTTATTTCTGTGATATTTGTATCCTTGAGGAATACAGGTAGGGAGCCACACACAGACTGCCTCTATTCTTACCTGGACTTTGCATTTTTTTGTGTGTGTGTGATACTTTTCTTTTTCTTCTTTAAAATTTATGATATATACATATTTATTTATTTATTTATGATGACTTTGTCCCTTTTCATCACCCACCTCCTTTCCACTCACAGCCCAGCCTCAGAAGCAAGTTGAGTTTTGGGTCCAAGGGAGAGGCCTCGCCAACATTTGTTCTCCTACCCTATGGCTTAATCATGGGTTCCATGGAAGACTAAGGGCTCATCTCTTTCCCTTTCCTCCATCTACCTGCCCTGTGGAACAGCCTGGATGCTTCTAGGGGTTTAGGAGGGAATGACTTGGTTGTCTAATGGGACATTCCAGAAAGGTGGTCCATCTCTGTCCAGCATCCCCTCCTGGACTAAGTTTCTCCTAGGAATCAAACACATAATGAACAGAATGGAGAGAAAATAAAAACATGGAAGGTCTTTAGGCTTCTGTAAAAACATTTAATCTGAGAAAAAATAGACAGCCTTGGAGGGTTATCACAGAGAATTGAGATGATCTGACTCATGTCTTAACATGGTCACCTTGTTTTAAGTAAGTGAACATGAAATCAAGGAAAGGAGGAGGTTGACACTAGGAAATTCTGCAAATTCAGGTGAGGAGTGAGAGTAGGTTGGACCATCAGTGCATGTGTTTTAGTTGGAAGCAACAGAAACCAACCCAGGTTGATTTCCATATGAAAGGAATTTATGATAATGATATTGGCTAGATAGTAATGTTGCCAGAATGGATGGAGAGACAAGTGTTATGAAACACAGATAGGGTCAATACCCTCAACCACATTGTATAGTGCTATCACCACCAAGCAAAGACTCTACAGTTTGCATTACCAAAACCTCCAGCACTGGTCAATGGCTTTTACCCCCAGCTCCAATGCCACTAGGAATAAATTGTAATGAAGGATCAAATCCTTCCCTCTTCAAGTAACTTGTTGCTATTCCTAAGTCTGAAACTGATTATTGGAATACCACTCACTTGATCATGCCATAGCTGCCAGGGAGTCTAGAAAACAAATGTCTGACATTGTCATCCACTATTGGTGAGGCATTCTCTGCATCCCACCCACTATGGCTAATAAATTTTGGGGAAATTCAAACATACCAAAAACATACTAACCAAATCTTAGCATACCAGATGCTAAGCCAACCAAAAAACACCACAAGAGTCCATTAAAAAAATAATAATTAGGATAACAAATAGGGACCGGTGAAAGTTCTGTGATTATAAAATTCATCAGGCTGATTTCCTTCCATGGCTCTAATCCACACTACCAGAGGAAATGCCAAAGGGAAAATTACAGAGATGTTCTGTTCTTTCAGTAAATTATTTCCCTTTGGAAGGAACTACCTTAAATGACAATAATTATTTAGATATTTGTTTTAATATTATTGCTAACATCTTGATATCAAAGGAATTAATTTGAAAGGTTGAAACACAAGGATAAGTAGAGGGGACAAGGAAGAAAGAATGCAGATGTATGAGTGTGAATTATTCAGCAAATGTGAGAAACATGAAATCAAGCAGCTGGGAGGCACTTAGCTGTAAGCCATATTCTCTCTCCACTGACAGAAGACTAGAAATTTATTCTCTGGAGATGTTTGTTCAGAGGAGCTGTGGACTTAAATGCACCAGCCACCCATGTAGGCAGAAGGCTGCACTGAAAACAGGGACAAGGGAACATCTACATACCAAACAGTGAGATCCTATGGTTCCCTTTCTCCACTAGGGTTCCAGAAGTTTGGTGGTTAAATTAATATCTGCATATTTCAGTTACCCTTACTTTCTTCTTTTATTTGTATTCCAAGAGGACCTAAGGGAGAGAGAATCCAGGCAGAAGGAAATGAGTATGTAAAAGTGCAAAACATTAAAACAATGGCACATTGGTGATGCTGCAACTCATGCTTAAAGTCTTACAGATCAGCATGGACAAGGGCAGGGCAGCAGAAAAGGTGACTCTGGCAGGATGGTCATGGAGAGTCAAGCCTTGTGTGTGAGACTAGGGAATGTATCTTCATTCTCCAACATGGAGTCACTGGGAGTTTTTGAAGTATGGAAGTTCACAGTCATTTTGTAACATCGAAACATCTCTCTGGGTCAGTGTGAATATTGGGTTAGAGGCATGGCAGCCTCGGGTCACTGAGAATGATGATAAGGAACTGAAATCTGAAATAAGACTCTGTAGTTGGGGCCTGAGGGATGCAGTAGACATGGGGACATTTGAGATATACAAGAAAAAAATCAGCCTAGTCTCATCACCAGTGATAAGTGGTCATCGACTAACAGGTGAAAACAGATGGGAACTAAGCTCTTTCCACTTATTCAGTCTGTCAACCATCTTGTTGTTTGTTGTTATGTGCCATCAAGTCAGACCCGACTCATAGTGACCCCTCCTCGGGTTTCTGAGGCAGTATCACTATGGAAGTAGATTGCCCAAACTTCCTTCCGAGGAGTGGCTGGTGGGTTTGAACCACCAGCCATCTTAGAAAGATGAATATCACTACCCCCACTCTATAGGTGACAATATTGAGATTCAGAATGGTACCACTGCCTGTCAAACTTCCAACAGCTAATATGTAGTCAATTATTATTTGTTGAATGAAGGAATCAGGGATTAAGTCTCAATATATATGAGAAGTCAATAGATGAAAAGGTGAGCTATTTAAAGTCTGGATTGTTGAATAAATCCTGGCATAAATGGCTATCTAGCTGGAAGACAATAGTGGCTAAGACACTTGCCTGCTAACCAGACGGCTGGCAGTTCAAACCCACCAGCCACTCCTCGGAAGGAAGGTTGGGCAATCCTACTTCCGTAGTGATACTGCCTCGGAAACCCAAGGAGGGGTTGCTATGAGTCGGGGCCGACTCAACGGCACATAACAACAACAACAACAACTACTTGGTTGGTATTAAAGGAATTCCCAGCCCCACCTCTGTCACCATGTGGTGGGGTTGACTGTGAAATGTGGCAGTGCTGGGGCACAAGGTAACAAACAGCTAGTGGTTCCACAAAACCCCCAAATTACAGGGCTTTTGCTGAGATGGAAACAGGGTTCTTCTGGCACCTCATCAAATCTGCAGTCTGGAAGGTAAGGCCCTTGTTTTAGGAGGAAAAAATTGGTCTTGTTTGGCAGGTTGTCCTGAGTGCTGAAGTATCAAACTCTGCCAAATCCACTTAGCCATGGCTGCCTTAGGTTTTATAGCCTTCTGTTCCCACCTGTCACTGTCCAGGGAATTAGGAGTGATTGCATTATATAGGAGGGAGCTGGGAGAACATTACAAAAAAGATGTAAGAGGATCTGAGAGAAGCCAGGCCTACACAGTGTCATCAATAGCCCAGGCAATGCCAGGAGCTAGGCCTGTGGGATGACTGCTCCACACAGGGAAAGCATGGAGCTCAGAGAAGATCCAGGTGAAAGTGCAGACTTGGCCTGTGACATACTCACTATCCTGTCCCTAAAGCCCTGAGTCTAAACTGGGCATCTTGGGTAGAATCTGAAGTCCTACCACCTTATGATTCAGGAGGGGTGGGGCAGGGATGTGAACCAGGTCCCCATTTGTGTGACTCCAGCCCCCAAGTCTCCAAAGCACCCAATTTGATATACCAGACCTAGCCATGCCCAACTCCTTATCAGATACAGCTTCATGAACTAATGATTATGAGGAGTTAGGTGATAGAGCCTATATGAGCCCTTAGTACATGCTATTCATGAAGAAGCATCAACAGCATCATTTGCATCGTCTTCCTCCTCATCTCTACCTTCCCATCTATTTCCAGAAACTACGACCCTTCCTTCCTTGACTCCCATCTACCTCTCTCCCCAAATAAATGCTGTCTCATCTGGACAATTTTTTGCCTCATTGATTCTATCTTTACTGCCTCCCTGTTCCCATTACTGGGACCTAGTGAAGACAGGGCTGGCATGGCCTGCACATAGAATATGCAAAAGAGTGCATCCAGGGAGCATGCGGAGCTAAGTCCCCTACACTGGATAAAGGTGGGAGTAGGACATGTCTCAGGGGTATGGATGGGTGCATGTTGTTGTTGTTTGCCGTCGAGTCAGATACAACTCATAGTGACCCCTCTTTGGGTTTCCGAGGCAGTATCACTATGGAAGTAGATTGCCCAGCCTTCCTTCTGAGGAGTGGCTGGTGGGTTTGAACCGCCAGCCTTCTGGTTAGCAGTCAAGTGCCTTAGGCACTATGCTACCAGAGCTCCTATGGATGGGTGCATAGCCTCCCTAATATAAAGGAGGCTGGTGAATCCTGTATGGGACAACCAGGCTTTGTATCCACAGCTGGGCACACACATGAGGCAGGTATATGCTTGAGTTAAGAGGTGCTTGCCCCTCTGCATGTGTGTAGATCATGCATAAGCTGCTCCATTCATGGGGCAGGTCCCAGGAGATCTCAGCTCTGTGTTCCCTGGGCCTTGGGCCACCACCAACATCTCCAGGAGAGGCCTCAGAGCATTTGAGTGGGCTTGGAGAGTTTGAAGAGCCACTACCTCCCACTGCCACTCCAGAGCAACAACCAAGGACAGCCTTCCCCTGCTGTCCTCCACTGCCTGCCCTACTTTACCTGTCAGTATTCCTGAGCAGCCCTATAGCCCAGAATTAGGCCCCAAAGTGCTCCTGGGGTACAATGCTTTAATTGTCACAGGCCAGCTGAAACAGCTGAATTTCAGCAATCAATTTCAATTTCTAGGGCAAAAGGAAAGGGCAGGATACTGATGGTGTCTGGGTGGGGTACTGGGAAGGGCAGGGGCCAGGTTCTAAGTCTTTGCTCCAGTGTTACCTCCTCCTCTGCAAACCCAACCAGGCCTTATTTGTTCTCAGAGCTGGGATCAAACATCCCCTCCTCCAGGAAGTTGTCCTTGATTCCAACCCCCTAGGGATACCACCCTTGCAAAAACGGCGAGGAAGCCACATGTTCTGACCTCCTCTAATCTCACAAGAGGAAGACAGCAGTAACCCAAGGCCTATTACTGCAAGGCCAAACATGCTGCCTCCCTCCAGCCCTTTCACCAATCGTTTCTCCCAAAGCACCCACCACCTCTCTCCTGGGTTCGATAATTCACTGCAGTGGCCACACAGAACTCACAGATTACAGGGTTTATTAGGGAAGCACCAGTCTACAACTCAAGTTCAGGAAGAACGCTCAGTCTCTCTCCCAGCCCACCGTCCCTCAGCCAAGAGTCTCTCACAGTCTCTTTCCGGGGTGTGTGTCTCTTGCGTCTCTTTCCCAGCAACGCGTGTCTCAGGAGCCCGTGTCTCTTTCAGCAGCAAGTCTTCCTCAACCAGCAGTCCGAGCGAGTTCTGCCTCCAGGAGGTCTCCTCAAGAGTCCGCAGGGTGGTCAAACTAGCCAATTATAGCATCAGAACTCTAAGTACCTGAGAGTGGGCACCTCCCAGAACATTGTTTTGTGCCACCCCCAACAGAAATACTCCAGGTGGACACCTTCTGCAATCAGGAGCTCCTCAGTTGCTCATAGCAAATCCCACCTTGGAGTTTACAAAGACTTATGGGTAGAAAAGCCACACAAAATAATTTACTACACTGCAACCCTCTAGTGGGGCAAGTCTCCCACTTGTCTGTACATCAAACCCTCCCCTAAATCTAAAAGGAAGCAGGTGGAGTCAAGAGTGTTCTGTCCAGGGGGTTCTCTAACTCTACCTCAACTGCCTCAGAGAGAAAGAGTGCCAAGCACTTACTTCTGTGCTAGAATTTGATCATTCTTCCTTGATAGGCAGACCATCACTGACCCTCAGAGAAGGCACCTTTGGCCATTACCAGGCACCCACAACCCTCTCATACTGCACTACTGTGGGGACAGTCTAGGAGCAGTGTACATGCACATACCAGAACTTGGACTTGGGCTGGGTTCTGGGCACCAGGGTTTGGGGTCCTGGAGCAGAGGTTTGGGGATCTTCTAGCCTAACCTTCTCTGATGACAGATGGAGAGACTGTGTGGCCCGGGAAGCAGGAAGGCACTGCTTAGCCAATCACATGGTCTGTGACCTGGGAGGCATTAATATCACTCTCTCTCCTTCATGGCCCCCACCTGAGGCAGAGGTGCTGTGTCAAGCTCAGCCAAACCCTCCTGCAGCTTTGCAATCGGGCCACTTTGCTGATCCACTGCCCAAGAAACCAGGACTGGTGTCTTATACTGAGTCTTTGGTTACCGGTCAGTAGATGGGTATGTCAGGTACGTCATGGAAGCAGAAGTCAAGAAATCAAACAACATAATGTATTGGGCAAATCTACTGCAAAGATCTCTTTAAAGTGTTAAAAAAGCAAAAATGTCATTTTGATGACTAAGGTGTACCTGACCCAAGTCATAGTATTTTCAATTACTTTATATGCATGTGAGAGCTGAACACTGAATAAAGAAGACCAAAGAATTGATGCATTCTAATTGCATTTGTGAAGACTATTGAATATGTCTTGGACTTCCAGAAGAACAAACAAATCTGTTTTGTAGGACATACAGGCAGTATGCTCCTTAGAAGTAATAATGGTAACATTTTGTCTTGCTTACTTAAGACATGTCATCAGGAGGAATCAGTTGCTGGACCAATACATCATGCTCAGTAAAGTAAAGGGTCAGCAAAAAAAGGGAGTGACTCTCAATGAGAAGGACTGACATAGTGACTGCAACAATGCGCTCAATCATTGCAATGATTGTGAGGATGGTACAGGACTGAACAACATTTCATTCTGTTACACATAAGGTCACTATGAGTCAGAGGTGACTCAATGGCACCTAACAACAACATGATAAGCATCATGCTCTCAGTTCATAGGGGTGGCTGTGCCAAGTGCTAAGAGCTCAGAGATCATTAAGGGAGCCCTCTCTTCTTAAACTTTGTGATCCCAGCTCCTGCCCATGCCCTGGCCCCCAGCTCACTCACATCCAGATGATCCTTCCTCAGTGTCTAGCATCACCAGATCAGTGAGGAACATGCTAAGGTTAGGAGCAATGCCCTGTATATACCCTGTGACTCAGCTCCAACTCTCCTTTGATGTGTGAATTTGGAGTTATATAACTGAGCCATTGATGGCTTTTGTATATTGGCCCCTAGGTCACTTATATCTTCAAAGGTAGCTGGGACCTGTGAGCTCAAAAATCTGCCAGTGCCAAACTCAAAGTTCTACTCATACAGTTTTTTTTTTTTTAGGTGAAGATATATATATATATATAGCAAAACAGACATCAATTCAACAGTTTTTACCTATAAAACTCAGTGACACTGGTTCACTCTTCAAGTTGTGCCACCCTTCTTGACACCCTACTCCAAATTATTTTACTATCCTCAATACAAACTCACTGCCCCCTAAGCTTCTCATCCAACTTTTCAATTTTGTTAATTTGATCTCATATAGATAATTCTTTTTAAAAGAACACAATTCTCAATGCAGACATACATTCTAATTAAACCAAACTATTGTTTGATTTAAAGAGCTGCGGTGGCACAGTGCCTAAGGCATTTGACAGCTAACCAGAAGGTTGCTGATTTCAAACCCACCCACATCCAGCCGGTCCACAGAAGGAAGATGGGGCAATCTACTTCTGTGAAGATTTACTGCCTTGGAAGCCCAGTGGGGGTCTGAGTCAGAATTGACTCCATGGCAGTGGGTTTGGTTTTTTGGGGTCTATTGTTTGATTTAGGAGCTCTGGTGGCACTGTGGTTAAAGAGTTGGACTGCTAACCAGAAGGTCAGTGGTTGGAAGCCACCAGCTGCTCCTCAGGAGAAAGATGAGGCAGTCTGCTTCTGTGAAGACTTACAGCCTCTGAAATCCTATGACAGAGTTCTACTTTGCCCTATGGGGTCACTTTGAGTCAGAATCAACTAGATGTCAGTGGATTTGTTTTTGTTTTTTTATTGTTGATTTAAAGATGACTTGAGGGGATAGTTTTAGCCCAAGATTTAAGATTTAAATATTTCCCCAGGGCAACAGCCTGGGGAAGGAGTCCCTCAAATTTCTCATGAGCAGCAGTATTTCATTCCACTGCGCAGAGGAATGAGTCGGGGGCCAACTCTGTGGCAGCTAACAACAAAAACACAAGCAATTTTAGAGACTTAAAGCCTTACTGCTTTATATACCTTGGGACACTACATCTAAAATCTTCTAGCTTTAATTAAGATAAACTCAGGGGTAATAAAAGACTGCAAGCTGTTGCTGCCCTTCAGAACTCTCACCCCTAGACATCTGTTGTGTTGCTGAGAGACAGCACCTAGATACATAAGCCTGCTCTCTGATTCCCCTCTCCTCTGGGAGTTTTGCTTCTCTCCACCCCTTCTCAGTGACCCCAGGGCCTTTGCCTTTGGAAAGTTTCATGATGTGATGAATTCGTCCCACTGGCAAATCTGTCAAAGAAACTGTGTCCCCTCCATAAACAGCTTGGTTTACAACGCTGCCATCTGGTGGTCATGTCTATTTCCTTGATCAGCACTGATTTCCTCAAAGTCACTGCTCTTTGGCAAGCAGCCTGGTCTCATTGACCTATCTACTCTGGTAGCATAGTGCCTAAGCCACCTGACTGCTAACCAGAAAGCTGGAGGTTCAAACCCACCAGCCACTCCTCGGAAGGAAGATGGGGCAATCTACTTCCGTAGTGATATTTGCCTCGGAAACCCAAGGAGGGGTCGCTATGAGTTGGGTCTGACTTGCAGACACATAACAACAACAACAACTCATCTCAGAAGTGCAGATGAGATCTACATCTAACTCAGAGAGTCTCCTAAGGACTCAATGTTACAGCAATACTACTGTTGCCATTCTCACCATGACCCTCTCCATGGTGGAGCCATGCACAAAGATAATGAACCTTCCTTGTTTTTCCTTGAATCTCATTGCCCCACCATTACATTGACACCATAAAGTGTTCATTACTTTTTATAGGAAATCTTCTGAAATAAGGTCAGGAAGGTGTGAGGGCCATGAATAATACAAGACAAGTCCTGCTCATTGGGAGAGAACCAGAGTGCCCTAGTAGGCAGTGACCTGGGCCAAGAAAAAATACACCAAACACTTGAATTCATTGTAACATCAATCAGAGGCCATTCACTTTTACAAAACCAACCCCATCTGTCATAGATTAGATATGTTTTTTTTTTCTTGGCTCCCCTGCACATATCCTTACACATAGATGCCTCCTTCTCCTTACACATTAGCAGTAGATGACACAGTATATAAATACACCCCACTCTACCCTGCATGGACCTCTACCCATCACTCTTGGCGCATAGCCATTCATCGCAGAAATCTTGGCACTGACCTCTGTTTGTAAATTCTAGCCTTTTTTTTTTGGGGGGGGGGTGTCAAACCTTTGCTCCTTGGAGCCACTGCTGCTGCTGGTCTAGTGGAGTGTGACAAATGATGCTATGAGCAGGATTCTGCAAAAATGGGCTAGGAAAAAGAGGATTCTCAGGGCAAAATCCCTAGCTGGCCCCAGACATCAGGGTGGGAACTGGTGGTGAGTCTGCTCAATGGCTGTGGATGCCAAGGGAGTACAGAGAGAGCCCTCAGAACTCTTGCAGGACTGGCAGAAGTTATAGAAGGATTAGAACTGACCAGCATGAATAAGGCTGTGCTATAGACAGCGTGAAAGCTGGACAATGAGCAAGAAAGACTGAAGGAAGGGTTGATGCATTTGAATTGTGGTGTTGGCAAAGAATAATGAAAACATCATAGACTGCCAGAAGGACAAACAAATCTGTCCTGCAAGAAGTGCAGCTGGAATGCTCCTTGGAAGCAAGAATGGCCAAATTCCATCTCACCTACTTTGATCATGTTGTTAGAAGAGACCATTTCACAGAGAATATCATGCTTGGTAAAGTGGAGGGTCAACAAAAAAGGAGAAGACCCTCAAAAAGATGGATTGACACAGTGGCTGCAATGATGGACTCAAGTATAGCAAGGATTGTGAGGCTGGCACAGGACTGGACAGTGTTTCATTCTATTGTACACAGGGTCACTGTGAGTCAGAGTTGACTCAACAGCACCTAACAACAACATAGACAATTGAGGTGGCTGTTACTCTGGGGAGTATGCTTAATGATAGAGGCCCAATTAGAAGTGGAAAGAAAGATTAGAAAATTTGAGATGAGCTAAGGCTAGAAAGGGGTAGGAGAACTGTTTCCAGGTTGGTTACTGACTTAGCTGGAAAAATAGCATAGATGGAAGATACATGGGGACCAGGAGAGCCTTCAGCTCCTTTCCTAGAAGAGGGAAAGAGGCTAGAGGAACAGCCAGGATTAAAGCTCCCATATCCTCTCCCATGACAACCTGGCCAAGGTTCCCTTCAATGTAGGACCATTCAAGAGCAGGGCTTTGAAATGATTCACTCCAGTTTGACCCCCTGCTGAGAATTTGCATTTCTACCCCAGATATACTGAATCAGAATCTACATTTTAACAACATCCTTAGGTAATTCTTAGAGATCTTAAAATGATTCATAAGACCATGCTAAAATGTAAGTTCTGTTTCAGTGTATTTGGGGTGGAAATTCTCAGAAGGGGTTTGAACCAGAAAAATTTATTCAACCAAACCAAACCCACTGCCACTGAGTTGACTGCAACTCATAATAACCCTAAAGGACAGAGTAGAACTGTCTTACAGTGTTTCCAAGGATGTAAATCTTTACAGAAGTAGACTACCTCATCTTTTTCTCAAGGAGCAGCTGGTAGGTTTGAGCCATCGACTTGTTTGAACCATAGCCAAATGTTTTAACCATAGCACCACTAGAGCTCCTTAACCAGTTCAACCAAAAAAACCCAAACTCACTGCCATTGAGGCAATTACAACTCATAGTGCCTCCTAATGGGTTTCTAAGACTATAAATCTTTGTGTGGAAGAATACCTCATCTTTCTTCTATGGAGCAGCTGGAAAATTCGAACCACTGCCTTTTTGGTTAGTAGCCAAAAGCCTTAACCACTGTACCACCAAAACTCCTTAACCAGTTCAAAGCCTTAATTAAAAGTAAGTTAGGAAGTGCTGTCTGTAGAAGGTACAGGTATAGGGAATGAGAAGGTATGAGTGGTGAGGAGGTATGAGTGGTGAGGAGGATTCCTAGGTTTGAGGAGTGAAGGCTTTTGAGGCCTTTGATAAAGCCTAGGTCTGGTGATTAAGGAGGTAAGAGAGTACTGGTGGATGCCCAGGTACAGGGAATGAGGAGGGACCAATGCCAAGAGAAGGCCCAAGTGTAAGCTGTGAGGATAATGGTGAGGTCAGTAGAAAGCCAGATGTGGAAGTGAGTATGTAAGGGGGTCATGGTGTTGCCTAGTCACGAGTTATGAGAAGGTGAGAGAGGTTAAGAGGTCTCCATGATTAGAGAGTAGGAGGAGGAAGGGATCAGGGCAACTTAGGTAATGGAAATGAGGAGATGTAGGATGCTGAGCATATCCAGAGGTAGGGAGTGAAAAAGGGAAAGGGGTAAGAAAATTCCCAGGTATAGGGAGTGAGGAGGTGGGCAGGATATCCTGCGCAGGTGACCAGTCATGACAAGACTCCACAAAGCCAGGAACAGGGATGGTATGGAGAAGGTAAGCCCAAGCACTGTCAATGGGTGCAAGTGACTTCAGAGGTTAGAAGTGACAGAGCCAGAGGCAAAGGGTCATGGGTGAAGGGATCGGCCTCGATAGCACAGCTTTAGCCCTAGCATGAGGCCCTCTGGTCCTGAACACATGTCCACAGATGAGGGAGGCATGTGCACACTCAACCTTCCCAGACAGCCCTAGAGGCCCATCTCCCTGCTGCCCATCAGCAGCTGTTGAAGCCAGGCAGTGGGCACCAGGTTCAGAGGGAATGTCATCTAGGAGCCAAGATGGAAGGCTTTTCTCCAGGGGCAACATGATGAGAGTACCCGGGGCTCAGGCTCAGCTCCAGGGGCCCTCAGGTCAAGACAGGGATCATGTACCTCTTTAAGACAGGGACTGCTGGGGCTGAGCCTTCATACATGTTATGGCCCATGCATCCAGGACACTAGAACTAGAACAACCTCTCTGGATCCTCATGGAGCCCCTGGGAGCCATCCCCATGTTCTGGAAACTGGGAAAGGAGATGACTTGACAGCAACACATGCAGACTTAGAGTCATATTACTCAAGGCCTCTAGGTCTGTTTTCTCACTCCCCTTTGGCATAGAAAATATCAGTGGGTTAATCCACACACACACAAGCACAAAAACACATCTGGGGAGTTCCAGTAAGATGGTGGAATAGGCAGACTGCACAACCCTCTTCAACAATGAATAGAGAAACTAATTAACACAGATACAGAAGATAATTCTGGAGCCCTGAGCTTTATAGAAGTGGACTAAACTCCAACTAGTAGAAGAATTTGCATGAAAACAATAAAGGAGACATACGGATCTGTGGTCTGATAGTGATGCTCATGGCACAGACAGCTTGGATATTGCTGAGTGGTGTTAGGACCTAAGAATTAACTTAAAGATCGGCCCTGCTAGCCAGGGGGTGCACGGAGGACAGCACCATGAATAAAAGGGAAGCAGCGAAGAAGAAGGTGGGCTGAGCTGTGGAGAGGATATAGCCATTTTGAATGTTTACAGGCAGTTCCACCATTTTGGATATGTAAAGCAACAGCATTCTCCCAGATTCCAGGGACTTAAGAATAGGCTCTGTTTGCCAGGAACCACAAGGACATTCCAGACGTGAATGACTGGAAAGGTGCAATATTCCCCTTGTTACTCTCAGACCCCACACCCTCTTCGTAAACAGAGCTGGAGCCATCCCTCATTCCCATCCACCTTCTGGGCCAGCAAGAATTCCATCCTAGTCTGTGTGCTCAGACAGAGCCTGGGTGCCCTGCCCCACCCTACCCAGATTTTTTTTTCCTTTTTCTTAAATTTCTTTTTGACGGCTTCAAAATTATTATTATTATTGTCCTTTTTATTATTATTCTTTATTCTCCTTTTCCTAGGTTCTAGTTTTCAGCTTTTCCTCTCTTCCCTGTCCTGGTTCTCATTTTTTTTCTTTCTCATGGTTAACCCTATTCTTTGTTTTTCTTTTTCCATTTTTCATATTTTTTCTTCATTATTCTCCTACTCTATTTTTTTCTCTTATTGCCCTCTCCCCAGATATTCTGGTGTTTTTTTTTTTTTTGGTCATTTTTCCTGTGTGTCTACATGGTGTTTTTTTTTGTCCACTTGCTTTTACTTTTTAGACAGTTACTTGATTGTTGTTTTTGTCTAACTGAGTGGGAGACAGCAACAGTGCTCATATGACACAACTACACCCACACCTCCTGCAGCTTCACTTACTGAGTGAGAGCCACCACTTCCTTTTCCACTAACTGGTCAAAAATAAATGACCACCAAGAATAGCCTGACTCACCCTTAACTGCTCTTCACAAACAGTTATCAAGAAATCTAAGTACAACAACATCACAGTGTCTTCAAGACAACAGGCTATCACAGTCCACACAAAGAAGCAAGATAAAGTGGTAGAAACAAGGAAACAGGATACAGACACAAAACACATCCATGAGGAAGAAGCAGCATAGGAGCTCTCTGATAAGGAATTCAAAAGGATTATATTTAGGTATCTTCAAAGGACTGAGAGACAGATCAAGGAAAACACTGAAAAAATTAAGGAAAACACAGACAGAACCCTAGGACAATTTTGGAAGAGAATAAAAGAACAAAATGACAAAATAAATGAAAAATTAGAAATGATACAAAATCTACAAATAGAAATCCAGAGGATTAATATTAACTTGTCAGAAATAGATAACACATTGAAAGGGCAAAAGAGTAGAATTGAATCAATGGAACACTGAATTAATGAGATTGAAGACAAATACCTGAATATTTCTTTGGAAAGGGATCAGTCAGAAAAGAGATCAAAACAAAATAAGGAAAGCCTAAGATTCATGTGGGATACCATCAAAAGGAATAACCTACATGTCATTGGAATTCCAGAACAGGAAGAGAAAAATAAAACCACTGAGAAAATTGTCCAAGATTTGTTGGAAGAGAACTTCCCTGACATGATGAGAATATATCCATTCAGGAAGTCCAACAAACCCCAAACAGCATAGACCCCAAAAGAAAATCACCAAGACATATCATCATCAAACTCACCAAAACCAAAGACAAAGAAAGAATCCTGAGCAGCACAGGAAAAACAAAAAGTTACTTACAAAGGACAACTGATAAGAATTAACTCTGATTTCTCAGCAGAAACCATGCAAGCGAGAAGGCAATGGGATGGTATATATAAAACCCTGAAAGAGAAAAATTTCCAACTAAGAATTATATACCCAGCAAAATTGTCCCTCAAATATGATGGTGAAATTAGGAGATTTCCAGGTAAGCAGAAATTAAGGGAATTTGTTAAAACCAGACCAACCTTACAAGAGAACTAAAGGGAGTCCTTTGAACAGAGAACCTATCAAACAACAACTGACCATTAAGACAGAAGATGACATAACCCAGAAATCAACACAGTTATGGACATATCCAAAGTAAAATAAGCTTACAAGATTGTAAACAGGGAACCAGAGACATCAATTGGCAAATGAGGACAACTAAAACGCAAAAGAGGGGGAAAATTGTGTAGTTATAGCACTTCTAAATGGTGAGGAAGTCAAGACAATTGCAAGATAGAACGAATTGTTCTAAACTTGGAAAGAAAATTATAAATCACAGGGTAACCTCAAAGAAAAATTATAAACCTTCACATCACAATAAAAAAAGAGGGCAAGCAAAAATATTTAGCAAATGCTAAAACAATAGCACCAAAGGAAATGATAACATGATTCATAAACATAATGAACTCAGCACAGTAAATTATATGTAACACAGAAACCAGGAACACCATGAAAAAACACGTAACAAAATGATAGCAACCAACTCATATTTGTCAATAATGACATTGAATGTTAATGAATTAAATGCACCACTCAAGAGATGGAGAATTGCAGAGATGGATAAGAAAACATAACCCATCAATATGCTGTCTACAAGAGACAACCTTAGAGACAAAGACAAAAATAGACTAAAAATCAAAGGTTGGAAATGTTATATCAAGCAAATGGCAACCAAAAAAGAGCAGGAGTGGCAATATCAATTTCTGAACAAATTGACTTTAAGACAAAA
>NW_006922061.1:492638-493829 GCF_000298275.1 Orycteropus afer afer | reverse complement strand
AAAAAAAAAAAAAACCCTAGCCAATAGACTCCAACAACATATCCAAATAAAAAAATTCATTATGACCAAGTGGGGTTCATATCAGGTATGCAAGGGTGGTTCAACATTAGGAAAACAATTAACTTCATCCACATAAATGGGAGCTCTGGTGACATAGTGCCTAAGGCATCTGACTGCTAACCAGAAGGTTGGTGGTTCAAACCCACCAGCCACTCCCCGGAAGGAAGGTTGGGCAATCTACTTCTGTAGTGATATCGCCTTGGAAACCCAAGGAGGGGTCACTATGAGTCAGACCTGACTCGATGGCAGAGGGTTTTTTTTTTTTTTTACCACATAAATAAAACAAAGGAGAAGAACCACATGATCATATCAATCGATGCAGAAAAGGCATTTGATAAAATCCAACACCCATTATTGATCAAAACTCTCAGCAAAATAGTAATAAAAGGGACATTCCTCAACATAATAACAGTCATATATGCAAAACCAACAGCTAACATTATTGTCAATGGAGATAGACTGAAACCATTCCCCTTGTGAACAGGAACCAGACAAGGATGCCCTCTATCACCACTTCTATCCAACATTGATTGTATTGGAAGTCCTAGCCAGGGCAATAAGGCAAGAAAGGGAAATCAAAGACATCCAAATTGGTAAGGAAGGAGTAAAACTATCCCTGTTTGCTGATGATATGATCCTATACCTAGAAAACCCAAGGGACTCAGTAAAAAATATACTGGAACTAATTGAGAGATTTAGCATCATGACAGGATACAAGATCAACATCCAAACATCAGATGGATTCCTCTACATCACCAAAGAGATTGCTGAAACAGAAATAAGGAAATCAATACCATTTACAATAGCTACCAAAAAAAAAAAAAAAAAATTAAATAATTGGGAATAAATCTTACCAAGGACACAAAAGACCTGTACAAATAAACTATAAAAGACTTCAAGAAACTATGAGAAATCTACATAAATGGAAGAACATTGCATGCTTGTGGATAGGAAGATTGAACACTGTGAAAATATTGATTCTACCCAAAGCAATCTATACACATTCAATGCAATCCCAATCCAGATTCCATCAACATTCTTTAAGGATATGAAAAAATCACTCACTAACTTTACATGGGAGCTCTGGTAGCATAGTGGCTAAGACACTTGCCTGCTAACCAGACGGCTGGC
>NW_006922061.1:481224-492498 GCF_000298275.1 Orycteropus afer afer | reverse complement strand
AGCAGATAAGCAAAGCACTATTGAAAAAGAGCAAAGTAGGAGGTCTCACACTGCCAGATCTCAAAATTCACTATACAGCCACAATAGTTAAAACTGCCTGGTATTGGTATAATGACAGACACATAGACCAATGGAATAGAATTGAGAACCCAGAAATAGATCCATTGACCTATGGTCAGCTGATCTATGACAAAGGGCTGAAATCCATTAATAGGGAAGAGAATGCTTGTTTAATAAATGGTGCTGGCCATTTAGGAACAAGCTTTGTGCTGATGCTGATTCCTATCCCTTGTGAAATTAGATAATTCCTGACACTGCATTAGGAGCTCTGGTGGTGTACTGCCTAAGGCATTTGACTGCTAACCATTACAAATGGGTAAGCAAGATGTATATCCATCCATACAGTTTAAGGTTGTCAGTTATAAAAAAGGAGTGAAGTTCTGACAAATGCTACATGGATAAAGCCTGAAAACATTATGCTGAGTGAAAGAAGCCAGACACAAGTGACCATATACTGTATGATTCTATTTAAATATATGTCCAGAATAGGCAAATCCATAGGGGAAGAATATAGATTTGTGACTGCTAGGGTATAGGGAGAAGCACGGAGGGAAAAAACGGAGAGACTGCTAACAGGTGCAGGATTTCTTTTTAAGGTGATGAAAGTGTTCTGGACTTAGATTGTTGTTATGGCAGAACAACCTTGTGAATATACCAAAAAACATGGAATTGTGGACTTTAAAATATTGAATTTTTATGGTATGTAAATTACATCTGAAGAAGAAAAATAAGTTAAACCAATCCTGGAAGCCCATAAGAAGGGTTTGCCTTTAAATGGGATGTGGGTAGCTTGTGAGTGAGAGAAACACGGTGCATGTGTTAACTGTCTGGAAAGAGTCTCAGATACTTGTGGAATACAGAGAGGCACCAGGTGAATTGTTCTTCCTCAGTCCTGGATTACATCTCATCCACCTGACCAATTCCCCCTAGTCTGGACTCATAGAATTGATATCTTGAGTATTTTGTCAGAAATAACAGAGATTTTTCTTATTATCCTAGAACAAGCAGTTTGATAGAGCAAGTCTATCATAGCCAAGAATATGGCTTTGCAGGAACTTGTAAGCAGCAGGGTTGTGATAACTGTGGAGTACTCCTGCACTGGTTGGCAATGGCCTCACTTCCAGGCCTCTGAGTGTCACCTCAGACAACTCAAACTTTTCTCTCACACTCCTGGATTGCCTGTGACCTGGCACCAAACAGGCTAATGTCACACGGCAGAGGCCTCAGGACTCCGTACTTCACCTCTAGCCCTATGTCTATGCTGACTGGTTGTGACAGATATTCCAATCACCAAATGCAGGAATGTCTTCACACTGCTTTGTCCAGAACCAGTGGGTACAGACAGAGAAAGGAGTTGGGGTTGCCATGTTTCATTTCAGAGAAGCCTTAGACCACAAGGATACTTTGCTTTTTTGCTACTTTAATTTTCAATTAAATTTACATCTATTCTCATTTGACCTTAGCCCATGAATATGTGGGACCATCTTTGATTTTACAAGGTGCCTTTTATAAAGTGCTTCTGAAAGGCCCTATGTAATCATGCTGACCACTTCACAGGTTTTCGTTGCCATTTTACAGATGAAGAGACCTGAGGCCAGGGAGTTTCAATGAGGTGCCAAGGTCAGCTAGCTGACAGGGCAAGTAGTTGGTTCTGAAACTCGGATTTGTAGGGTTCCAAGATAGAAAGAAGTGTGTTGCTACCAGGCACTTGTGCCTAAATGAGGTTCACGTTTAATTTACACAAAAATCCTTCCTTAAAGTACATTTTTTTTTTTCTCTTATGTTAAAGGAGCAAAGTTATTCAGTGACATTGTGGGGCCCAGGAGACCACAGTGGCCACATCAAGAGATTGTCAATTAACTGGCTTGGAACCTGGCAATTCAACCAGTGCAGAGCATCTCTGGCGACTGGGACAAGACTATTAACATACAGCCTTTCATCCCCCCTTGCTGACTAAGAAGGTTCTAGCTTTTCCTTCTCACAGCCACCCCTTCTTTGCCTTCTGGAAACAGATGTGGTTCTTTGGAGAAATGGGGAAAGAGAAGGCACTGTATTGCTAGGGCAGAGAGGGAAGGAAACTTAGGAGAGGAGCTTTCCATGGGCAGGAGAAAGGAAAAGCAGCTGTACCATGGGATAGAGGTGGACAGGTAGTCTCCACAGTGGGGCTGGCCCTTGGCCACTCAAGACAATCCACTGGAGTGAGAGAAGAAACTATTAGAACTTTCATTTTAAAAAAAGTTTCAGTCTGAATCCTCCCTCAGTTACATCTGATGGTCACATGTCACATGTGGTGCTAGTGAGAAACAGAGGGCAGGAGGAGTCCCACCTCTCAAAAGAGTTAGCAGGCAACTCCTCCTCAAACCTTTGGAGTGCTTCCTAGGCACTGCAACATTGGGGAGTTACCATGGGCCCAACTCTGCAGACTGACAGATCAATCTGTCTAGTTTAACTAAACAAATCCCAACCAGTGGACATGATGGTTAAACAGTCTTGCAGGAAACCACACATGGTGGACCTTCAAGCCATCCTGGCTCCAGTGATCATGAAGAGAATGGCTCCTGTTCCATGTATAAGCACTTGGTCCACAGGTGACAAGGAGATGACTCCTGAGGAATCCTGGGTGAAGCAGGCAAGAAGCCCACTAAACAGAAGACTTTTGAAATATGGATTTGTATCCATTCTTGCTCATCATCAACCTTGCAACAAGAGTCTATTTTGCCTTGGGGTGTTAGCTAACAAGATGTTAGTATCCAGAACACGTTCACAACTCTCTATATTTTTGTTTTAACTTTTATTGTGATTTGTGTGAAAGTTTACAGAGCAAATTCATTTTCCATACAGCAGTTCATATACATTTTGTCTCATGACATTGACAGCAATTTCCCACAATGCAACAGCTTTCTTCCCATTTCCTCCCTATAGTTACCTCTTCCCTGTGTCCTTCTCTCCCATGCACTCCCGCCCACTCCCACCCCTCGCAGTGGTCTCCCCTTGCATACACTGTCTTTCTGTTCTCCCATGATTAATCTCTACAAGGAGTGTATCTACCTGATATAAATGTTCAGCCCATATTCTGGTCTTTTATTTGCCTGGAAGCCACAGAGAGAGGTCAATTCCAGACATGAAGGGCAGCGAGGGGCCATAATCTCAGGGATTCACCAGGCTCTATCAGACCAGCAAATCTGTTTTTTTTTTTTTTTTTTTTTTAAATGATTTTGAGTTTTGTTCCACATTGTTTTCCTACTCTATCCAGGATTTCCTAACAGATCCCCCTCTGAGCGGTTAACAGTGGTAGCTGGGCACCATCTAGTTCTGGTCTCATGGTTGTATAGGCTAAGGATCACATGGTGAACCAGTCCCTTGGATTAATTGTTTCCATGTATCTTTGGTTTTCTTCTTTCTTCTTTGCTCTGGATGAGGAGAGACCTATCATTGCATCTAAATGGCTGCTTGCAAGCTTTTAAGATCCCAGTCGCTACTCACCAAAATAGGATATGGAACAATGTTTTTGTGTAGTGTGTTATGCCAATTGTGCTCGATGTCCCCTAGGACCATGATCCCAAGCCCACAGGTCCAACTACTCACTCTTTATGGGTAGCTCGCTGTGGCCAAGAAGTCACCACAACCTTGTTCCTTGTCAGCTCTACTATATACCTGGACATTCTTACAGAACGTACAAATACTCTTGTAGAAACATCATCTGCTAGCCCTATACATAATCATGGTGACATGGGACATTCTCCTCTGCCTAGACATATCTGACCATACTATGTTTTTAAAGCTATGTTTAAGCTATGTTTCAGATCATGCTCTTTTCAACCAGGATTTTAATAAAATTTCTAAATTTAAATACAGTTTTAGAAGCCTTTTTTTAAGGACTCTTTTAAAAAGATTTTTTACTTGTGTGCACACACATGCACATGTGTGTGCACACACACACACACACACACACAAACATGGTTTCCAGAAACTGTATCACCACTGATGGAGGAGCTCCTTGGGCTGGAGTTAAACAAAAAAAAAGGATTTCAGAGTGAGGCTGCAGAGGGAATCCCGCATATGGAATGTATTTACTGTGTTCTTCATTGGCAAGACACCATATGGAATGTATTTACTGTGTTCTTCATTGGCAAGACACCGCAAACAGAAGTCATGAAATCTTGGATTGAGCTTCAATCTACCTATCAGAGATAAAGCAGGTGCAGTGACTGGAAGCTCCTTGGCCCTCTCCACCCTTGTCTCTACACCACAGCCTCTGAAGCCCAATTCATTTTACAGATGCTGAGAGAGGCTCTGTGAAGGGAAAGGATTTTCTCAGGAACATACTGGAAATCAGTGGTAGATTAGAGAGGGAAGCTCTCTTTAGTGATTTGGTGATTGTATTGAGTGTTCAATGGGAAGCTGTTGGGAAGTTTTAGGCAGGAGCATAACTTGACCTGATTTTGGTTTTTGAAGGCTCATCTGGCTGTGTTTGGAGAATAAATTATAGAGGGTTAAGGATGAAATAGTCCAGAGACCAGCAAGAGTCATTCATAGAGAATTTTTAAGAGAGAACAGTCCAGAGACTCCACAGGACCATGGTGAGAGAGGGTGACCAGGATGAGAATGGAAAGTGGAGATGGAGAGAATGGGTGTATCTCTAATGCACTGTAGAGGCAAAGCCAAGAAGACCATTAAAGAACTGAGCATTAGGGATGAGGAAAAAGGAGAAATTAAGGATGATGCCAAGGTTTGGGCTTGAAAATTAGAAAATGGATGGAGAAATGTGTGTGTTTAGTCAGAGAAAGAGGAAGAGAGAAAAATAGGGAGAGAAACTGAGAGAGAAAGAGAAAAAAGAGATCACCATGATTCCTGAACACATCCATCTTCTGATGAGGAAACTGAGGCTCAGCATAAGCTACCTGTCCCACTGGGAGTGAATCACAGAGGGCCTGATTACAGAGCTGCTTGAGGTTCCCCCTTCCTCAGGTGGGGGCCAATGAGGGGGAAAGTGAAATCAGCCCCTCCAAGGTCAGGAACCACATGAGTGGGCTTCAGTCCCTTCTTGCCCATGGTCTCAGTCTCTCCCCCTGTCATCATAGAGGGTTGATCTACACAGTTCCTGAGCCTCTGCTCTGGGTTCCCTCTACCCTAGTGCCCAGAACATGGACTGTGTCCAAATCTTGCTGTTCCCTGCTAGGCCCTATATTACTGCAGCATGAGGATGGTGATGAGTTGGTCATGGCCTAAAGGATCTTTTCTGAGGAACAATGGTGGTCTGCCTTCCAGGGAGAATGATCAACTGCCAGAAGAGAAGGAATGTGTGCAGCTTTGGTGCTCTGTGAGGGTGCAGTGGAATCAGTACCACCACCCCTACTCCCAACCCCCTCAGGGCATCCCTGAGGATGACTCTATCTCCTTCCTCTCAGATCTTGAGAAGAGTTTGAGGCACAGAAATGGGGGAAATTCATCCCACAGAGGGGTGGGGATGGGGGTTAGAGTCAAGGAGGGGATGTTTATTCCCAACCCTGAGACAGATAAAGCCTGGATGTGAGTGGAGTCAAGAGGGGTTCCCACCTGAGCAAAGACCCAGTGCCTAGCCTCTGCCCTGCCCCAGGCCCTTAACCCCAGCATCCTGCCTTCCCTGTGGTTGACTGGTGAGGTCCAGTTGGCCTTGAAAAAGGACAGAATCACACTAGGAGAACTTTGGGCCTGGTCTGGGTCTTGGAGGGGATCAGTGAGACTGAGAGGTGAGCCTGGAGCAGGAAATGGCTGATGGCAGTGACAGAATCTCCCTAGTGGCCTTGCCAGACAGAAGGGCACTGGAGAATACTTGATGTCTCCCAAGTCTCCAGAATCTCCATGGCTACCATGCCTAGCACCCTGTGGCCCTGTGGTGGTGATGTCTGTGTGTCAACTTGGCTGGGCCTATGTGAGTGGCTGAGCACCTGATGGTAGTTATTTCCCATGATGAGACTGGCAATCAACTCCATGGTGGGATCTACCATAAGCAGCTGAGTAGCTGCTTTGGGTATGTGGTCTGCTTCCTATATATAAGCAGCAGCTTTGGGAATGATCTCTAGCTTATGGCACACTTGGGCCCTGCATGTAACCATGTCATTGTTCAGCAGCCTGCCATGCTCTGCCGACCTGGGGACTTACAATGGACTTGAATTAATGGCCTGCCATGTGGTTTGGTAACATCAGGACTGTGCCTTTTTACTTGTCATCTTTGGGCTTGGCAGCCTCAGCAGCCAGCAGCTGTCTGAGTGAAGAAAAGCCTCTAGCTTCAGTGGGCTGGGAGCAAGAAGCAGAGCTGAAGCCCAAGGTCGAGGGGCTTTCACCCAGTCCCTAGAGGCTGGCACCTTGAACTTGGATTAAAGTTTCCAAGCTGTAAGAGAATAAATTCCTGTTTTTTAAGGCCATCCCATTTGTGGTATATTCCTGTCAGAGTGGCACTAAGTAAGCAGAACAGGCTCCTTCTGGTGTTGGTCCCAGGACCTAGGATATGAGGGGCACATAGCTGGACAAGGCAGGCATGGGATGGCCTAGGATCTGTTTAGGAGCAGAGCAGTTTGGGCATGGTGTGTGCATGGGAGGTAAGCCACTGTCCTTGAGCTCCTGCAGGTCCTGTGTGCACATAGGGTCATGGACATCCTCCTTGCTTCCCCACGTGGTGTCCACCTGCATTCCCATATATGAGGAGGCCACATGCCCGTGGCATGTCCTGAGACACACCCCACGCGAACCCACTCCAGAGTGGGCTTTTGACCTTATGTCCTTTCTGAGCCAGCACTTAAGCAATTCCTTTTTCAACTTCTCATTGTTCAGTTGGGAAACTGAGTTCAAGAGAGAGAGTCAGGGAGAGCCCAGGCGAGAAAAGTGTCAGAATCCAGAGGAGATGCAAGTTCCTAGCCTCTGAGGCCAGGGCTCAACCCCTCTCACAGGGTTTTCTTTGGAAGTGAGAGCCCCTTACATTAATGGCAAAGAATATTAAATATACCACAGACTGTCAGAAGAATGAACAAATCTATCTTGGACAAAACATAGCCAGAATCCTCCTTAGAAGTGAGGATGGTGAGATTTAGTCTCACATACTTTGGATATGTTATCGGGAGGGACCAGTTTCTAGAGAAGGACATCATGCTTGGTAAAGTAGGTCAGAGAAGATGAGTAAGGAGATGGATTGACACAGTGGCTGCAACAATGGGCTCAAAAGTAGCAACAACTGTGAGGATAGCACAGGACTGGGTAATGTTCGGTTTGTTGTACATAGTGTCACTGTGAGCCAGAATTGACTAGATGGCACCTAACAACAAGAAAAGCAAGATGTGGAGGACGCTGCCCACTCCATGTTGGGCTGTTTCTGCATGCCCACACACTCACACACACATACACATACAGTGACTTCACAGCTGGGACTATAGGGGTGGAGTCAGAGGAGGAGAGGACACCTGGGAGGTGATAAGGGGAAAGAAGAAAGAGAGTGGAGGAAGCTCTGTCTTGGGGCAGTGGCATCCACATGCCTATGGCCCATAGCATTTGGAGAGAAGAGATGCCAGGATGAAGAGTAGGGGGATCCTAAGGTTCCTAGGGATGTTCCTGGGCTTGGCTATCCCCAGGGCAACCTGAAGAGGATAGACCCTGGGTCCTGCAGTCACTGCCCTGTGTCCCTGGAACTAGAATCAGCCCCTCTTGGACTAAAGGGGCTACAGGGAAGAAAGCTTTCATTTTCTCCTCTGTAAGTTGGTGTGACTAGAGAGGGTGACCTCAAGGGTTCCAAAGGCTTGAAGAAGTGACTGATAGATAACTTGGGTTCTCCATCAATGATTCCACTGTACTCCTAGGCCCTATCTACTCCTTGGAAGTACTTCTTACCTATAATAAATGTGGCACCCTGGGAGAGTGGTGAATTGGGGTCTTTCAAAGAAAAGGCAGAGCACTGATTACAAGTTTGGGATCTAGGAAAAAGACAAGTCCTTGTTGGAGCTTTGAGGACCTCCTGAGAAAGTGGGGCTGGAGTTTTGCCCCTGGCTGTGAAAAGGATGCCTCATGACTTAACTGGACACCACAGTGCCAGTGGAGATAATCAGGAGTGAAAAGCAGGCTTTTGAGGTCTTTCATACCACTTGTGGAAATCTGCAGTTTTTGCTACTTTGCCACCCTTGGGTCCAGAGCTGTTGCTTTGAGGACATGTGAATGAAAAGTGTATGTTTGTAGTTTTCCTGTCTAACATTGTAGTGCTAGCACAACCTGTTCTACCGGTGGTAACCACTGGGCTTTGGTGGAGCAGCTGGAGCTAGACTTCATTCTTGCCAGCCCCCTGCCTTGGAATTACACCTCCTATTATTAGCATCCATGTCCACAATATTACCTGGTAAAAGAGGGAAAAGGGGATCAAAGATCCTCTCCTTTATCCACTCAGCAGCTTTGCCTTAAGCACTCACCCTGTGCCAGGTGCTTTGTTAGGCCCTGAGTGGGTACTAAAAATGACCCACATAATCCCTACCCCAAAAGAGCTCAAAGTCTGTAGGGAAGGTGGGAAAAAGCCCCACAAAAACAAACACATGTGAAAGAAAGTCCTGAAAGCGCAGCCCGAATGCTCCTTTGGAAGCAAGAATGGTCAGACTTCATCTCACCTACTTTGGCCATGTTGTCAGAAGGGACCATTCCCTGGAGAAAGATATCATCCTTGGGTCATTGACAAAGGGGAAGGCCCTCAACGAGATGGACTGACACACTGGCTGCAATAATGGTATAGCAACCATTGTGAGGCTAGTGTAGGACTGGGCAGTGTTTTGTTCTGTTGCACACAGGGTCGTTATAAGTCAGAGCTGACTTGACAGCACCTAACCACAACATAGTGAAAATAAAGCAAAGTGCTATGAGGGAGGGCTGGAGTGCCACTGGATGGGTGGGTCTAAGAAAATTCATTGGGGTGACATTCATTTAGACCAGAATGACAAGAGGGAGCCAACAAGCCTTGCACAAGTCTGGGAGCAGTGTAACAGGGAGAAGGCCCAACTGATGCAGAATCAGAGATAATAGTGATTTGTCCAGAAAGGAGGTAAGAAAGTGGCCACTGTGACTGAGAAATCTTGGGAAGGGTAGAGAGCAGGGAGGTAGGAAGGCAGGGCCAGATCTTGGGGACTATTATTTCACAGTTTTATGGTTGAGGAATCAGGAGGCTGGGACTATGGTCTCAGCTTGTGAGGATCTGCTTCTAAGCTGATTCAGGTGTTATTGGCAGGATTCAGTTTTCTTTTGAGCTGTTGGACTAAGACCTTAGTTCTTCTCTGACTGTTTATCAAAACCCTTTCTTGGTTATTTTAACACTTGGGCAAGAGGGAGGGATGAGAGAGAGATGAAAGACGGAGAGAGAACAAGAGTGCCAAGATGATTTTTGCCCTATCCTATTCCTCTTGGAGGAGCTCTGGTAGCATAGTGCCTAAGGCACTTGACTGCTAACCAGAAGGCTGGCAGTTCAAACCCACCAGGCACCCCTCGGAAGGAAGGTTGGGCAATCTACTTCCATAGTGATACAGCCCCAAGGAGGGGTTGCTATGAGTCAGGTCCAACTCGATGGCACATAACAACAACAAAAACATTCCTCTTGGCTCAAAGCAAAGAATATCAGGAAGATGTTTACTTGTGTTTTACTGACTATGCAAAAGCATTTGATTGTGTGGATCATACAAATTATGGCTAACGTTGAGAAGAATGGGAATTCCAGAACACTTAATTGTACTCATGGGGAACCTCTACATAGGACAGCCAGGAGGCTGTCATTCAAACAGAACAAGGGGATACTGCATGGTTGAAAATCAGGAAGGGAGTGCATCAGCATTGTATCTTTTCACCATACTTTTTCAATCTGTACACTGAGTAAATAATCTGAGAAGCTGGAAGAAGAGGAACGTGGAGAAGAGGAATGTGGCATCAGGATTGGAGGAAGAATTATTAACAACCTGTGATACGCTGATGACACAACTTTGCTTGCTGAAAGTGAGGATGACTTGAAACACTTACTGATGAAGACTGAAGAATACAGTCTGCACTATGGATTATACCTCAATATAAAGAAACAAAAATCCTCACAACGGGACCAATAAGCAGCATCACAATAAATGGAGAAAAGACTGAACTTGTCAAAGACTTCATATTACTTGGTTCTACAATCAACACCAATGGAAGCAGCAGTCAAGAGATCAGACAATGTATAGCACTGGGCAAATCCACTGCAAAAGACCTCTTTCAAGTGCTGAAGAGCAAAGATATCTCCTTGAGGACTAAGGTGTGCCTGACACAAGCCATGGTATTTCAATTGCCTCATATGCATGTGAGAGCTGGAAAATGAATAGGGAAGACTGAAGAAGAGTCGATGCTTTTGAGTTGTGGTGCTGGTGAAGCACCATGGACTGCTAAAAGAACTAAAAAGTCTGTCCTGGAAGAAGTGCAGCTGGAATGCTCCTTGGAAGCGAGAATGACCACATCCTCTCACCTACTTTGGTCATGTTGTAAGAAGAGATCATTCCTTGGAGAAGGATATCATACTTCTAAAGTGGAAGGTCAACAAAAGTGGGGAAGTACAAGATGGATTCAACAAGATGGATTGACACAGTGGTTACAACACAGGGCTCAGGTATAGCAGGGATCGTTGAGCTGGCAGAGGACTGGGCAGTGTTTTGTTCTGCTGTACATGGGGTCGCTATGAGTCAGAGGCAACTCGACGGCACCTAACAGCAACAACAACAAACATTCCTTAGAAGTAAGTCACAGTCCAGTCCACAGTCCAGGGGAGAGGATTACACAAGGATGTGTAAATCAATAAATAGTTCCTTGGGAGACAAGGCAGTTGAGTCTGATTCTAAATATAATAATGTAAGTTATGAAAGTTTTTATTCAAGAAGGTGACAATACTTGATTTTTATTTTAATTTCATACCCCTTAGGGTGCAAACTGGGAAACAAGTTCAAGAGAGGAAGTGACTTTCCCAAGATCATACCAGAATCCAGCCCTGTTTTGAGTTGTGCTGCCTGTGTCTTCCCAACCCTTCCTGAAATTCTTTCACCTGTAATTTTGTGCATTATCTCCACGTGAACCAGGCCAAAGTTTTAAAGGTATTATCTCACAGATATCTCACGATGTCCTTAAGCAGTAGATGCTAGAATGATCCCCTCTGTGTAGGCTGGAGCACTGGGAGGTTCTTCTGGGAAGTTGTTGTTGTTGTTGTTA
>NW_006922061.1:461006-480664 GCF_000298275.1 Orycteropus afer afer | reverse complement strand
GCTGCTCATTGGTCCAGTTGTGAGGATTTTTGTTTTCTTTATGTTGAGATGTAATCCATACTGCAGACTGTATTCTTCAACCTTCATCAGTATTTTTTTTTTCTGGGAAGTGGCAGTGTTAATTTGAAGAGAGAGGTGAGTGGTTGTCAAGGAAGAGTTACTCAAAAGTGGTCATGTGACCTGAGAAGAATTAGTAGAAATGATGATGAAGCTGATGATAATGGGGTAGATGTTGCTATTTGAAGATCTCATGACCCACCATTATTAATATTTTCATGAGGCTGAGTATGACCTGGAGTGTGGTTTTGGCTGCAAGCTGTCCTCCTCCCTGGACTGTGGAAGGTGTGAGTGGGGGCTGTAGAGCCTGGGACAGCCTTAAAAACCAAAAACCAAACTCACTGCCATCAAGTTGGTTCTGACTCAGAACCCATTGGGTTTCCAAGGCTGTAAATCTTTACAGAAGTTGATCATCCTATCATCCTTCTGTGGAGCAGCTGGTGGGTTTGAACTGCTGATCTTCTGGTTAGCAGCCTAATGCCTTATCCACTATGCCACCAGAGCTCCTTAACTATGTGTAATTGGCCAGAGCTTGATGATATAGTCCCATGCTAGCCTACCCATCAGAAGGAATTGTTGTCTCCTAAAACAAGAGCCTTTCTTTTTGACCTGGGGATCAGGGGAGCAATCAGATGACATCCTTCCTGTCCCATTGAAGGATCTGTGGTTTTGGGGTTTGGTAGACTATCAATCATCAGCCTAAACCCAGTATTGTCACATCTCACACAAAGTGGTATACACAGGGAACTAAGCCCTTCTGATGTCCAAGTGAGCACAAGGGCATAAATGAGAATGGAAAGAAGCTACCTCAGAGGTGGCTTCTGGGGTTATTCCACACTGCCCCAGTCATGATATTGACTCCAGGGTTGTTGGACTGGCCTGCATGGAGAATCTGCCTAGTCTTTTTTTTTTTTTTTTTTTTAAGTTTCATGTGTTTTAGGTGCAAATTTACAAGGAAAATTTGTTTTACATTCAACAGTTCATGCACATTTGATTTGACACTCTGATTACCATTCCCAACCATAAAAAACTCTCTTCCCCTCTTGAGGTGGCAGGCCTGAGGTAGACAGGCCCGGGGCTTGGAGGCTTCTTTTTGCTTGGGTGTGGCACTACGGTAAGGCAGAGGCCTGAGGTGGGCAGGCCTGGGGCTTGGAGGCTGCTTTTTGCTTGGGTGCAGCTCTTTATTAAGGCCAGGGCCTGGGGTAGGAAGTGCAGAGGGGTTAGGAACAACTAAGGGAGACAAACTTGTCTGTCAGCTTGTCATCCTGTGGTGGCTTACATGTTGCTGTGAGACTGGAGGCTAGGCCACTGGTGTTGCAAAATGCCAGGAGGATTATCCATGGTGGAAAATTTTCAGCGGAGATCTAGGCTTAGATAGACTCAGAAGAAGGAAGAGGCCATCTACTTCTCAAACAATTGGCCAGTGAAAACCTTATGAATAACAGTGAAACACTGTCTGATGTATTACTGGAAAACTTTATGAACAGCCCTGAAATATTGTCCAACATAGTGCCAGAAGATGAGCCCATCAGACTGGAAGGCACTCAAAATCTGACTGGGAAAGAGCCGACTCTCAGAGTTGAGACAACTTTTATGATATGGATAGAGTAAAGCTTTTGGGACCTTCATTGGCTGATGTGGCATTGCTCAAAATGAGTAGAAACAGATGCAAACATCCATTAATAATTGGAACATGCAATGTACAAAGTATGAATCTAGGAAAATTAGAAGTTGTCAAAAACGAAATGGAATGCATAAAGATTGATATCCTAGGCATTAGTGAGCTGAAATGGACTGGTTCTGGCCATTTTGAATCAGACAACCATATGATCTACTATGTCGGAAATGACAATGTGAAGAGGAATGGTGTGGCATTCATCGTCACAAAGACTGTTTTAAGATCCATCTTGAAGTACAATGCTGTCAGTGACAGGATAATATCCATATGCCTACAAGGAAGCCCAATTAATACTACTATTATCCAAATTTATGCATCAACCACCAAAGCCAAACATGAGGATATTGAAGATTTCTACCAATTTCTGCAGTCTGAAATTGATCAAACATGAAATCAGGGTGTGTTGATAATCACTGGTGACTGGAATACAGAAGTTAGAAGCAAAGAAGAGTTACCGGTAGTTGGAAAATACGGCCTTGGTGATAGAAATAACACTAGAGATTGCATTATAAAATTTTGCAAGACCAAAGACTTATTTATTGCAAATGCCTTTTTCAACAACATAAGTGACAACTATACACGTGCACTCCACCAGATGGAATACACAGGAATCAGATTGACTACATATGTAGAAAGAGGTGATGGCAAAGTTCAATATCTTCAGCCAAAAGCAGATCAGGGCTGATTGTGGAACAGACCATCAACCGCTCATATACACATTCAACTTGAAGTTAAAGACAATTAAAACAAGTCTACGAGAGCCAAAATATGACCTTGATAATATCCCTCCTGAATTTAGAGACCACTTAAAGAATAGATTTGATGGAAAACCACAGGAACTGTGGAATGACACCAAGAACATTATCCATGAAGAAAGCAAGAGGTCATTAAAAAACAAGAAAGGAAGAAAAGACCAAAATGGGTGTCAGAAAAGACTCTGAAACTTGCTCTTGAGTGGACAGTAGCTAAAGCAAATGGAAGAAATAACAAGATAAAAGAGCTGAACAGAAGATTTCAAAGAGCAGCTCGAGCAGACAAAGCCAATTACTATAATGAAATGTGCAAAGGACTGGAGTTAGAAAACCAAAAAGGAGAACATGCTCAGCATTTCTCAAACTGAAAGAACTGAGGAAACAAAATTAAGCCTTGGGTTGCAATATTAGAAGATTTTATGGGCAAAATATTGAATGATGATGGAAGCATCAAAAGAAGATGGAAAGAATACACAGAGTCACTGTACCAAAAAGAACTGGTAGATCTTTATCCATTTCAGGAGGTGGCATATGTTCAAGAACCAATGGTACTGAAGGAAGATGTCAAAGCTTCATTGAAGGAACTGGCAAAGAACAAGGCTCCAGGAATTAATGGAATACCCATTGAGATGTTTCAACAAATGGATGCCCCGCAGGAGGCACTCATTCAGTTATGCTAATAGATTTGGAAGACAGCTACTTGGCCAACTACTGGAAGAGATCCATTCCAAAGAAAGGTAATCCCACAGAATGTGGAAATTATCGAACAATACAATAAATATCACATGCAAATAAAACCTTACTGAAGATAATTAAAAAACGGTAGCAGCAGTATTTTGACAGACAACTTCCAGAATTGCAAGCTGGATTCAGAAGAGAATGTGGAACAAGACATATCATTGCCGATGTCAGATAGATCTTAGTTGAAAGAATACCAGAAAGATGTTTACTTATGTTTTATTGACTATGCAAAAGCATTTGATTGTGTGGATCATAACAAATTGTGGCTAACATTGAGAAGAATGGGAATCCCAGAACACTTTATTGTACTCATGAGGAGCCTGTATATAGATCAGGAGGCTATTGTTTGAACAAAACAAGGGGATACTGCATGGTTCAAAATCAAGAAGGGAGTGTGTCAAGGTTGTATCTTTTCACCATACTTATTCAACTTGTATGGTGAGCAAATAATCTGAGAAGCTGGATTATATGAAGAAGTACGTGGCATCAGGATTGAAGGAAGACGCATTAACAACCTGAGATATGCAGATGACACAACTTTGCTTGCTGAAAGTGAGGATGACTTGAAGCACTTACTGATGAAGATTAAAGACTACAGTCTGCAGAACGGATTACACCTCAATATATATATATATATATAAATCCTCACAACTGGTCCAATAAACAGCTTCATGATGGAGAATAGATTGAAGTTGTCAAGGATTTCATATTACTTGGCTCTACAATCAACACCAATGGAAGCAGCAGTCAAGACATCAGACGACATATTGCATTGGGCAAATCTGCTGCAAAGGACCTCTTTCAAGTGATGAAGAGTAAAGATGTCCCCTTGAAGACTAAGGTGTGTCTAACCCAAGCCATGGTATTTTCATTTGCTTCTTATGCACATGAGAGCTGGACAATGAATAAGGAAGACTGAAGAAGAGTTGATGCTTTTGAGTTGTGGTGTTGGAGAAGAATGCTAAGAGCACCATGGTCTGCTAAAGAACTAAAAAAACTGTCCTGGAGGAAGTGTAGCTGGAATGCTCCTTGGAAGCAAGAATGGCCAGACTTCATCTCATCTACTTTGGTCATGTTGTCAGAAGGCACCATTCCATGAAGAAGGATATCATGTTTGGTAAGGTGGAGGATCAACAAAGAAGGGGAAGGCCCTCAACAAGATGGATAGACACAGTGGCTGCAGTGATGGGCTCAGGTACAGCAAGGATTGTGAGGTTGGCACAGAACTGGGCAATGTTTCATTCTGCTGTGCATAGGGTAGCTATAAGTAGGAGATGACGCAATGGAACCTAACAACAACAACCCCTCTTGTCTCTGTGTCTACCCCCTCCCTGTGCCCTTCTTAACTATGCATTCCTGTCTATCCAGCTTTTCCTCTGTGTGAATGCTGCCCCGCTGATATCATCTCATGGCTGATTGCTCTAAGGGGTGCATCTTCCTAGACTAGGTGGGTGCATGGCTCTGGGATAGATGTTCTCCATATAGGTCTTTCGACTGTTGGGCTGAGAGCCAATCCATGGGAGTGAGTCCATTTCTAGGCCCAAAGGGTTAACTATCACTATCTTAGCTTGCTGGTAGCAGTGTAAATGTAAAGGGTAACCCAGTCTCTGGGGGTTCCATCAATCTCTATCCAACCGTAATTCTAGTCATTTTTGTGTTTTTGAATTTTGTTCCACATTTTTTCTTCCCACTGTATCCAGGATCTCCAGTTTTGATCCATTTCCAAGTGGCTGGCATTGGTAGCCGGGCACCATCTTGTTCTTCTGGTCTCAGGATCATGAAGGCTGAGGTCCTCGTGGTTTATGTTATCCTTGGACTAACTGAAGAAACAAGTATCTTATACTGTTTCCTCTCCATGTTACCAAAAATAAAATAAAATAAAAATTAAAAAAAAAAATAACCAAACCAGTGCTGTTGAGTGGATTCCAACTCACAGCAACCCCCACTGGGTTTCTGAGGTGGTAAATCTTTACAGAAGTAGATTGCCCAATCTTGCTTCTGTGGAGTGGCTGATGAGTTTGAACCACCAGCCTTCTGGTTAGCAGTCAGGTATCTTAGGCACCGTGCTACCATGTTAAGCCATGAATATTTTTGCTATTGTGTTCATTATGTCAGCTCCCTGGTCCCAGATGCCCCATATAGCATTCTTCTAGACTGTCCTTATACACCTTGTCCAAGACTTACAAATCATTATATTTAGTAAGCTTCTTTATATCAAAATGGACAGGATGTGTGTGCTCAAGCTCATGCCTATTCTGGCAACTTCACATCTCAGACAACACATCACCAATACCCCTCTAGGTACTGAGCTGTGGTCTTACTCAGCTGCAGAATATTCCAGAAAGGAGGCAGGTTGTCACCGTGATTAATCCTTTCCTGCAGTTGGGCCCAAACTTGATTTCTTTCTGTTGCCATTCCAGCATTGCTGCAGTAAACATCTGATGTATCCTAATATACTGATACCGCCACACGGGATAGATTCCCAGGAATGGGATTTCTGCATCTAAGGATGTGAATATTCAAAATTATACGAACTACAATATGACTATTTTCCAAAACAGCTGTAGCATTTACACTGCTACCAGCAAGCTAAGATAGTGACTGCTGCTCTGCATCCCACAGTTCTTTTCAATTTTTTCTAATCTAGTGTCAGGATACCCAATGGAATAAGTGTTGCTTGGACTTGCTATTTCCTCAGTACTTTGGACTTCTTCTTCCTAAGTAACAGATTCAGATCCTTAACCCTGCAAGGGTTAAGACCCTCCCTGCATTCTCCAGGTATTTAATGTATCTAGGAACACTATAACCTGTGTTCCTTTTTGTTTTTTCCCCCAAAACTGCTTTCAATGTTTTTTTTTTTTTTTAAATAGTGCCTTGCTTTGCAATTAAAAGAAATTTCAGAGGGGTCTGCCTACTCTGTGCAGTGTCTCTAACTAAGGGAGGGAAGGAGGTTGCATAGACCCTACCCCTCCATGACAGGAGCAAACCAAGTCCTCTATAGCATAGAGGGATATCACACAGCAAAAACTGTACACTTCTGGGTTTTCATCTCATGACTTTGAGCAGTCACTTTGCATCAGTCAGCCACTGTTTTCTTATCTCTAGAATTGGGATGTTTTCTGAGGTCTCACTAGGAGAATTATTTATTTTTTAAACTGGCTCTCAATACATGGAGGTACTATTAATATGTCAGCTAACAAAATGACTTGAAGGTACTAATATTATTCATCACTCCCTCCCCTCAACTCATTCAATGACTAAAACAAAAAGAACCCCTATCCTCCTGGGTTTCCATTCTAGTCAGGGAGTCAGAGTATCATCAGAAATTGTTTGTAGTGTACTACACACAGTACTTTAGATGTAATGTCCTCATGACTTCTAGATATGGATGCATCCTCCCATATTCTGATAGGGATGGCAAACCTCACAATCAACTGAAAGAGTCCATTTCGGATTAAGAAGGGGCCATTGTCTCCACATAAGAGTGGGGGTTTTTGAGGAGGCTATAGCTGAGGAGGGGCTGGGCAAAACCCAGAGTCTCACACATCTTAGTACATCCTCTAGAGGAATGAATTCTGGGAACTTCCCCCTTCAGGAAGAAAGCAGTAAGAGATACAGATTGAATCCTAGACATTATAGGGAGCAGAGAGGTGGTTGGGAGCTCAGAGTGGACCCTGAGAGATAACATCCTCACCACAGTGTCTTCCCAGCTCTGTTTGATCCCTCCCCAATCTAGGGTCCCAGAACAGATGTAGTGAGAAACCTGGTCCCAAGTCTACTGAACCTCAGAGGTGTGTGCTCATTTGTATATAGGGCTGGGGTGGATGTGTTCCTGCCAGCTGGGATAACAAACCCACAAATATATGCAGAAAATAAGGCAGCTCACTGGTGCACAAGCTACAGGTTGAGGAGCCACAAGGGCCTGAGGAAGGCTGGAGCAGGAGTACAGACTCTGTTTGTATCCTCATCCATCAGGTATTCATGGAGCACCAACTCTGTGCCAGCACCATGCAGTGTACATGCACTTACAATTCCTCCCTGCCCTCATGAGATTAATTTCCAGTGGTGAAGGACATAAGAAGACAGAGAAGTATGCCAAGGTTCCCTGAGGAGGGGGAGTTAGTAAGACTATTGATTGTGAATTTCTTGGAATCAAGGTTCTTTCCTAGCCCTCTCCTCGGTGAGTTGGACAGCCATTGCCAGGTCAGCCAAAATGGAGTTGGGAAGTGGTGTGGAGCTGGTCTCTGGAAGGGCAGAGTCAGGCACAAGGGCCCAGCCGTTTGCAGGAGTACTATGGGAGAGTAGTGTGGCAGGAAAGGCCATGCCTCTAAATCTGCTCTTCACCCACTTATGCCCAGTGTCATCTCCTTCAACCTGGC
This sequence comes from Orycteropus afer afer, assembly GCF_000298275.1. Classification (NCBI taxonomy): domain Eukaryota; kingdom Metazoa; phylum Chordata; class Mammalia; order Tubulidentata; family Orycteropodidae; genus Orycteropus; species Orycteropus afer. The sequence continues at coordinate 473,057 of NW_006922061.1, read as the reverse complement.
ACCTGCCTGGATGGGTACCCACAGGATTTCTGTCAGACTCGACTTCCTCTGCCTCAAGGTGCTGATGGCCATTGTAGAGCTCAGTATGCCTGACCTAGATTTGGAGTACCATGCTCAGCTTCTCTTTGCCCAGCTGGAGCACCCAGAGCCAACTGAGGCTGAGCTAGAGGGTAATGAGGACTGGATGTGGGTACATTTGGATGTGAAGAGGGGGACAGAGCTGGGTCACACAAGGAGGAGCTCTAGAGGCTGGTGTTGGCCTAGAACACAAGAGGAACCTCAGATTACCTATCGGGTGAATTACAATCTAGGAAAACTTTTGCAGCAGTGTCTATGGGCTTGAGTTTTTTTTTTTTTTTTTCTTTTCTTCTCTCATATATTTTTTTGTAGTGAACATATACACAGCAAAACATACGTAAGTTCAATACTTCCTATACTTACAATTCAGTGATATTGATTACATTATTCCTGATGTACAAACATTCTCACTATCCCTTCCCAAATTATTCCACGATCACAACATAAACTCACTGTCCCTAAACTTCTCATCTCTCAAGTTGCTGTTATCTATTTGATCACATATAGATAATTCCTTAAAAGAGCACAATGTTCAAGTCAAACATTATTCACTTATTAAGCTAAACTACTGTTTGGTTTAAAGATGACCTCAGGGGATCATTTTGGTCTAAGGTTTCAGATTACCTCAGGGCAATAGTTTTGGGGGGTTCATCCACCCTCAATGGTTCCAGAAAGTCTGGATTCTGTAACAGTTTGAAATTATGTTCCGCATTCCCCACCACACCCCCCACCTTCACCCACTTGGATCAGGATACTTCTATAGAATCTTTGGTCACAATATTCAGGTATGGTAGCCCGGTACCAAACAGTTCTGGCAAAGGAAGTTGTTCATGGAGGTAGACATGCATTCTAGCTCCCCTTCTGATTCCTGATTCTCCTACTTCATCTGCTGTTCCAGAAGAATAGAGACCAATTGTTCTACCTTGGATAACTGCTTGTAAGCTTTCAAGATCCCAGATACTACACAATGAACTAGGAGATAGGACTGAAAAACAAAACATTAGGCCAAGTGACTGGAATGGCCCATGAAATCATGACCCTAAATCTCAGAAAAGGCAGTCATGCCGGTGAATTTTCTCCTCTGGTTTCTCTAGTCTTAGGGACAAAGCCAGTTCTAAAACTGTCTCCATAACTAGTGTCAAGTCCAAGTACCAGCAGCACCAGAAGCAGCTCCAACACTAGAGTCAACTCCAGAGATGAAGCCAACTCCAACACCAGCTGTATCAACCCATCTGAGCTTCAGCTAGCTCCTACAACCAACACCAGTGCTAGTGATAATGCAAGCTAGACAGAGTGTCAACTCCAGTAACAGTTCTTAAACTAGCTCCAGAGCTAGAGCTAGGGCTGACTACTGAGATAGCACAACCTCCAACACTAGTTCTTGTACCAGCTCCAGAAGTAGAGTTTTAGAACCCACTCCAGAGGTAGTCAAGTCTAGTACTGACTGCAGAGTTGGAGCCATTTCTGGCACCAGCTCCAGAGCTAATGTTTGTGCTGTGTTGTAGCAGGAACCAGCTTTAACCCCATCTCTAGCACAAGCTCCAAATACAGAATCAACATCAGCTCCAGCACAATTTTCAAAGGTAGAGCCTGCTCTGGCACCATCCCCAGACCTGCAGCCAGTTCCAGATCCAGCTCTAACATTACTTCCAGAGCAAGAGCCAGCAACATTACTTACTCTGGCACCACCTCAAGCACTAGCACCTGTATCAGCCAGCCCACAAGCCACAATCTCTAGAACTAGCTCTAATACCCCTCCCGAGGTAAAGCCAGCTCCTGAACCAACACCAGAGTGAAATACACAACCAGCTACAGAGCTGGAGCCAAATCCAGCACCAGCTCCAGTACCAGTATCAGTGGAAAAACCAGCTCCATCCTCAGGTCTAGCACTGGCGCCAAAGCTAGAACCAGTTCCAGTGCCAGATACACAATACTTCCTCTAGGACCAGAGCCAGAAGCATAGTCAGCTTTAGCACCTTCTCCAGTATTAACTCTTAAGCATAGCCAGCATGAGCTCCAGCATCAGAGCTTTGCTGTCCCTCACCTGAGTCTGTTTTTTGGTAGTATTTTTTCATATACCTTATGATTTAAGCTTTGATTCACATCATTTCCCTCATTTTAAAGCAATTCAGTGATTCTATGTACTCTTACATTGCTATTCAACCATCATCCCTATCTAGTTCCATAGTTTAATCACCCCAAACAGAAACCCCCTATCAAGTAAGTAGTCACTCCCCATTATCCCCTCCAAACTAGTCCCTAGCAACCAGTAATGGGGTTTGTCTCTATGGATTTACCTATTCTGGAGTTTTCATCTAAATGGAATCATATATTACATGGCCTTTGTACCTAGCTTCTTTAACACAGCTTGTTTTTGAGGTACAATCCAATGTACATCTTATACCAATATTTAATTCCTTTTTATGGTTGAGTATTATGCCTTTGTATGGTGTGGTAATTAAGGTTATATGTTAACTTGCCTGGTTGAGTGGCTGGGCAGCTGGATGTAGTCATTTCCCATGAAATTAGTAACCAACTCCGTGGTGGAATCTGCACGAGGGGTCTTAGGGTTGTGGTCTGTATATCATGAGAACAGTCTCTGCAGCTTTTTGGCACACTTAGACCCTGCATGTCTTCATCTAGCAGCCTGCTATGCTCTGCTGATCTTGGGCCTTTTTCTGGCCTTGAATTAGTGGCCTGCCATATTGATAATCTTAGGACTGTGCCTTTTTACTTGTCAACCTTGTGTTTTTGCCAGCCTCAGCAGCCAGCAGCTGCCTAAGAAAAGCCTCCAGCTTCAGTGGGCCAGGAGCAAAAGGCAGAGCCGAAGCCCAAGGCAGAGGGGCTTTCACCCAGCCTCTAGAGCTGGCACTTTGAACTGAGACTTCTAGCCTCCTAAACTTTAAGAGAATAAACTAGTTTGTTAAAGCCACCCATTTGTGTTATTTTCTATCACAGTGGCACGAAGTAACCAAAATAGACCCTGTATGTAGCTGAGTCTTCATTCAACTGCCTGCTACATTTCCTGCTGATCTTGGGACTGTCCCTGGACTTGAACTAGTGGCCTACCATGTTGTTTGGTTATCTTGGGACTGTGTCATTTTACTTATCAACACTGGGCTTATTAGCCTCAGCAGCTAGCAGCTCCAGTGAACTGGGAGCAAGAGGCAGAGCTGAACCCCAAGGCTGAGGGGCTTTCATCCAGCCCCTAGAGCTGGCACCTTGAATTTGGACTTCTAATCTTGTAACTGTAAGAGAACAAATCCCTGTTTGTTCAAGCCATACATTTGTGGTAATTTATGTTACAGCAGCACTAGAGAACCAAAACATACAGATACACTACATTTTGTTTACTCATTCACCCACTGATAGACAATTGGGTTGTTCTCCACCCTTTGGCTAACATTAATAGTGTGGTATTGAGCCAAGACTGGTGACTCACGGGGACTCTGCTGGTCAACCAGCATCAATGACTGGATTGAATCTGTTTCTAGTACTTTATCCTCCTCAACTGTTATCAGTGAGCAGTTTTTCTTGACAAGTGAAGATAGGTGAAATGGAAACCTCACTGACGGGAAAAAAAATCCTCAGGTATGTCCTATTCCAAAAGCAGCCCTGAGCCTGTGCAACACCACAGCCCCACTCCCAAGTTCCCAAACCACTACCTGGCCTCCTTCAGGAACAATGACCCCTTGTTATAGTCATATCTACCAATACCCTTCTGACCTACTCTGTCTCTCAATGGAGCAGGAGCTCTCAGTCCTGGCTGAGACTCACCCAAGAGCAACTCAATTGGAACCTCTAGGCAGGACCTTAGGAGCTATGGTTCTTTGAAAGGGCCCAGGGCAATGCCAATGGACAGTCAGTATTGTCTCAAACCCTTAAAGAGCAGGGGTTGTTCCATTAGACACTGATGCTATCAAGGCTCAGGATGGAGGTTTGCTCGAGGATGTACAGTTAAGGGCTGTACTTTATTTATAGAGGGGACACCTGGAACCAGGTGACCATCTTCCACGCCAGTGCTTCAAGGTAGACAGTGGAGCTGAGTCCCTATGTGTCAGCACATGTTCATACCCTAAGCCCTCCCTGATGAGCATTAAAGGGATGCAGTGGTAGTGATGGCCTCTTCTAGCTGGTGCAGGAGCTCCTCTGGCTGAGGTGAGAAGGCACTGGTGTCCACTCTCTGGAAGTCTGAGTTGGCAATCAAGGATGCCAGCACCTCAGTGATCCGACTGACATCAAAAAGAGCCTGCTGGGTGCTCAGCCCGGTGTTGCTGACACTCCCCGCCATCCCAGTGCCTATCCCATTTGCCAGGGTGAGGATTCTCCTTTCAGCGATGACCTTGAGAAAGTGGTAAAACTCTTCATAATTAATCCCTGAACAGGACTTCATGATCACCTGGGCCAGAGAGCAGAGAGGTCAAGTGAGTCACTACTTATTAACAATTTTGTTACAACTGATAACTATGGAAAGAATCTCATGCTGCAAAGGACCCCAAAATATGGGCCCTGCCCTCAAGAGAAAAGATTTGGGAATAGAGACATCCAGGTGGTTCAGTGGCTTCATCGTGATTGGATGTGTCTAACTCTTGTACCCTGGAAACCACTCCAGGACACAGTGACATTGGCCTTGTGACCTGCTGCATGCCTCTACCATCTCTCCCACATGCAAGCCTGGTGACTTCCCCCAGACTACAGCCCTGGCCCTAGAGAAACCCTCTTGCATGCCCACAATTCCTGTCACATTTATCCTGGGGCCCACTGTTTGTCTGGTCTCACTGCCTTAGCCTGAACAGGTGCTTCATATGCAGCAGGAAGAAGGCAAGGGCAGAGATACAGTTTGACAAGGGAGAGTCACACTGTAAGGGGCCCTGAATCCCATGCCAGAGTCTTCAAAAGGCTGCAGGGAACAGAGGCCTGATCAAAACTTCTGGAGGAAGGAGAAGATGGGTCCCCCAATCTCTGGGCCAGGCCACACCTGGCAGTGGTGATGCCAGTCGGGCATGGCATCCCTCCATTCGCTGATCTCTTGCTGCACGGCGTGGAGCTCCTGCTGTAGGAATTGCCACATGGGGGCTAGGTTACAGCCGTTGACCCAGTTGTGGTTGATGGAAATGGTGTCCTCCTAGAAGGGGCAGGACACAGTTAGGTCCATGAGTCCACAGTGGACACTACCTTTACAAGCCCCCTCTTCCCAGTCCCCTATACCCTGGGTAGTGTAAGGTCAAAACAAATAAACAAACAAGAAAACACCAGAGGCTTGGCTCTTTTTATCCAGGTGGCTCCCTCTCCAATGAAGAAGCCAGTAGACTGTGCAATCTACTACCATAGAGATACTGCCTCGGAAACCCAAGAAGGAGTCATTAGGAGTCAGAACCAGCTCAACGGCAGTGAGTCTGGTTTTTTGGTTTAGACTGTCTGTGCTAAAGAGAGCAGAGGGAGCTGGGACTAGGGTAATCTAATCCATAGCTAATCCAGCATAGAAGACTTCCTGAGGATCTGAGTGCTGGCCAAGCCTCTGGAGGTACAGGAAGCCAGCACAGGCCTAAGGAAATGCCACTGTATGTGGAACCCCTGTCCACCAATGGACCAAGGAAGGTAGGTGGGAGGGGAACAGAGTGGCTGGGAGGCCCTCAGCAACGCTGTGTGGATGAACCTAATGTCCCCACACATGGGCGCTAGCCAGCTTTGGGCTCTTCCAGGAGCATAGCCTGCCCAGTGTAGGACTGGGAGGTGGAACATTGCCCCGCTGCAGGTACCAGGATTGCTTCTTGTTGGAAGGCATCCAGGACAGGTGCTGAAGGACCAGGTGGCCTACAGGTGGTATGTGAGGCAGAGGAAAATACACATGTGAATGGTAGATGGAAAGCTCCTAGTGCTCTGTGGGGAGATGCAGGCATCTGCATGCAAACCCAGCCCCGCCATTCCTATGTAGCTGGTAAGCCTCAGGTGTATTTTCCTGATTTCTGTCTGGGTGGCATCCTAGGGTGCATGGGGCAGGGAGTGCCCACCTTACCAGGTTGTGGACCTGGTGGTGCCATCCACTCGGTATGAATACCATCTCTCCTGCCTCCTGTGTGACTTCTAGGGGTGGGCTGCAGTGTGCACGTGATGGGTGCAGGTGGACGTCAAGGAGTGCAGGTGAGGTCACATCGTAGGGCAGGCCACCGTGGCAATCCCTCAGGGCTTCTTCCTGCCCTGGTGGAAACAAGAACCACTTTTTCCTCCCGCAGATGTTGACGGACCAGCTGAAGGAGCGGAAGATGTCAGCATGGAACGGTGACCTGTGGCGAGAGCTCCTGGTTCGTACTCATTGGCTTGGGTATAGTCTTTGTTTCTTCAGGATGAGACTGCTTTTGGTTTACTGAGCTCATCATTCTGAAGGCCTCAGAGTGAAATGGGATAGTTTCTTTATTCATGTAGGACTAAGTGCCCCATCCCTCAATTCTCATGCCTGTGGAAAGGAGCTTCTCTTCTGAGAACCTTGGCCTGCAAGCCAGCTGAGTGGGCCATACCTCCTGCACCTGAACCCTAGAATTACTGTAGGAGCTATATAGGCTTGGGGTAGAAGCAGGGAAAATGGAGTAGATCAGATAGGAAGGGCACCCTGGATGCCACACTCACAGCCCAACTTTATGGCCTTGTTGTTGTTGTTAAGTGCCTAGCTACTGGAAATCTCTAAGAGGTTCTGAGCAAGGGCTGACACACTGATGGGGAAGGTTCAGGCAGAGAGACCTAGGACAGCATTACCCAGCATTACCAGGTGCCTGTGGGCCCCATGTAGACGAAGCGGTAGTCATCCACATTGATGGCATCCCAATACTCGTTCAGCCAGTCTGATGAGAAGTACACCGGCAGGGAGTACACGTTCTCTGCTGAAGAGTTCCTTTGGAGAGAACCACACATAGGCCGTGGAAGGAATGGCCCTCAATCCCACATCCCTGTGCAGGTCCCCATATTGACATTGGGTTTGGCCACCATCTGATTTTGGCCTGCAGGTCACTGGCAAATGAGATACAAGCAGCATTCTAGAAAGACATGCACACTGCTCTGTCTTCACTGCCAGTGTCCCCATGGGTGTTGACAGCCAGTACTAACTGACAGTTGTATGAGTGGGGCCATCTTAGACCACCTAGCCCTAGTTAACTCACCAGCTCACTACAGCTAGAGATACCCAGGGGAGATCTGTGGCTTAGTGGAGCCCAATTCAAATTGCTGAGGCACAGAACTGTGAGCAAATAAGAGTTCTGGAGTCATTTGTTACATGACAAATGATCATGAGCTGGCAGAGATCCACATGCTTTAGAACCTCATGCACCTGTTCCAGGATTTTAGCTTGTGCCTGACACGGGAGCTTCTTAATGCATTATATGCACATTATTGATTTTCTTGGCTCTCTGGGCCCTTCTTTGCTTCTTCACTAACACCAGAGAACTTCACTTTTCCTTATTGATGCCAGGCCACAGGGTCAGGCATGAGAATGGCCCATCATTCAAAAGCACTTTTTGTCCCAGGTTGACCCCCAATTGTTCCTCCTGGACCATCCCCAGATTCCAACAAATAGGGATCCAAACACTGGAACACATAACCAGCCTGAAGGAGTCTTTGGGAAACAAAAGGACAACTCTACAATGCCACACTGAAAAGTTTCTAAATTAGCTCATATGTAAATCTTGGCCAAAGGCAAGGATAGGGGAAAGCCCCATGAGCACCAAACCCTTTATAGCTCCCCCAAACACCATGTCAGCCCCTCTGTCTGGCATGCCTTTGTATACCTGGCAAACTCCTATTTACCTTAAAAACCCTGCTCAGATATTACCTCCCTGGGGCTCTTCTGACTGCCTGACCCTAGGCCTTCCTCTGGCCTTATTTTTTTTTTCAGGGTTGCCAAATAAAATATAGGAGCTCTGGTGGTGTAGTGCCTAAGGTATATGACTGCTAATGAGAAGGATAGTGGTTCAAATCCACCAGCCACTCCTCAGAAGGAGGATTGGGCAATCTACTTCCATAGTGATACTGCATCAGAAACCCAAGACAGGGTCGCTATGAGTCAGATCTGACTTGATGGCAGTGAGTTTTTTTTTAGATAAAATATAGAATACCCAATGAAAACTGAATTTCAAATAAACAACGAATAATTTTCTAGTGTAAGTATGTCCTGTGACACACGTAAACCTAATGGAAACCCTAGGTGGCATAAATGGTTAAGCACTCAGTTAATAAGTGAAAGGTTGGCAGTTTAAATTTACCCAGAAGCGCCTCAGAAGAAAGGCCTGGCAATCTACTTCCAAAGGTCACACCCACTGAAAAGCCTATGGAATATAGTACTACTCTAAAACACATCAGTCTGATATAAGTTTGAATTCACTCAAAAACAATTTTCTTATTTTTTCCAAAATTCAAAAAAACATTTATTGTTCACCTAAAACCCAAACCCACAGTGTATTAGTGTGTTTGGGTCTATCTGTCCATCTCTACTACTGGAATATAAGCTCCCTGAGAACTGGACCAGTGCCTGGTTTTACCTCATCCATAGTTTAACTAGTTTCTGTATCCAAGAAAAAACAGTATGGTATAGAACACCATGGGGCATGCTATGAGATAAGGGTGTTGGATGACAAATGATAGCAACTTTTCATGCACTATTGGATTGGTCCTGGGAATCACAGTCACAGGGGCCTGGGTTCTATGCTCACTTTATCTTTTTAAGCCTTAGTTTCCATATCAGTAAGACAGAAATCCAATTGTTCATTCACTCATTCAACATTACCGACTACCTACTGGATGCTGAAGGAGCTCTGGTGGCACAGTGCCTATGGCATTTGACTGCTAACCAGAACGTTAGTAGTTCAAACCCACCAGCTGCACTGCAGAAGAAAATGAGGCAATCTACTTCCACAAAGATTTACTGCCTTGGAAACCCAACAGGGGTCGCTATGAGTTGGAACTGACTCAATGGCAATGGGTTTGTTTTTTTGGTTTTATTGCATGATGGGCCCTGTGCCAAGTGGTGGGGGTCTGACCATGATGGTCTCCGCTCGTGAAAAGAACCACCTTGGGTTGGGGAAACAAATGCAATACCCAAGGACTACACTGGAGAGTGGAATGATGGGCTGGAGTTGGGGTGGTGTTATGGGAGACCACCTTGCCCATGAAAGTGAGATGTGTTTCTCAGAGTGGGCATCATTTGAGCTGTATCCTCTGGGGGTACAGTGCCTAAGGCATTCAACTGCTAACCAGAAGGTTCAAACCTACCAGTCACTTGTCAGAAGGAAGGTGGGCAATTTACTTCTGTAGTGATACCGCCTTGGAAACCCAAGGAGAGGTCACTATGAGTTGGATTCGACTCAACAGCAGTGAGTTTTTTTTTTTTTAAGAGGTAAGTGGAAACTCTCAAGTGATGAAATATGTGGTAGGTAGGGACAGACTGTGATGAAAGGTTCTGAATGCTACATTAAAGAATTTATATTAGTCTTGTCAGTGATGGGGATTTTAAACACAGGGCAGGGCACAATCCCACCAGAAAGATCACTTTGACAACCTTTCAAAAGCCTAGCAAGGGAGGGGGCAAGAATTATTTCAGAGAGCTCAGTTTGGAGGTCCCTGCAGCAACCAGGGCAGAACAGGGTGTGAAGTGAAAAGAAGAAGTGGAAAGAATAAGTTTCCAGGGGCATTTGAAAGGAAGGTGCCAGTTAGATGGGGAAGGCAGAGAAGACTCCTTAAAGATGATTCTAGGCAAACATGGTACAGAAGAGCAGCATGAAAGGGCAATGTCCTGAAGAATGACACTTACAACCAAGCTAAAGAGAGCAGATTTCTTTCACTCTAATTAAAATTCCTAACTGGCAAAAAGAAGAATTCTTTTAGGTACAGCTCATTGCCCCTAAGGCAGAAGGCCTCAGAGGTCATTCAGTTCTGAGAAAATTAAGCAAACACACAGTCCACACTCAGGGCTGTTTTACCTGCACAGATGCCAGTCTTTGAGGTAAAGACAGCCTTTGGGAGAGGAGTAGTTCTCCTGGATGTACTCTTTCCAGTAGCTGATGTAATCTCTGAGGGGCATGTGCTCCTTGGGATTGGAGTTGTATTCTTGTACTCCACAGTTTGCAACAGGTACAAGCATATCTCCTGAAACAAGAAGGAAACACATGCTCTGCACATTAAGCTGACTTTTCTAAGAATCATCCATGCTGTCCATCCTCACCGACCCTTGTTCCAACCTCTCCCTAGGCTACCTGTCTCCAGCCGCTACTCCTCCAACACACTGTCAACACCATCACCCGATAACTCTACTGAGAAACCACTCATGCCTTACCTCTCCCCAAATCCATAATGGCTCCCCTCGCTTGCACCCTCTACAATCCGACCCTGGCCTAAGGGAATCTGGGCAAGGGCGACAGTTCTAAGGGCACTGGCTGTAGTAGGGTTCTGGACTCGCTCAATGTTCCCGGGGCAGGACACCTACACGCTCGGAATTAGTAAAGAAACGCCCATCCCATGGCCCTGAAGCTCTTCCGTTCAGTCCTTACCATAATTCTGAAGCAGATAATGAAAATTGGGCTTCCCGTCGGGTGTCACCCAGTGCTTCCTGCTGCCCCAGCCCTCAGTGAAGGCGCTGGAGAAAACACAAGGCACGTTGGGGAGCAGGTAGCCCTTAAAGAAGTCAGCGTAGGATAAGGCATCTGGTTTCTCGATGAAGTCCACGCAGTCTGGGGTACGGCAGATCTTGCCTGGGAGACGCTCCCGTAAGCCTTGGAAGTGCTTCTCCGCGAACACGCGCGTCTCCCTGTCCATCCCGGCCCTTAGGTTCCGCGTCGGTAACACCTGGGCGGTACCTACCGCCCCTCAAGGCTGTTGGAGGGCAGAGGAAGGTCCCCGGGCTGGCCTCGGCCCACGCAGAGAAACCGAGCCCTGCAAGGGATGGGGGCTTGAAACTTAGCTTCAGCCTCCCAATTTCTTACTCTCTATACTGTGAAGTGAAAAATAAAATACTTGTTAAATACCTCTTGGTGTAAAAGCTGCGGGCAAAGCCGCGGCGCCAGCCAGAAGAGCGACGTCAGGAAACAAGAATGCGCAAATTCTGGTTACGCAGCATTGACAAGCGGAACCAATAATCCGAGGGCTCGGCGTTGCTGTACAGCCCAAATATAGCGCGCCGGGCCTGGGTACATGCGCACAGTGCGCTGCAGGCTCGCCAGCGCAGGCGTCCTAAAGTCTCAGAGCTCCTCTATTCCATCTTGCGCTCTCCACTGCTTTGGAGATCTGCGCGGCTGTGATCGTCAGACAGCGCTCGCTCAGAGTCTCGCTGTCCTTGAGCTTCCCCCAGCTCGTCAGGTAAGCAGCGTAGCTAGCTTGCAGTTTTGTCCTTGACCCCCAGACCTTTCCGGTCCTCCTCGGCTCAGTCCTGCCTACTGCCGCCGTTGCCAAGGTGATGACTTCCCTCAGCTTCTTTATGCTCCAGGGCGGGGGAAGGTGGCGGGATGTTGGCAGGGCTGCGAAAGGGGCAGAAGCGTCAAAGGTGGGGTCCTGGGGGAATGGTGGCGACCTGCAGAGGCTGCTGGGGGCCTACAGGGGATGGTGGGAACTTGGAAGAATTACTGGGAGGACCTAGGAGAATGGTGGGGATCTGGAGGGGTTGCTGAGAAATGGTGATGAGGAAGCGCCTGGAATGAAAGTCAAGGAGGAGCGAGGGCAGGGATTTGAGACGACCATTATCAGCTGATCTGAGGTGGGTGGGGCATATGAGTAGGGGAGGTGGAGAAGTCAGGATCTCAGATTATTTAAGAAATAAAATCTTCCCAACACGAATATATCCACATCACTGTAGAAAGAAAGAAAACATTAATTTATTTTTTTAAATTGTGTAAGCTTGACAAGGTGATCCCACAGAATGTAGAAATTATAGAACAATATCACTAATATCACATGCAAGTAAGATATTACTGAAGATAATTCAGAAACGTTTGCAGCAGT